>NC_077227.1:680739187-681069544 GCF_027887165.1 Monodelphis domestica
TCACCTAGGAAAACTAGGCAGAATAGGAATGTATTTCATATTTGCTTTCCCACACTTTCTTCTAAACCCAAATGCTTGTGATGATTATAGAAATTAGCACTAGGGAAATATCCAGAATGAGTATTTATTGAAAGCTTTGGGTTGGTTTAGAAGCAAGGATTCTATTATCCAGGCAATGCCTTCCAAAACTCAAGCTTATACTGCTAGCAAATCCCCAATTCCCCTAGGTCACCCAATTAAATAGGTCAGTTTTCTAGACTTGATAAGACATAAAAAGATCATGTCCTTTTTTAAGACCCTATCAAAGATTGAGAGCAGCTTTCTAAATGAACCAGGGAGCCATTCTTTGAAGCATTAGCTCAAAGGATGAGTGCTGCCTGTCAAACAGTGGAAGAAAATGGTAATACAAAGATAAAATATAATGTGGAATGCAAGAGAAATAAAAAAAAATATGTAATGATAATAAATAGAGCAAAGATGATCAAGGGATACATTCAGGATGAGTGAACATGGTCAGGGAACAAGACCAGGAACTATACCAAAAAAAAAATAATAATCATGTTACAGTCGGGTTTTAAGGTTTCCCAGAGATGACAGAATCTGGTACATCCAAATCCTTAAGCATTTGAAACAGTTTGTAGATACTCTTGGAGGTAATTTATTCCAATATGGTCATTATACAGATGAGGAAATACCGGAGTGGTATAGGATTTCAAGTGAAGATTTTGGATGTTGAAGGCCTTCTTTCAAAGCTTGTTTCTGATATTAATTTATATGTGTGACATTGGAAATCCCATCTACCTGAGACTTAGTTTCCTCATATGAAAGAGTTGAGAAAGATGCCCCCTTTAAGTCCCTTCCATCTCTAAATCTATGGTCTTATACTTTAATATCACAAAATAAGTCAGCTATAGAATTAGAATTGGTCCAAATGAACAAATTATAATAGGGCTCCACTGTCTACTAAATCTTTTTCATTTTACTGGTTTTTATGAAAGGAACTAAGATACTGTGGAAAGTATTGTGTTTTTGTGAATTATTATCAAGAGTGAAAAATCTCTATATGAAATTTTGGCAATGTGGTTTCCTATAGAATTATGAAAGTATTACTTATTAGAGAAATCATTCATAATTATTGTATAGATTTTGTGTTATTTTGCAGCAACAGATTTAAAAAGACACTTGAAAACAGTATTCTCAGAAAATTCCATTTATAGTAATAAGAAAAAATCCTTTATGTATTGACAACTGACTTAATAATCTCATTAAAATTAATGAAACCATCCAAGGAGGTATAACAATAACTTTCATTCTTTACCTTTGGGTGTGAAATTCAGGAGAAAAAAACAACTGTCTCTTGAAATCCTCATTCTTGAATCAAAGAACTGTACTTTATTATCTGGCAACCTACTGTTGAATGTTAGTTCATGAGACAGAGAGTTTGTGTGATGGAGTGGAAAGAACACTGAATTGAGAATCAGGAAAGTGGTTTAAATCCTACTCACTAAGCTGCTGGTTGATTTTTGAAATCATGTAATCTCACAAGGCTGATGCTTCCATTAAAATCTATAAAAGTAGAAATTGAGCTTAATGACATTGAAGCATCCTTCCAATTCTATATATCTGGGACCCAAAGGTCTCCCCCCTCCAGCTAAGCTTTCTATTTTTCTCATGTCACTTATTATACATATATCACCAAAACAACATGTATGCATCTCACCTTCCTGCCAGATTTAATATCACTGATATCAAGTATGGTATCTTCTATATTTCATATTCTATAACAGCAACTAGAATAGGACTTATTTAGTAAGTACTGAAGAAAAGTAATATTCTATTTTATTTTTTGATAGTAAAATAATAGGAAATTTGATAAATATAAGATAATTTATGATAACCTTATCATAGGTTATTTCATATATCAAAGGTATATTACATCATATTAATTTTATATTATATATGTATATACATATTATATATACATATGATAATGGAAATCCACTTTTTCAGTTCCCATATATGTATAATATATTTATGTGTTGTTCTTCTGTAGTCAAACCTGATATATGTGATGTTATGAGATATATATGCAAGTAAAATAAGTATTTTGTATATATAGTAACCTTTGCTATTTCATACTATAAATTATGCCCATTTATGAGTGGTTTTGTGTCTTACCTATTCACAACACACAATATTAAATATAAATATGATGGATTAAAACTCAGTGTGATGTAACAAGGCAATAGCTGAAGAAAAAGAGGAAATTAAACACCTGGTGAACCATATCTAGACTGTTCTGAATTGTTCCTGACCCATGAGGAAGAGAGAACTAATCTGAAACAGTAATTCTACGGGATGTGATCTGTTGAGCAAGAGATGATTGGGATACGGTCTCCTCCTGAACAATTTAGCTTCAGAACCTGAAAAAAAAGAGAAACCAGGAGTTTTGTTCCTGACAGGGAGCCTTATAGTGAGGAAAGATCTAGTCCTTTGGGCTTAGGGCAGATCTCCATGAAGAACTGAGACAGTATTTTGAAAGGAGACAGATGAATATCTCTTCCTTTCTCTTGCCATGCAGGGATAGTTTGGACATGCCCAGATAGATTTTCCCTAGATTTTTTCATCCCTGTATACAGACAATAGTAGGGTTGTTCTGGAACTGCAGGAAGGAAAGCACTGGCAAAAGAAACTGGCCATGGGAGGCTTTCCTCAATAGGTGATTGCAAATATATACGTTAAATATGGAAGTTCTCTTGGTTTTTACCTCCCCATGGCTACATCCAGGTTGCACCCTTATTACTGACTCCTGGCTTCTTTTATGTTGTAAACCCTATCTAGAGCATCCCTGCTTACTGTGATAGATCTTCATGGTAAGGAATTAGCTTTGAAGTAGACCTTTCCTCAACATGAATCATCTGCTCCCCTTCAGACTTTCAGATGCACCAAAATCAGAAACCCTCCCCAGTTGTCTTAATGACTTATGTAGGTTTTTTTTCTTCTATATTTCAAAGGTTACTATATGCACTGATTCAGTGCATATATTTTACATATTTGTATGTATAGTTACATAGGGGATGGCTAGGTCACTTAGTGAATTGAACACTATGCCTGGAATAAAGAAGACCTGAGTTCAAATCTGACCCCAGACATTTACTAGCTGGGTGAATCTGGGCCAATCATTTAGGCCTGTTGGCCTCATCTTCCTCATAAGTAAAATGATCTGGAAAAGGAAATGGGAAATTATTCTAGTATCTTTGCTAAGAAAAACCTGGGTCTAGAAGACTCACACACTACTGAAATGACTGAATAACAGTATGTATAGTTATTGTAGTCTATGAATGATCAGAGTAACTTACATTTAGATAAACCTATCAACATTTACTATATGACATACCAAGCACTCTATTAGCTATTATGGGATAGAAAGGGATAAATGACAATAAAAATAATCTCTTCCCTCAACTACATATTACTCAAGGGAAATAATGCATATATGTTAATAATTATTAACTTTTAACACATTAAATATACACAAAGCAAAGGTAAATTCATTTGAAGGGAAGTCATAAACAAATTTTAGGGGGATAAAAAGAGCAAAGGCATCATTTACAGAGAGCTTGGGATAAGAGCCTGCTTCTGAATCTTATTATCTGTATGATTTTCGTTATCATCTAACTTTTCTGGGCCTCCATTTCCTCAATTATAAATGAAGCCTCCAAGATCCCTTCCAGCTCACGAGTTATGATTCAAAAAATTAGTGATTGAGCTGAGTCCTGAATCCAGTTAGTTACACTTCTCTCTCCCTCTTCCTCTCTCCATTCCTCTCCCTCCCTCCCTCTCTCCCTCTCTCTCTCTCTCCTTCTCTCTTTCTTTTGTGAATTTCAAAACTACTCAACCCAATTCAGACCATTCTTTAGAAGATGGGATTTAGCTATTTCCTGATCAATGACAATAGAGATACTTGGAATAACAGAATCAGGTCTTGGAAACTACAATCTCCACCCTACTCAGGGTAACAAGATCAGGAAGGGCTGCAACAAAACTCAAGATTTAATTATTTGAGAATATGGCCTTCAACAGACATGTCCAAAAAGGACAGACCTCTGGGCGGTCCTAGGTCAAGCTAGAGCCACCACTGGCACATGAGAGACAGGAAGCGAGGTAGAGCACAGCTCAGAAGTTCTGGGAACTTCCTGTGTGGAGGAAAAAAGGTTGTTGGAGCCTGGTGCTTGGAGTGGAGGCCCTCAGACTGGTCACATGAGGATAGGGACTGATCTCTTTTCTTTGCCTCGCCTGTCCAGAGCCTTGGGCCTTGGGCTCAGCTTAAGCAGAGTGGGTATTTAAGCCCTATTTCCTTCTCTCCCTTTTTCCTCTCTCTCTCTCTCTCTCTCTCTCTCTCTCTCTCTCTCTCTCTCTCTCTCTCTCTCTCTCTCTCTCTCTCTCTCTCTCTCCCTCTCTCTCCCTCTAATACTTTTCTTCCTCCTGTTTGTAATTAAAACACCATAAAAAGTTTGACAGCTGACTTGAGTTTTCATTTAGGAATTACATAGTTGAATTCCTTGGTGATCTTAAATTAATATATATCAGTCTTTTAAAGTGATTTCCATATCACATTTTCATTCTCTCTCTTATTCCCTCTCTCCCCCTCTCTCTCCTTCTCTTTCTCTCCTTCTCTCTCTCTCCTTCTCCCTCTTCTTCCCTCTCTCCCTCTCTCCTTTTCTGTCTCTCTTATTCTCCCTCTTCTTCCCTCTCTCCCTCTCTCCTTTTCTCTCTCTCTCATTCTCCCTCTTCTTCCCTCTCTCCCTCTCTCTCCCCCTCCTATCTCTCTCTCTTTCTCCATATCTATCTCTAATAAAGATAAATAATAGTTATCATTTCCATAATTCTTTAAAGTTTGCCAAATACTTTATCAATATCTCACTTCATCCTCACAACAATTCTGGGAGGTAGTTGCTATTGTTATCTTCATGTTATAGAAGAGAAAAATGAGGCAAACAGATTAAGTGACTTGCCCAAAGTCACACAGTCAAGATTAAGTATTTGAGGTGTGACACAAGCACAGGTCTTATTGATTCTCAAGTTCAGCCCACTCTCCATTTCACTATCTAGCTGCCATTATACCTGATTCTGTTTCTGCGGAAATTATTTCAATGACTGAGAGGCAATATGGTATAGTGAGTAAACAGTAACTATAAATTGAAGGACCATTGCCAATCTACATTAGTAGAGGGAGTTTTTCAACAGGAATCACGCTAGCAATGAAATGACACATCAAATTGTGTGTGTGTGTGTGTATGTGTGTGTTGCCTGAAATGCCAGGAGAGGAGAATGGGAGTAGGAGACAGACAGACAGAGACAGGGAGACAGAAAGAGAGACAGAGACAGAGAGAGATACACACATAGAGAAAGACACACACACACACACACACACACACACACACACACACACAGATACAGAGACAGACAGAGACAAAGACCGACAGAGACAGAGAGAATAACAGATTCTTCCAAAGTCACATAAAAATATACAATAACTGGAATTTGAACTCGGGTCTTTTTTATGCAAAGCCCAGAAATCTATCTATTAATCCCTGCTGGCTATACATTCTCCCACTTCAGAGAATTAGAAACAATAACTATATATACTTTTTTCTCTGTGGGAGACTGGTAATATCTTGAAGATGAATCATCTGAATATTTGCTTCAGATCTCCACATGCCTTTGATAGTGAAGGATGTTAGTAGATGGTTGTCTCCTTGAGGTAAGCAAAGCCTTTCCTTCCTCATTCTAGAATTAAGAATTCTTTTGTTCTCAGAGGCTGACCCAGCTGGCACCCATGTCAGATATAGTGGCAACCCCTCACAGCAGTGAAGCAATCGACCTCTAAGCATTCCCCTGGCCCACACCACCCCACTCCTGTGAACCTTTCAAAAGAGCCAAGGAAGCTACAAGCACCTATTAATTAAAGTGTTTTGAAGCACTGCTGTTTGCTTCTTGCCCAAAATTCACAAAACATTAAAAACCTCTGAAAGTTGTACTTTTGTGGTGCCACAGAACTGTAAGGAGATTCAGATCAATAACAAAGCAGTTAAAAGCACTCGAAAATGTAGATTATGAAATATGAGGAATGTAGTCAGGAAAGCCAATTCTAAAGCTCCGTAGGTACCAGCCTCATTAAGAATTGTGCAGTTATTTTAAGGTGCCTTTTCAAGCATTTTTTTAATGAACAAAAGTCCCCGCAATCACTTGTAAGAAGTAGAAAGGTTTTCCTGAAGGTGATTAATTTCATCAACATGGCTTCTCACAAACAAAATTAGCATGGTGACCCTTGAGCCTGGCCACATATAAGGCTATTGAAAAGGAGAGTCATCATTAAATAAATTTTTTACTCCCCTCTTCACTTTTCTATCAGTCACAAGTGTCTTGTTTACAATCTACTGAATGCTGTGTATGCTACCTATTTAGTTTAATAATCCTGATGGAATTGTCAGTTGTGGAATAAATAATGAATTGCTGAAAGTTAAGCTGAGGTCTGCATTTCTGATAAAATCTTCTTAATGCTTAACTGTTAGAAGTTTATGGCTTTTTGGAGTCAGGGGGAATTCAATTAAGATTTCTTATAATTCTTCAAATACCCTGAATAATGTGCAGCAAATATGGTGATTTAGGGGGTAAATTGGTTCATAAATATCCATCTAGCTGCTGTCTTGAGAAGCAGGAGTTTCTGAAAATAGCCACAATCCTTTGAAAGAAAAAAAAAACAACTCTCCTACTTTTTAGCATCTCTAAATCAATCTCAGTAAAATCATTGTCATTTTATTTTTTGAGTTTGGGGGGTACATCTGAGTTTTGCCCCATTATTTTATAGATAAAATAAAGTTCAGAGAGAAGTCATTGGCCTAAGTTTCACTGTATGTAACTGCTTTGATGCAGAAATCCAAGTGTTGCAGCAGATGGAGTAGTAGAGTTGGAATCAGACAAACCTGAATTCAAATCCTTCCTCAGACCATCATTGGCTATCTCATTTTCAGCTTTCTTATCCTAAAATGAGAATGTTTGCTTTGACTTTCAAATATCTCTAAAGACAGGACATATACATCAGCATGTAAGACTTGATGAAGAAAAAATATGAAGTTTAAATTTCATATTATTGAGTTCATACCATTTTGAGGAGTAATCTAGAATTATGTCCAGAGTTACAAATCTGTATCTTTTTACCTTGCAATATCACTATTAAATTTAGTTCCTAAGGTGATCAGGGAAAAAGAAAAAGAACCCATTTGTCCTAAAATATTCATAGCAGTTCTCTTTATGGTGGCAAAGAACTGGAAATTAAATGGAGTGCCTAAACAATTGATATGTGGCTAAATAAGTTGTGGCATATAATTGTGATGGAATACTCTTATGCTCTAAGAAATGATGAGCAGGGAATTTTTGGGGAAAAAGTAGAAAGACCTACATGAAATTATGAAGAATAAAATGAGCAGAACCAAGAGAACATTACATACAGCGATAGAAATATTGCTTGAAGAATGACTTGTTTTTGTTCACCTCCTGAGAAAGAAGTCATAGATAGAAATAAGTAAGATATAATTTTATATAAACACATATCTTTTCATCAAATGATGCCTTCTCTAATTGAGGGAAGGATTTAACTGGGCATTTTAACATAACAAATTATCAAATAAATAAATAAATTGAAATTGAAAAATAAAATAATGACTAACATATAGTAATTTGAAAATTGGTTGGTAGTTGCTGTTCTTCATATTTGAAGAAGACCAAAATGATATCACTGAGATGACTTTGACTCATTTATAACTTGGCTTTAAGTGAGGGAAGAGTTGCACAAAGTCATCAGCCTCACTCTCTCTTCCAGAGTCATTGAAGTCTACTGGCAGGACAAGAAACAAGACAATTGCATATGGCTTGGCATGCAGTGGATACCCTTAGTCCCTTTGATATTTAACCAAGTTCTAAGTACTCCACAGTGCCTTCTTTTTCTGCCTTCAAAGCCATTGGAGAAATTGTTCTTATGCATCAAATTTTCACATACAAGGAATAAACATAAGAATAACTGGCTAATAGTTTTGAGGTCTGTTGG
Source organism: Monodelphis domestica (assembly GCF_027887165.1). Lineage (NCBI taxonomy): Eukaryota > Metazoa > Chordata > Mammalia > Didelphimorphia > Didelphidae > Monodelphis > Monodelphis domestica. Next base: position 680,747,295 of record NC_077227.1, read on the forward strand.
TTATGCTCAATCTGTTTTCACCTTCCCACCATCCCAACCCAAGGATGGTTTTCCAGGGTGTAGATCCTGTATGTGCTATAGCTTCTTTGAGTCACAGATGAAAGCTGGGAGTTGCCACCCAAAGAGGAAAGCAGCCCTGAAAAGGGCTTGGCAGGCCTCCATAATGGGGCTAGTAGCATCCCCTGAACACCTTATATACTCCACTTTGAAGATTACAAATAGCTTCCCATTTATTACCTTATTTGAAACTCACAAATAAATTGCTTTGCAAAAAAATTGCTTCCATATAGAACACATTATTTTTTATGGGAACACAGTTTCACCTCTAACCATATGCCCTTTACAAATAAAAATATATGTCTTCCCCCTTGAAAAGTCCCAGCCCTAATTCTCCTATGGTTTAAATTAATAGTTTAATAGAGGGGGTTATGTAGGTCATGTGGTCCAACACGTACACAAAACAATGAATCCTCTTGAAAATTTCCCTTATTCTGCCCCACACTCTCACAACAAAGACGGTCTATTACTACTTTTAGGGTAGCTCTACATGTTAAAGATATATTTTCCTTATATAAGGCAAAATCAGAATTCCTATTACTTTTTAATCCATTAATGATCCTTGTGCCCTTTAAAAGCAGGCAGAATAAAGATAAGCCTTCTTTCGTTTGACAGCTTTTTAAATACTTTTGAAACAGAATTCATATTCCTCCTAAATATTTTTCTTTGTGAGGATATATATCTTCTTGTAAGTTGGTCAATATTATATGACTTTTTTTTTTTAGTTTTCTTAATGTACTGTTTGTTTTCCTTTAGATAGACTTGTCAATCTTCTTTTTTAAAACGTGGCACTGAGAACCAAACAGGATATTTCATATTGTTTGACCATTGCAGATCACAGTAGGACTATTGCCTCACTCCTTTTAAACATCATATTGTATTAATTCAGTCTGTCATTAGCTATTATTTTGACTGTTCTGAATTATATTTGGAACTGGCCCACCAGAATCCCTCTGTCTTTTACAGTGCAATGCTATGCTATTCATATCTGCTTCATCCTGTATTGGACAACTGATTTTTTAAACCTAAGGAGAAAACATTTATTTCTTTTTAAATTTAATCTTATTGCTTTAGTCCTTTGTTCCAGGCAATTAAATTGTTTTAGATTTGAATTCCATTATCCAGTCTTTTCGACATTTTTCTTTTTTTAACTTTGTTTTGTGCACAAATTTGATAAATATGATGCATTCCTTTATCAAATCCATTTACATGAATATAAAACCACCTTAGCTAATCAAAGGACTTTGCTTGAATCCACTAAAGACCTTCCTCCAAGTGGACATCCCAAGGTCATGCCAGTCAACCAATTTACAATTTCTCATCTTGTCTACATCTTCCCTTCTTGGTTTTAAAAGATTTTGACAAAGCATTTAATGAGATCAGTAATATTTAATTTATAAAAGACCAGTGTACAACCAGGTCCATAACTGTATTAAAAAGATAATAAAGTCATGAATGATACTTTCTTATTAAACCTATCCTGTTTCTGAGTGATTATGATTTTGCTTTCTATGACTTTGCCAACCCTTCCTTGAATAATATGTTCTAAATTCTTATATGTTGAATCTGTGTGAATTTAACAAAAATCCGTACCCTTTTTTCCTTTTGAAAAGGAAAGTTTTGAAAACCCAATTTGGTCTCATCCTCCACCCTTTGCTTGAGAAGAAGGCCTGAGGCTTATCTGTGTAAGGAGGATGCTTGCTACATGACTCCTGGTGTTCAAAAGACTGTCTTCTGACTTAGACTGAAGTCAAATCTGTCCAACCAGAGAGACCCAGAAAAAAATGAAGTAACTGAAGACATGAATTATGGATCAAAATTTGACTTCTCTTGACTAGGAAACAGCTAGTTCTCTGTGTTTTCTGGATGGAGCAATGCATGGTCCTTTTCCTACATACATTCAGAGGCGAACTAAGATTAGTTAGGTGACCAGCCATGTGATTATTTACCTTTTCTCTCTCCAATTTGATTTCACTATTTAATAAATTGTTTTAAAATAATATACAGTCTCCAGAGAATTTTAATCTTAACAAAATATACCTATTTATTTTTTAAGAATTCACATACTTTCAGTATTTTAAAATTGATATATTTTCTATAACTCCTGTTGTATGGCTTCTCTCCCATTCTTTATGATTTCTCAAAGATCAGTATTAGTCATTCAGAAATCAAATCCACATCTGTTATTATCCTCATGTGTCCCGCATCTTGAACTTAGTTTAGAAAATTGCTGTGTTTTCCACTTTTCACTGATGTTCAGGTACAACTTGTTCAGAACTGTCCTTTCAATTCTAAAAATTCTTATTTTTAGTAAATATCCTTTTAAAAAGCTTATTAATATCTACTGGTTGATGGATATACAGTGGGGTATGTATATCTTTAAGAAGGCTTATGAATGATAATATTAGAAACTTCCAAACCTGGGAATAAATAATAAAATTCTGAGGGAAGAAGTAGTCTTTTACATTCTGGGGACCTGATCTGGCAATATGAGAAAGAATTCAGGAGGTGGTCCAGAAATGGCACTACAATAATATTGGAAGATTTGAGTTTGTATTACCAAAAGTTTTAGAATACTACAAGTACTCAGAGGCAGTTGAGAAACTCCTGAGAGATGTAATAATGCTTCAATATGTATTAAATGAGGTAATTTCAAAAAGAAAATGTCAATGATCAGAATTCTTCAAAATACTGATTTTTTAAAAAATGAACCAGCTCTGTGGCAAGAAAGAGGAAACAAAGATCACCTTTTTTTTTTTCCTATCCCCCTCCCCCTGCTCCTCCCATTGGCAATGCGCAATTCCTCTGGGTATCACATGCTTCCTCAACCCAAGCCTATTTCCATGCTATTGGTTTCATAGTAGGGTGTTCATTCAGAGTCTGTCCTCCTTCATATCCCCTCCTCCCCTGTAGTCAAGCTGTTGTCCTTCCTCCATGTTTTTATTCCCACCTTTTGTCTTCTGCTTATGGGTAGTGTTTTTTTTTTCCCTCCTTCATCCCTGCAGGTTGTTCAGGGACATTGCATTGAGACTAATGGAGAAGTCCATTACCTTCGATTGTACCACAGTGTATCAGTCTCTGGGTACAATGTTCTCCTGGTTCTGCTCCTTTCACTCTGCATCACTTCCTGGAGGTCATTCCAGTCCCCATGGAATTCCTCCACTTTATTGTTCCTTTTAGCACAATAGTATTCCATCACCAACATAAACCACAATTTGTTCAGCCATTCCCCAACTGGAGGGCATCCCCTCATTTTCCTTTTTTTTGCCACCACAAAAAAAACACAGCTATGAATATTCTTGTACATGTCTTTTTACTTATTGTCTCTTTGGGGTACAAACCCAGCAGTATTATGGCTGGATCCAAGGGCAGGCAGTCTTTTAGTGCTCTTTGGGCATAGTTCCAAATTGCTCTCCAGAATGGTTGCATCATTTCACAAATCCACCAGCAATGAATTAATGTCCCTACTTTGTGTGGCAAGAAATAGGAAAAGAATTTTAAACAATCTCTCAATGACCCATTGATATCCTTTTTATATAAAGAAAAAACAAAGAAGGATCTGTGGGGTGAACTTCATCTGATTAATTTACAGGAGGTCATGGATAAGATGAGCTCAGTATGGGAAGTCTGGATGGATTATGATCTACATTATTGTAGGCAACATAATGGAGAGGATACGATCCATTAAATTATTTGAATGTAGCTTTTCATTTCTATGTTTCAGTCATGATTTGTATCAACTCTCAATGATACACTTCTAAGGCTGCATTTTCTCTCCATTCATTAAGAGCTATAGTTCTTTTTATTTATGAATTTCCCTTACTTCATTGGTGCAGAGACATCTGAATATTGACTTCTGTGAATCACTATGCACTTCCATTGTTATTCTTTTTTATATTCCACAGCTATTACTTTTTGTGGCTTCTGGATGAACAGTTACATATGAACAATGTAATCACTTTTTCTCCTTCATCTGTTGCCTTCAATTCTTTTGGATCAAAAGTTTGTGTTACTGGACAAAAATATTAATTCCACATTTCACAATTTTTTTGTCCTTAGTCAAGAGTCTATCATCTTTCTGTATCAAGTAATAGTTAAGAAAGTAAAATCTTGTTACCTCTTGACTTCTTCTCGTCCCATTGTTCCATTATTTTCCAAATGTGGCTGTGTCTGCATGCCTGCAATTGAATCCAATCCAGACCATAACATTTGGCCAATCTGATTTGCCAGATGTCTTCTTTTAGACTTAGTACAAGTACAAGATGGATATATCCAGGTTTCTGTTAAAAAACCAAGATGTGCACTAGAACTATATTTAGTATATCACATCAAAAGGACTTGACATTATTTCCTTTGGTCCTAGTGAATCTGCTTTTCTCTTATGTCTTGTTATCGTTGTCATTGTTAAGTTGTTTTAGTCATGCCTAACTCTACACAACCCCATTCAGATTTTGCCCCTCTTTTTTTGATGAACTGAAAACTTAAGCAAACAGTCTTGTGTCATACTAAGTCACATGGCTGGTAAGTGTTTGAGGCTATATTGGAATTCATGAAGGTGAGTCTTTCTAATTCCAGATCTGGCACTCTTATCCACTGAGGTATTTAGATACTCTTGCTCCCTTGTGTCTTCATATTACAACATTTCAATCTGTCAGTCATTCAACAGGCAGTAATTAAACATTCATCATGTGAAGATACTGAGCTAGGTAATGTACTTATGAAGATAGAATTTAAAATATTTGACCTCAAGGAGTTTACATTCAAATTTTCAAGATGTATTCATATGTAAGCACATGCAAAATTTTTTCAACCACCAACTTTATTTGGAAAAAAATTATTTAATTAATTAATTTAGAATATTTTCCATGGTTACATGATTCATGTTCTTTTGCTCCTCTCCTACTACCTCCTCCCATAGCCAACTCCCAATTCTACTGGGTTTTATATTTGTCATTGATCAAGACCTATTTCTATATCATTGATATTTGCAATAGGATGATTGTTTGGAATCTACATCCCCAATCATAGCTCCATGGAATCATGTGATCAAGCAGTTGTTTCTCCTGGTTGTAGTCCTTTAGTTCTTTCTCTGAATGTGGATAGCTTCTTTCTCATAAGTCCCTCTGAATTGTCCTGGATTATTGCATTGCTGCTGGTAGAGAAGTCCATTACATTTGATTGTACCACAGTGTATTAGTCTCTGTATATAATATTCTCCTGGTTCTGCAAGCACATGAAAAATTAACAAAAAAAATGAAGCAATGGTAACTTTTTTTAAGGGGTGAAAAGTAGGGAGAGTTAAATATCTGTTGATTTCTTAGTAGTTACTGATCCTCTGCACTGTGCAAGCCCTTTCAAGAAAGGAATATTATCTTACTCATTAGCACATTCTTTAATTAGCACAATGTCTGCCACATAGTAAGCAATTAATAAATACTTCTTGATTGACCAGTTAAATTTACCTAGCATAGTATCTTAATGCCTCCAAATCATTTTCTGAGTCAGACTGAATGAAAAATGTATTCAAATAAATTAGGTCATAAGAGTGGGAGTACCAGTATTCTTCCACACAAATACACACTGTTCATTTGGTATTTATTCATGGAAAAAAAAAACTTTGCATCAAGAAATTATTTTTAATTAAATGACCAAAGCTCAATCATAGACTAATTAGTAAGTTTAATTGGACTTTTCAACAATCAGGAAAAAAAGAATTAAGTAAAGTGATTGCCTTTAGAGAAAAGGTTGTTTAAAATTATTATTTAATGATGTCAGTTTGGTAGAGATATTTTAATTCTCTGAAACTTCATGGAGAAGGTGATTTCATGAAAGAAACATTAAATATATTTTAAAATAACTGACTCCTAAGCTAAAATACAGTTTAAGTCTAAATTTATACTTCAGGTTACTATTAATTGAGTATTTCAACAACTGATTATAATAATTCTACTATTACTATTACTTGACTTTTATATTATACTAATTGAAAGTGTTATTTTCAGAAAAAAAAAGTTTTGAAAGGGCTTAATTTTCCCTTAGCTACAAACTTTATATTAGTTTTGATGTTTAAGTTCAAGTAGTCCCAATATAAGAGTTAGATGGTATAAAGAACAGTGTCCTTGGAATCAGAAGACTTGTTAGCCAAGTCCTAATAATGTTACTAAGACCAAATTTATTCATTGAGCATCATTTTCCTCTTCTGTAAAATTGGTATAATAGTACTTGCACTACTCATTTCACACATTTGATGTGAGTAAAAGCACCTTGGAAACTGAAAACCATCATATAAATGTGAACTATTATTATTGTAGGAGATCATTTTAAAATTTTTATTGACATGATTTAAATGGTTTTTAACAAACTTTATTAAAAGGCTCTGAACTGCAAGCCAAGTATAGCTAACAAAGTAAAATGGAAAAATGAAGTAATTTAAACCAACAGCTTTTTTATGTAGAAATCCATATATTGAGGCAAAAGAGTTTTTGACCTTAATTACTTGGATAATTAACTCTATTTTCAACTTTGTTAGTGAATCTGACCATAATGAGTTATTTAAATCATATCCATATTGGGTTTTTCCTAATAGTAATATTTAAAGAAAAAAGACTAAGGAAATTATCTGAACCTAAATGTCTTTTTATTAAACAAACTATTAAATATATTTAAAGTATTTTAATTTCTCACTCTCTGTTGTTTGTAAGGAACTCTGCCAGGATAGAAAATGAATTTTTTTCAGAAGTTTCCATTTTGAATTGCAAAATATATTCCTCATGAATTTCTAATAGATAAAATGAAAGATAGTTTTAATATATTCTCTTGGGGAACTTAAACAAAAAAAGCATATTTTCTTTAAATTTCTCTATTTACTTTTACTTAGTATGAAAAATATTATATAATAATAACTAAACACACTTATAGAACTACTTAGCTGCTTTGTCTAAAAACCATCTCAGTCTAAACCTCTATCAATATGTATCACAATGCAATAATAATAACTCACTTATATTGACTTAAGTTTGTAAAGTACCTTTCCCACAACTCTGTGAGTGAATGTTAAAGTATTAACATCCTTGTTTTACCCAGGGATTATTTGAGAATCACAGATGTTAAAGGATCTACTCATAAGTCACAAAGATAATAAGTGTGAAACAAGTGATAAGGGCCTGATGTAGGCTGAGCCATTGTCTGTCAATAAATATTTTAAGAGGTTATTGTGTGCTTTGCAATATGCTAAATGAGGCTTCCCAAACCAGCGAGAAGCCACAAGGTAGGAAGATAGAAAAAGGGTAGAAGTTCTGGATGCCACGAAGGGCGTGAGGGAGCCAAGTTCAAGATGTCAAAAATGAGTCAGAGATCAGTTATTATTAATATCTTGGAGCCTCAGCCATGCCCTGATCAATGGACGTCACTGGAAGGCTATTTCCCGTCCAAAGATCCCAATTTAACACTTCACTGGTCATAGGTCATAGCTCAGCTAAGGGAATGAATAGAGAATGATAGGAGGAATTAGAGAGTAATAGGTATTAGCATTGAAAAAGGAAGAGACACCTGGCCAAAGGCCAGGTTTCAGGTAGAGATAGAGAGGAGAGAGAAAGGTGGAAAGACAGTGCTCAGCAATCCTGTGAGATCATCCAAGAGAGAGAGAGAGAGAGAGAGAGAGAGAGAGAGAGATGGCTAGGGCTCCCTATTTAATCTCTTTGATATGCAAATGTACTCAATACATATTGATAAGTTACATAGTGTCTCAATACATATTGATGAGTTACATAGAGTATTGCCATTGGATAATTGCAAATTACAACAAGGTGAAGGTGGAGTTCTATCTTCAGGTGAGTGAGACAAAGGGAAGCAAGGTTTTGTGCCCTAACCTTAGCCATGCTGGGATCAGAGGTCATTGCCATGCGCAGAATGGCCATGTGCCCACACACAATCCTTGCCTCTTAATTATACATATGGGCTGGACTGCTACACATAGATTTAGAATTTAAAATTTGATGAGTAGACAGGCTCAAAGGGCTATTTTTTAGAGGAGCAAACTTGTTCAGTTTGTCCCCAGAAAGCACAGCCAATAGCTATAAAAAGAAGGTGGAAAGAGGACAATTTAAATCTGAATACATAACAACTCTCTTCATATAAGTGTTTCTGAGTGTTTTTTTAAATTATATTATTTGTCATTTCTTATGGCATAATACCCCTACATTATAAACATATAGTACAACTTGTTCAGCTATTTCCCAATGGCTGGACATCCCTTTTCCAGTTCTGTGACACCAAAAAATAGCTGCTATAAATATTTTTGTATGGGTAGGTTCTTCCTTTCTATCTTTAATCTCTTTGCTATATAGACCCAATAGTGTCTTCTGTATATATGTATGTATAGGTATAATATGTATATAAGGTATGTATTTTGTATGATATCTATAATAGTACATGTGGGTCAAAGATTATGCACATATTTATGGCCCATTTGGCACAGCTCCAAATTGCTCTCCAGAATGATGATTATATCAGTTCTCAGTTCCACCAGCAATGTACTAGTGTCCTGATTTTTCCTCATGCCTTCCAACATTTATCATTTCCCTTTTTGCCACATCAGCCAGTCTGATGGGTGTCATGAACAACTCTCTAACAATTAAAGCTATCCAAAATTGGAATGGGCTCTTGAAGAGGGAGTGAGTTCCCCTTCTTAGAGTTCTTCAAACAGAGGCAGGATGGCTACTTGTTATGATTTAGGAACTAATTCTTTTATACTAGAATTTGTTTTCTAAGTTGAGACTTCTAAGATTCCAAATTTTGGGGAGGACAATGACAACGTGAATTGGATAGAAAATAAAAAAAATGTGTGAGCCATTGAGTTAAAATGAATAAGATTTGACAAGAGATTGAATGAAAGGGGGAATGAAAAGAGTCAAGTGCAAATCTGAGGTAGTAGAATGTAAACTCCTTTAGGTCAGGGATTTTTTCATTTTTATCTTTATATTCCAAATACTTAGTACAGATTTTAGAACACATTATGTGCTTAATAAGTGCTCATTGGGGGGGGGGGGGGCAGCTGGGTAGCTCAGTGGATTGAGAGCTAGGCCTAGAGATGGGAGGTCCTAGGTTCAAATCTAGCCTCAGACACTTCCCAGTTGTGTGACCCTGGGCAAGTCACTTGACCCCCATTGCCTAGCCCTTACCACTCTTCTGCCTTGGAGCCAATACACAGTATTGACTCCAAGACAGAAGGTAAGGGTTTAAAAAAAATAAAAAAAAATAAGTGCTCATTGTCCTTAAATTCAGCAATCTATCCACTACACTAGACTGATGGTACAAAATGCTGCTGTGTAAAAGAGGTCAGATTCTATAATCTGAATTGGATTCATAGAATATTCTATTCATCTCTATGGCTTTGGATAAACTTCTTAACCTAGTAGAGCTTGATTTTTTCTTATACAAATTGAAGGTTTGATTTGATGACCTATAGACCCTGGTATATAGTCCCTTTGGAGAGAAATGAATGCTGGAACCATAGCTCCTGGGAAGAATTGAGGAAATTTTAAGATTGTGTCAAGAGAAGTTGTTCACTGGGGACTAGAAAAATCAGGTAGTATTGAGTCTCAGCCTGGGTGGACTGTACCTTGAGGAGAAGAGGAAATAAGGAGTCTTGAAGCTTCCTACTTGAAGTAATTATTCTTTTGATTAGGTTATTCAGTTGTTTCTATATTGTTGAAAGAGTATAATCACTTGATACCACCTTCAGTTTCCAATTCATTGGGGAAAAATTCTAGGCATAGTAGTCTAGTGGTAAACTCACATTTGGAATATAGTGCTCAGTTCTCAGTGCTACATTTTAGCTAAAAATTGACATACTGGAATCCTTCTTTATGTAGGAAATGATCGTAAGTGGACTAGTACATGTAAACATATGAACTTTACTAGAAGAAACTGCAAATATTTAATTTAAAGAGAAGACTTGGGAAAAATAGAATGAAAGTGTTCTAAGTATTTGAAGGGATATTCTATGGCTGAAGGATCATTAGATTTGCTCTGTGTGGCTGCAGAGGGTAACAGAACAATAAATAGTAATTGAAAGAAGGAAATTTATTCTTGATTAGAATAACAATTACACCTATCCTATTTTTTAAAAAGTATAATTGATTGACTTGAGAGGGAGCCAGTTTTCCCTCACTAGAAGTCTTTACATGGAGACAGAATGAATCCTCATGGGGTATGATGAAGCGGGATTTCTTTTTAGGGTAATGTTTGGCACAGCTGTGTTGTTGAGGTCTGTCTTGACCCTGAAATTCTATTATTCATATACAGGATGGATTAGTTGGACTTTCCAATTTTGGGATTCTGCAATCGTCACTAGAACATTGAAAAATAGGTAGTAAAATGAACATTACTAACACTTATAAATAATGGAATTGAAATTTGGGAAGCCAAATAATCTGTGCTGACATAACTCATTAAAGAAATAGTATATAAGACTGACTTATGACATTACTGGAAGTACTTTATTTTATTCTTAACATTATTATTATATATTTTCAAATTATTTAGGTGACATGAAATATTTTATTAATATTTTATGAAAATATACTTTGTTTCATAAAAGTAAAATAATTTTAAGAATGACTACATTTTATTATTTTAAAATATCATTATTCTACTGGGTGTTCTAAAATTTTAGTGACATTTTAAGCCATTAAACTTTAAAACTGCACTAAGATTTTTAGAGGAACTCTTTTTTGGGGGCTATTGGGGTAGGAAAGGAGGTAAAAGTTGTATTTCCTACCCCTTCCTATGTGGTCTTATTAAAAGTCTCTTTAAGGCATATGGAGTCTTCAAGGCAATTCATATGGTTCATCTTCTAAATGTTAGGGGAATTATGAGAGTCGAAAGGGAAATTAAGAGTAGCACTTATATTTATGCTCACCATCAAAAAGATTAAACAGGAAAGGTAGGCAGTGTGGTAGAGAAGGGAACCTAATCTCGACTTTGAAAGAGGGAAGAATAGTCAATGGATAAATATTTCTTAAGTAACTGTTATGTGCTAGGCACTGTACTAAGTGCTAGGAATGCAAATATGGAAAAAAGAAAAAACAATTCTTGCCCTGAAGGAGTTTACAAACAAATTGGGGAAGAAAACCCACTGAAGGAAGGTGAAAAAGGGAGAAGTACAATTAGTTAAAAAATGAGAGCTGAACTCCCTCCTTACATGAAAGGTTTGAGTTCATGGCACCACTCTCCAATCAGAAGGCAGAGACTAGTAATGAGGTGGAGTACCAAGGCTGATGGAGTTTTGCTGGTGTTAAAAGTTTTCTATTAATGAGCTTCCAGGGACATAATGAGGAAGTCAGAGAATTCTATAAGTAGTGAAGCTAAGGGAGAAATGAGAAACAATAATTTCATGAAAAGAAATACATTTATTCACCCTAATGTGGAAAATTAATATTGAATTGTGGAATAATTTTTCCTTCCCCTAAGGTCAGACTGAAACAGTTTGATTCTAAGCTAAGACTACACTCAATTTCTCCCACAGGCTATCAAACTAGGTTGGGATTTTTTGTTTTGCTGAGGATAAAAGGATTTGCCTACCATGGTGAACTTTGATTAAAGGTAGACTGAACAGCCATGCTGAATTTTGACAGAAGTATGATGATCCAGCCACATAGCTGATAAAAGAACATTCTAGCTGTCTTATAGATCCCAGTAAAAAGTAATAAGAGAGGAGTTGAAGTGTCTAAATGCACCTCCTTAGTGGCTATTTACCAATTAGAGATGTCTTGGCATATACAAGGGCAGGACTGAGTGGTGAGCTCACCAGAAATATATATTGACCTGAGCTGGAGAGTGGGTGGACTTTTGGATTATGGAGAGAGTTCACTGATCAGATTAGAATGTCTTGAATGGTTAATTAATAAAGTAATTTAAAATTAAGACATTCTATCTCTTGAGAATTTTAATCATTACATTGATCCAGCTAGGAATGAGGTTGAGGAGACTTTCTATGAGGGGATAGAATGAGTAAGAAGCATCTTGATACCTTTCTGAAATTTCCTTTCTTCTGTAAACTGAGCCTGGTGCAATCCTACAGTACAAAAGATGGTGAAATTGATTCATTAGCCCCTGGATATGTTAGTCTTACAAATGAGCAATGGTCCTCTCTCAAAAGAAGTAATGTAGTACCAAATGACAACTTCATACACAATAGCAGCAACTGAGTAGATCAGATCAATTGGCAACTTTGGTGACAGGCTGAAAGACAAGTTGAAAGAGGAGTCCAGAACTTGTGAGCCTATGAGCAGTGAGGAGGATCATCAGGAAATGCAAATAACACATGGACCAAAAAGCAGCAGCCAATAGAATTAGAGCCAGAGAGAAATAGTGGTGGAAGATTAGAGTCACACTGGCAAGGTATGCTTGGGGATTATTTCAAGAGGTCCACAGGAAGTAGAGCCATGAGAAATGTTCTAATGGTGATAAAGCCTGCAAGTCTTAGAGGAGGTATCTATTGGTGAATTTAGTCCATCGTTATCTTGGAGCCACTGCTTTCTTCTCTAAAGTAATTCATCTTAGGTTTTGAGAGAGGACAGAGTGATTTTCTTTTATCCTATTCACTGGAAATATCATAGAGTTTTTTTCTTAGTGCTATATATCTGTAAATACACAAGTATATATTATAGATATAGACATACCAACGTGTGTATATGTGTGTCAATATATTTATATATGGATGTATATATGCATATGCATGTATGTGTATATATAAATATATATTTATATGCATAGGTTTTTCTAATGTATTATACAGAGAAGTGGAAAGGGGTTGGGGAATGTTGAATATTTTGATGGATTGATGAGGCCAATATTTCCTGCCATGATCCAGACTTAAAACTCTTTCACTTCAGATTTCTCATTTTTAAAATGTGATACTTGTATTGCATCACTTCTAAGTACTCTTCTAGCTCTGAATCTATGGTTCTTGACTGAGTGATTTCTTTATTAGTTGGAATAGTTTTATTGTAGTTTCTTTCAATGGCTGAGAGGGCGATACAGCAAAGCACTGTGGAGTGCATAGGGTGTGTTGGAGCACAAAAGACAACATGGCCATCCAGTGCAGCTGAGGAAGTCTCCAGGTGTAATGACTTTTCGTGCCACTGAACCCAGGCTTCCAACACCGAGAGAGTGGGACTGTCTCTGTGCATCAACTCTTCCACTTAAATCTTTCACGCCCAGGTATCTTTGTGCACACTCATCTATCCATAGATGAAAACGCACGAAGACAATTGTCATTCTTGGTTACCGAGAGACTGCTACCACTACCACAGTTTTCTTTGATGGAGATTAATTATATAAATTGTGAAGATATGTTATCACCTCAGGATGATAAAGCTCTGAGGAAAAGAGTATACAGATTTAAAAGCAGACCAGTCTTGGGTTCTAATTCTGTTTTGCTACTTAATTATATGACAATTGACCAACTCACCCATTTTAATTTCAGTTCCTTTTTATATGATTCGAGAGAGGTTGTACAAGATTAAGTTGATATTCCTTTCAAGTTTTAAAATGTTGTTGATTTGTGATTTGTTTTTGCCTTTACTTCAGAGAGAAAACTAACATTTTAGCTGAGATTGAATAGTTGAAGATGAGGTTGAGTGGGCAGAATCATAAGGCACAAACTACAAATCTGAAAACATCTTCTAGGTAATTTGGGACATATGGATAGATTTCAGAAGGTCTGTGAACTTATATTAGAGAAGAATTACATTTTTATTTTCACTAACCTCTAAATTGATTTCTGCAATTTCAATTCTTTAAAAATATTGTTCTGCAAGGGCAACTGGGTGACTCAGTAGATTGAGAGCCAAGCCTACAGATGGGAGGTCCTAGGTTCAAATTTGGCCTTAGCCACTTCCTATCTGTGTGTACCCTGGGCAAGTCACTTAACCCCCATTGCCTAGACCTTACTGCTCTTCTGCCTTGGAACCAATACACAATATTGACTCCATGATGGAGGTAAGGGTTTTTAAAAATATACATATTGTTTTGAAAAGAGATCTACAGATTTCAATAGACTTTGAAAGTGTTTCCTGGCACAAAAATGTTAAAAAAAAAAAGAAAAAAAACTTGACTAGGTAGAGTTTTGAAAGTCTTTACTTCTCAAATTTTCCTAAAGAATATTTTCTGTATTTCCCCTTTGTTCCTTGATATTTATTATCTTTTATTATTATTTCCTGTAAATATGTGCAGAGTTTAAGAGGGACTTGTTTAAATGCCATTATTTTCTTCATGAATGACCTTAAGCACATAATTTATCCTTTTGAAATCATCCCTTTCCTCTTCTGAAAAAATGAGCAATTAGATGCAGTGATTTTTAAGGATCATTTAATCCCTAAAGCTATAACCCTATGATTTGATGTGACACATGCACATATAAATTACAATCTTCTTGAGGGAAAGCTTTGTTTGTGTCTTCTATTTGTCTCTATTTCCAATACTGTATTTAAAGAATTAAATACAAATATCATACTGATGTACATGGTAGATTATGAAGTTTACTGACATATACTAACAATTAAATCCTAAGAAGGTCAGAAGCAAATTAGATGATTAAGCAAATATATTAACAGGAGGAAAATTGAGATCATTACTTGGTTAGGACAAGAGATAAGTAGTGTATAGATAATATACTTCACCAGTAGCCTATAGCATTAGGAGAAAACAAGCAAGACATTAAGTCATTGGGTGGAACTCTAGTGGTAAATTTTTGAGAGCACATAGACAAGAATTGCTTAAAACTAATAGTCATTAGTGTTGATTTGTGACAACCTGTATCATTAGAAGGAATTTCCGTCCAGATCAATGAGATCACAGTTCCATCTGAACATTTGGCTGTCTTTAGAAACTACTGCCATACTTCATATGTGCTTGGTATTCTGGAAAGATGTATTGAAAAGGAAAGTAATGTATTCTGAGCAAGTCACTTGATTTTTGTTTTACTTGAAGGCAGATAGGTGGCTCAGTAAAAAGAAGACTGGGTCTGGAATCAGAAAAACTTGGTTCAAATTTGTCCTCAGACACTCACTAACTGTGTGACCTTGAGCAACTTAATTAACCTTTTTTCCTAATCCATGGCAGAAAGAAATGGCAAACCACTACAGTATCTTTGCAAAGAAAGCCCTCTATGGGGTCATAAAGAGTCAGACATGACTGAGTACTTGAGTAACAACAAAATATGTCTGCGGGTTACAAGGGAATATCGCAATGGTGATACTCTTATTAGGCAATGTTAACAGTAAAAATTATTTGAAATATAATTCCATTTTCATTTGTGTAGTATAGTGGGTTGATGCCATGGGGATATCATATCTGGATCTATAATTTTATACAACTAGGAAATCCTAATTGAAAAATAATATTTATTAGGAATTTACCATATTTTAGGAACTGTGGTAATTAGTAAGTAAATGAAAACAAACTAGTCCCTACCCTCAAGGAGTGTACAGAAGACAACAATGCATAAAGTGGAACCTAAAACAGAGAAAAGGGAAGACTGTAGTCCTGAGGGTGGGAACTGGTCCAGATAAGATGAAAGATTATCAATCAGACCCTAAGGTTCCTTGGGTGGGGGTCCAACTTCCAGGAAGCAGAGGAAGAAGAGGCCAGATTAACAGGGAGAGGTGTGATGGTCTGGAAAATAGGAAAGATAAGGTAAAGTCATCAGAATCTAGAGGTCCAGCAATAGTAGTCGACATAATTAGAAATCTAGTGTGGAAATTCCTTCCACTCATAAAGATTAGAAATTCCTCATTAATTTATAATCTTGGATAATTGTATGAGACATTAGGACATTAGGTGTCTAGCACATAATTACATAGCTTAGAGTTGTCTGAAGCCATACTTGAATCCAAGTTTTCCTCACTTGATCAGCCTTACATACACCATGACATATATACCATTTTGCATACCTCCTATATCATGTGGCAAATCTGTGTTGAAATTAATAATTTCAGCAACTTTCCAAATAATTAACACTGTCTTTAACATTTTAACCAAATGCTAGTGTTTTCTTGTTTGTAGACTGTACTCAGGGAAATTTCAGAATAATATTATATCCTGGGAAAAATCAAATTCATAAGATGTTTCTTATTTTTAATAGGTAATAGTCAATACTTTGTTATCTTCTTATCTTGTTTGTTTTCCAAAAGGTAGCAGAAAAGTAACTCCATAGGATAGGCACGTTTGTAGAGGTTGCAGTCTTCACTTTTAGAGGAACTACTCACATGGATGAGAATCTGAATTCACTGGAGTATGGAAAGAGGAAAATTAACCCATTTGTTAGCCTCATGCCTGGTAAAATAAATTCACTAAAGTTAGCTGGCAAAGAAGCACATTCACATACACACATATGCATCCACGTGGTTCTCATCAAAGTACTTAAAAAATCCCTATCATCTCTTCAAAATGTCATTGTCATTGTAATGTTTAATTTTCTCTTCTCTTTCCATTGCTTCCTTTCCCCTCTATTACAATATGCACACAGGGAGCCCAGGACAGTCAAGCAAATGACATCCATGCATCATCTCCTCTGCCACTAACCAATTCAGGAGCTATAAATTTCCTACTCATACATGTTAAGTGGCAATTAAATTAACATTTTTAACTAGCTGCTTTAAGTTTTGCAGAATAAAACACTAAAGCAGAATAAAATATCTAGAGAAAAATCTAACGGTTGACAGGCCTTGTTTCAGAAATTTGTAAACAGCGAGCTGCCTGTGTGAAGCAGCTGATGTTAGTAATTTTGGAGCCAGAGTGTTTTATATCTGTTTAGAATAACTTGGCTTTATATCCCGTTAAAATGTCACATGGATAAGAGGAGTAAATTCTAACAGCTGTGACAGGATTATCATTGCTAAGGAACTCACATTCTGGGTGTTCAAATGGTGTATGCTTCTCTCTCACTGTCTGCCTCTGTCTTTCCCTGTCACTGACTGTTCTGAACCTAGTCTCCCCACTTAGAAAGACTAACAAGGCATAGGTAAGTGACCAGAGCTCTTCTCGGTATTGGGGAGCATTTTTGACAACAGACGTGAAGAAAATGTGCCAATAGACATAAGAAGATAAAGAAATTGCTCTACCTAGAGTATGACAAGCCCTGCTGATGAGTATTTCAGGGGTAGCCCTAAGGAGTATGTGCTTTGGTTCTGTCAGTAGACATTTACTTAGTACCAACTATATGCTAAATGATGAGGATACAAAGAAAAGGGAAATAATTACTGCCTTCAAGGAGTTCACAGTCTAAATGGAGAAATAAGCCTTAAGATGTATCTGAAAAGAGTGGGGTGGGTATCCAGCACAGGGGCATGAAGAAGACCTGAAGCATCATGGAAAATAATGAGGTGCCTGCTTCCATAAATGGAATTTCTGGGAGGAGCTCAATGGATGTTCATCCTTCATTGTTGTAAGTCAGAAGGAAGAAGGAGTTGCAGAGCCAGGGGGTACTGAAGAGGTAGGAGTATCAGAGTTGATTCAACCTTGTAGGACCATGTTGGTGAACCTATGGCATGCTTGCTGGAGGGGGCTACTCCCCTCTCCTTCTCCACTCATGCCTGAGGACATTTCTCACATGACCAACTCCTCTGCTGAGCAACCCAATGGGAACACTTCCTCTCTCCCCTCTCTGGGATAAGGCAGGGGGCTGTCATGTGGCACAAGGGTTGTAGTTTGGGCACTTGGTCTCTAAAAGTTTCACCATCACTGTGTAGGAAAGTATGTGCTTGGAGACTCTCCATTTTCTATCTGTAGTTCTTGGTTCTGACTCCAGGGAACTCATTTAGGATGAGCTGATTTTTTGAAATCTCATTACCATACTGACTGATTCAGTTTTTGATTTTCAGTGCCTTCTCAACTCCCTCTGGTTCCTCTCACCTCTGTCTGAAGGGCTGGTGAATGGTACACTAAATTCCCAAAGCCTTCCTTTATAGAGGTCTCGGAACTTTCAAACATTTCAGGTAGCTTGTTTTCAACTCCATAGAACATTATGCTTCACACCAGATTATCTTGTGGTGGATCATCCCATCCCTCTCAGAATCCTTTTATTTATCATCTCTCCCCATTAAATTGTATGCTCTTTGAAGTTGGAGACGATCTTTATTTTTCTTATATGTATCACTAATGCTAACACATAGAAGGCACCTAATTAATGTTTGTTGAATTGAATTAAATTCTGTTTTATGGGGATAGACATTAACCTCTTACAAATGAATTGGTGCAGTTGGTTGGTTGGATATTGTCCTTCATAATCAGAGAAGACCCAAATTGGCATCACTGGTGATTTTTTCTTACTCATGCATAAATTGGATTTAAGGGAGGCAGAGTTGCACAGTCTTTGGCCTCATTCATCAAAGTCCAACGATAAGATAAATGTCAAGAAGACTGACAGTGGCTTGGATTGCAATGGGTGATCTTGGATTCTTCAATATCTCACTAAGCTCTAACCACTCTTTGCCTACTTCCCCAGCCTTCATGGCTCTTGGAACAAATTGTTCTTATCTATCCCTCTTAACAGGAGGAAGTCTTCACCTGCCTTGGATAGGACCTTTCCTCCTATTTCACTGATCAGTTACCCTCAACCTGGTTTAGCCTGCCTGCAGAGATGATTTACTAGAAAGTGGCAACTGTGAATGTTATAGCTTCTTGGAGACATAGGTGAGAGCTGGGTGGCAGGTGGAAATGAAAGGAGGAAAGCAGCTCTGAAAAGGGTTTGGTAAGATCTCACACAAGAGGCACTAGTCTTCCCTGAACATACTGTAGAAAAAAATCCAAGGCTGAGTAATTCTCTCCCACAAGAAGGATTAATCTTAGAGACAATGGTAATGAGGAACATGTATAGACAACCTGTTTGACCAAAGGATAAACTCAATTCCTGTTATTAGGAACCCTTTCTTGAGTCCATAGTCAACATTCTGTTTTAGTTAAGGAGTTATATGCCTTAAAAGTCTTTCTTTCCTTTTATGGTTATGTTTGTTCATATTAGTCTTAGGTAAGGTTCTTTTTATCCTGGGTAAGATAAGTTATCTTCTCTTGGAATCTTCTGTCCAAAGGCATAAGGGGGATTAAAAAATCAAAGTGGTTCCCTTTCAACTCCAGAAATGAAATCATCTACCACTTGGTTATTTATACTCCACTGAACTGAACTATTTTGTACATTGACTCAATGAATGTCATCCCTTCAATCAATCACTTTCTTTAAACAAATAAAAAATATATACTTTAAAAAGAGATCACATGGAAGGTTATATTTAATTATATCCTTTAACTTATTGATTAAATGGGGTAATGGATAATTCCTAATATTATAATAGGATCATGGATTTAGTACTTAAAGGAAGTTTAGATACCAGCCATCCCAACCCTCTAATTTAACAGATGAGTAAACTGAGGATGAGAAAAGTTAAATGACTTGAGGAGAATCACATATTAAATGAGTTTCTGAGTTATTATTTGAACCTAGGTTTTTATAGATCTAAGTCCAATGACCTGTCCGCTACTGGGAATTAGGAAAAAATTGCTAAATGTAACTTATGAGAAATACTTAAATGTTTATTATCATGGTTAGGTCTCTAGCAGATGCTAACAGCAGAGTGAAGGAAAAAGCTGCCAGCCAGCCTCCCAAAGGGAGAGGACAAGCTGACACTGATTTGGGATCCTGTCACATATGGCAGGCTAGTAAATTAATGTGAGTATAATTCACCTAAATATAGGCCTAATCCTCTCCCTTCCCCCTTCCAAATAATCAAAATAAAACAAAGCAAAGCCCTGAAAATGTACTTACTTGCACATTTTCTCTTCTCCTATTTCAGAAGCTGGATACTCCATATATGGATATTGTTAGTTATGCTTCCCATATCTACTCCTTTCATTGACTTTCAATTCATGTGAAAGTGACCTACAGAGACTCCTGTTATGCTCACATCACTGGATCATTTAAGTTCCTATGGGGCAGAGATAGTCTTTTCAATTTGCTTTTCACAGTGCACAGGGTAGTCTTATACCACAAGCAGTTTTCAGTTCTTGGTTTTTCCTTAAAGGTTTGGAAAAGGATTGTAGGCCTGAAGGTCTTTATTCCCTGTTTTATTTTTCATACCATTCTGCTCTGGAATTGTGCCAAATACTGTATGTTAAAATACAAATGAAAACAGCAATGTGTTTGTGAATTCAATTTCCCTTCTGAGTTGACACAAGGTATTCTGAGCAGATTAAGTGTCAAAGGAAGATGGGAAATGTATGTCTAAAACACTTACCTCTTTTTATGAAACTAATAAAATTCCTAGAAAATTATTATTTTTATACTTGAGAAGTTTGTCTATGTGAAAAGTGGAAAATGAGTAGGCAATTTAAGAAAACTTTTGGAGACATTAAGAATATGGATCTTGTGTAGTTCAGGGACTAGAACCCTGAACTGGATTTCCAAAGTCTGAGTTTTCTTCTTAGCTTTATCACTTATTAACTGTTTGACATTAGGCAGGTCACTCACATTCCTTGGGTATCTGTTTTGAGAATTTGTTTTTTCAGATGTGGAGGTTGGACTAGGTAATCTCTAGGATTCCTTCTAGTTTAATATATTGTATTAGATTGATTAATCAATTTGTTCATTTATTCATATGCTTGTTAATTAGTTGGTTAATTAGTTTTTTGTCTATTAATTCAAATCCTTAATCATTCATTTCATTTTTATTCATCTATTTCATGAATGATTGATTGTTCCAAGTCATATATCCAATTTCATCCCTCTGGCAATGCAATTTAGCATTCTGGGAATAATTTTTTGGAGTGTTGATAAGAGGAGCTAAGAACCTAAATGACTTGCCTATGGTCACATGGTTACTAGTTACTGTATGTCAGAGGCTGGATTTCCCCCTATCACTTTCCATTAGAAGGCCAACCATATATCAACAGAACCATACTGTCACTCATGCTGATTCAATTGCTAAAGCTTTGATAATCTGTTCTTATGCCTCCTAAATTGGTAGTATTAATTCTTCTTTCTCCTGGACCTCACACCTCTTTCTCAAGCTCATTTTACAGTCAAGGAAATTGAGGCAGATATAGGTTAATTGATTGCTTAGGATCATATCTAAAAGTGAGAATGGATTTGAACTCAGGTCTTCCTAATTCTTGGCCTAGTGCATTATCCACTGTACATTCTATAAAAATTCTTCTGGGTATTTATCTCTAATCCATCTTTTTCTTCACTTTTCATAGTCCATTTTACTACTATAATATTCTTCAAATCCATCCACTCCTCATCATTCAAAATTCTACTACCATAGATCAAGACCTTATCACCTTTTCAGATAGATTATTAAAATTACAGTTTTCTCCCTTTCCCCAACAACTCTCTTTGCTCCTAGTCTTTTTGACATCTTCAGTCTTTCACACACATTCTACTGCCAGATTAATTTTATTAATGCATGGGTCTGAACATATCACTCTGGTGCTTTAAACAGTTCAATGACTTCTCATTTGTCTACATAAAATATTCCAAACTCTTTAGTCTGGCAAGCATGGTTCTTTGAAATCTGGCTTCAGTATTATTATCCAGAGACTTGATTCAACAACACAACACATATTTTGAGTTAATATGCAAGGAACTGTGGCTGCACCAGGGATTCAAGGGAAAAAAGAAATTATTTCAACCCTCATTGTAGTTTTATTCCACTGTCATTGCTAAGGAGGGTACAAAGTATACACAGAGAAGTAAGTGAAAGGTAATTTGAGGAGGGAGAGAGCATTTAAAATGTCAGAAATCAGAAAAAACAAACAAACCAAAAACCTTCCCTAGGAGGTAGAGTCTATGCTGGATCTTGAAAGAGGATAAAAGTTTCTAAGAAATGGAGTTCATGTTATAAGGAGATAAGAATCTGGGTTCTAATTTGGCTTTTGTATGTGACCTTAAGCAAATTATGTAACTCCTACATGGAGGTAGGAGAAAGAATTTCCAATTTAGAGAATAGTTTGTCATTGAGCTAACCAGGGATGTATGCAAAGAGATGAGATATGAAATATATTCTGAAAAGTAGATTGTAGTCAGTATAGTTTGACAAACAGAAAAGACTTTTTTTTTAACAGTCAAAAGGCAGCCATCAATGTTAATTGAGTAGGAATTACTGCTTTTCAAAATCTCATACATTGATCACTTCCTCCTTAATTTTTCTGTTACCGTGTATATTCAGATTATTTTCACTTCTGATTTGGAAGATATCAGAAGACTCATAAGAAGCCTTTCAATTGTCTGCCTTTTCCCTCTCCTTTTCAACCCATATTCTATTCCCAAATTATTTCCACAATATAGGTCTGACTTTATTATTATTATTTAACACCCCCCCCCAATAGTATTTGCTCTTCTCCTTTCATTTAGTATACAGTTCAGGAAATTTAGACTACTTGCTCTCTTTCTCATATATGCCTAAGAAATATCAACCATCTTTCAAATGCCCATCCCAGATGCCACCTCCTAAATGAAACTTCTGAGATTGTGCTGGTTTGAAATGACTTCCTCATCTGCTTCTATGACATTGTAGTAAACATTTTTCTCGCAACCTATATTACATCTGTATCACATTTTTCTGTGTACAAGTCTTATCACTACAACTCTATTGATTATGAACTTGAGGAAAAAAGATAATCTTATTTTTTTCCATGTTTCCCTTAGTACTTTTTGAGTGAACGTATGGATTATCTTTCTGTTTTAATAAGCTATTTCTGTCAAAACAATATATTAATCATTTACAATTATTCTATCCCCTGGACATTGCTAGACAAATATTGGTCAACTCTTACTATTGAGTCATGCCAAATTCCGTGCTGCCCACTATCCTAATGTGACAATTGCTGTCCTTTGATTTTTAACAGTGCAGTGGTGAAAATTATAGCTTCTTTCAATCAATTGCATTCTGGATTTAGTTTTCAATAAGTGGGCTTGGGAAATACTCTAACCTTAAAAAAGAAAACAAAGAAAAAATAATCTCATTTATACACACTCTTTCTGACTCTTTTGTCAGGTACTCTTGCAGCTGACAAATATTTATTTTATTCTCTATTCAATTTCACAATGTGTCAATTCACTATCATTCATTACATACCTACTATGTGCAAGCCATGGTGTTTAGTAAGTACTGGGGATAGGAATAAAGGCAAAAAAGTTCCTGCTTTTAAGGAGCTCACATGCTATTGGAGGAAAGGGCATACAAATCTTATTTGAACAAACAAGATATATAAAGAGTGAATTGTAGTTATCTCATAGGGAAGATACTAAGATTAAGGAGAACTCGAAAAGGTTTCTTGGGAAGGTAGGACTCTAGAAGAGCCTTAAAAGAAGCTAGGAGATGAAGATAAGGAAAAGAGCATTCCAAGTAACGGGAACAGAGAGTGAAAATTTAGAGCTGCCAGAACATCTTGTGGAAGGGTCACTGGATCATTGATTACAAAAGAGTAAAGTGAAATATTTGAAAAGGTAAGGAAGGGAAGAAGTAATAAAAGGCATTAAAATCCAACAGAGGGTTTTATATTTAATCTTAGAGATAATACAGAAGCATTGGGCTTTATTGAGTGGTGGGGGTGGAAAGTAGTGGTCAGATAGTGACAAATGAATTTTAGGAAGATCATTTTGGATGCTGGATGGCGGATGGCTAGAGCAAGAAAAGAGCTGAAGCGGAGGGAACAATGAAGTGATGAGAACCTGTACCAGGATGGTTTCAGGATCTGACAAGAGTAAGTGTTCTATACAAGAAATGTTGTGAAGGTAGAATTGACAATACTTGAAAACAGACTGGAAACAGGGGATGATAAATGGTGAGGAGCTGAGAATGAGCCTGGGAGCCAGGGTGGCCTTCAATCAAAATAGGAAAAATTTTTAAATGGTGAGTTTGAGGGAAAAGATGGGGCTCAGTTCTGGACATCTCAGTCAGAATGTGACTGAGATTAAAAATTATTTAAAAGTTGGACATGGAATTCTAGAGGTCAGGAGAGAGGTTGGGCTGGATAAATAGACCTGACAATTATGTTAAAAATATTATAATGAAATACATGAGGCTGCTGAGATCACGAGATTACAAAGCAAAATGATGTGGAAGGAAAAGAGGATTTAGAGAGATCTTTGAGCACATACATAGTTAGCAGGTTGAGCTAGTAAGTTTCAAATCAGCATTGAATCTAGGTTTGTTTGTATATAAAATGGGGGTAACAGTATCTGCACTACCTACATCATTTGGATTTTAATACTTTGTAAATATTTAACTTGATGTGAATGTGTGTGTATCTGTGTGTTGAGTGCACCACTATACGTTCACACCTGCCTATTATCTGGACCTGGGTCTATGTATGTCATTAAGTTTGAGGATTGTAAGGGATTCTAGAGGCTAATTGTACAAAAACATTAAAAGGACAGACTGGACAAGTGAATTTTCATCCTCTGCTTTAAGATTTCCAATGAAGAAAATTACTCTCTTTGTCTTTCTCTCTGTTTCTCTCTTTCTGTCTTTGTCTCTCTCTCATATGTTATTTCTTATTTCTATAAAAGTAATCAAATATATCAGCCTGCAAGAAATCTACCTTCTTCATCTAAATACATTGTCTACTTTCTTTTCTTTCTCAAAACTGAAATGTTGCCTTTGCATAGACATTGGTTATGTGCTGTTTACACAATAATGAGGGATTTGTGATTATTTTAGCTGCTTTTTTTCTATCTCTAATGCTTTCTGTTTCCCCCTGTGGTATTTAATCACAACTATAGCTCTTGAATGGTGAAAACAATATGCAACTTATAAACATGCCTTGGGCTGTTTAAAATATTTTATACCCTTTAATACTGACAGAGGTATGCTTGTAACTTCCTCCAGAGTCAAATCTATTCCACTAATTTGCATTTAACGGGCAAACTTCATATTGTTGAGAAATACAGAATTATAAATTCATGCCCATTCGGGTACTGGGGACACTTTACTACCTACACATCCCTAGCTTTCACTGCAATTTTTATCACTACAAAGTTTGAGTTTTGCCTCAATAGATAATGTCAGCACTTTCATTATTAACTCTTTTTCATGGTTCCTAATGGCCTGGCCATAAAAATTTTCCCTACTCTGGAACCTGGCATAGACAATGACTCAATGATGTAAAGCCACCTCTAAGAAAATGAATTTGTCACTTTAGAATGTGAAAATCTCAAGGCAAAATGTTTCCGACTTTATAATGAAAAAATGGCAAGTGATTAGTTTGTAGCACTTTTAATTGCCTTTAGATATTTTACCCCATAAAATTTCTCAAGCATAACCCTATCGGTTTTTATCCCAAACAAGTTTTGGAACAGATTTTTATTACAAAGAGCACATGACCTTTCAATGTAATTGCATGAGTTCCAAATTAATCGTTTGGTTGTTTTGTGTATTGGATCACATGCTATAAAGGGGTACTAATCATGCAGCTACCTGACAGACTAGAAAAGGTCCATGGTAAATTCTGTTGTTTTCTTGGATTCATAATATTAGGTATTAAATGACATTTAATTAACTACTCAGGCAAATGACAGAGTTGACTCCACAGGAGACTTCTAGTCAATCTAATTCATAAAATTTGAAGTCATCCTAAACATAACAATGTAGCTCAAATGCCAAGCTAAATGTTGTTATAAAACAAAATATTGCAAAGAGGGATCCTCAATTATGATACATTCCTTCTCCAAAACATTTAACAAATAATTTATAATATTTATTTTATTTGCTATACTGATTCACTTCTGATTCATGATTCAGAAACCTGTAAAAATGTATCACCCTATCTGTCAAAAGATCTGAGTTCTAAATTTGATTTTTCCACTACATTACTAAAAATTTACTTGGGTAAAAATTCTTATGTAAACAAAAGAGGTTGTTCTATGGTAGAGGAGGAAGGGAAGAGGAGGAAGAGACTGGATTTGTTCCACAAATAAGAGAAATACAAATTTAAACAATTCTGAGATTTTACCTGATATACAATTTGGCAAAGATGACAAAAAATGGGAAAAGTGCATATCAGAGGAGTTTTGGAAAGACTATCACACAACACATATACTGTTTTAGAACTTTCCATGGGAAAACCAATTCAGAATTATACAAGAAAATTAACAAAATTTTTCTTAGTATTTGTTGTAGAAAACCCATTCCTGGGTAAGTTCCCCAAAGAGGTCAAAGATAAGACAAAGTTATATGAAGATTGGATTTAGTTATCTCCTGATTGTAACAGTGGAGATACTTAGCTCTTCTTTTATAGTGAAGCTAGAATTGTAATCCACAATCTATATTTAGATTTTAATCTACAAAAAGGTGATAACTCAGTATTTTAAGATTTTAAGTACATCTACCCATTTTAACCACAAAAAGGTGTTAAGTAACTACAAAAGGTGAATTTAGCAAAAAAAAGGCGTTAAGTAACCCAAAAATATATATTCTAACCAAAGAGAGAACTAAAGAGTGGGCAGTCATGGAGAAAAGCATCTGTTGTGATTGGTAGAAGTGAAATTTAGGGGAGGAGACACAAGAGAAAAAGATTCTTTAAAAAAAGGATGAAAGACAAGAAGAGGATATATTCAATTCAAGTTTTAAGTTGGATGAAGGATCCCTGAATCAGAGTTGAACTTGGAGGAGAAACTGGAGACAGACAATTGAGGAGCAACCAGAAGACAGACACCCAGACTTCTTTTCATTTAGATGGTCATCTTTGGTGAGTGAAAGGATGACTTAGTGACCCACCTTTCTGGAAGTATGAAGCCTCCAAGAAAAGCCCAATGTCTTAAGACTCTCTTCCCCTGACTGGGACTTAGAAATTTCTAGCTGGCTCAGTGGAAGCCAGAGTTTCTCTCTCTCTCTCTCTCTCTCTCTCTCTCTCTCTCTCTCTCTCTCTCTCTCTCTCTCTCTCTCTCTCTCATTTCTTAATATCTTTCCTCTATAGTAAATAAACTACCATAAATCCATAAATTCCATTTACTTTAGTAATTCATTTTGGGATTTAGAAATTAAATCCCTGGTGACTACCACTTTAAATATTCGGTATCCAACCACAAATAAATTTAACAGTTCCAATATTTACAGAATATTTTTAGAAATGTATTTGTGTGTGTGTGTGTGTGTGTGTGTGTGTTGTACTTGTGTGTGATCAAAGAACTAGAAACAATATGGGTACCTATTTTGGGGGATATTTCTTTTAATCATGCATTTGAATTGAATGAGACTTTATTGGACAGAAAGAAGTGCCTCATGTGAGAATGCTAGTGAAATTTAGGAAGACTTCTATGAACTACAATTAAATTATCAGGACCAAAAGAACAGTTTTTATAATATAAGCATGACTAAGATAAAGATTAACTTGAGTTATTAAATAATAATACTACTTGTTCCAGAAAATTGATATAACCTTTTTGAATCTTGAATTTGGATTGTCCATTTTCTGCTACTTATTACATATATGTGCTTGAGCACAAAGTGTCATTCAGTTCTCTAAATATGTATTAAATGACTTTTGTGTGAAAACTGGGAAGATCAAGGCAGTGTAAGAAATGACAGTGACCAGTTAACGAATTGCTTTTGACTAGGGCAGTGATGGTGAACCTTTTAGAGATAAAGTGATGGGCATCATACCCTACACCTAGTGTTGTGCCTGCCCACCCACCACCAAACTGAATACCATGTCCTGCTCCAACTTGCCTTTCAGCCCTACCTCTTACCCCAGACAGGGGAGGGGGGAAGCTCTCCCATTGGACTACTTGGTAGAGTGGCTGGTGAAGTAAGGAATGTCCTCAGGCAAATGTGGAGAGGGAGAGAGGAACAACTCTGCCCCAAGTCCCTCTGGCTTTCTCATAATGAAATCTGGTGGGTGACAGCAAGCATGTCCACAGAGAGGGCTCTGTCTGCCTTTATTGACACATATGCTATTAAGTTTGCCATCACTGGACTTGGGAATACAATGTATAAGGAGATAAATACAAAATAATTTTAGTAGGGAAATTTCCAATAACTAGCCTAAGAAGGAATCATTTCATAGTGGAGGTAGCATGGGTAATATAAACCTAAAGAATTCCAAAGATCCTAAGAGGGATAATTTAGGGGGAAATATCCTCTATACACATGAGATAACATCTTCAAAGGCACATAAAAAGATATAATACTAAGTACAGGAAATAGCAATTAATCCATTTTGCCTGGTGTGACTGGTTTGACTAGAATTACAAATAATGTAGTAAGAAGAGTAATGTGATAGAAATTTGGAAAGATCACCTAGAGCAAGATTTTGAAGGTCTTTAATTTAATTAATTTCTCTGAGTCTCAAAAGATTTCTTTAAAACCCTTTCAATTCTATTCTTTAAGACTCTTCCCAGTTCCAAATTTCTATGTTTGATGAATTTTATATAGTCATTGGGAGGGGAGGTGCTCATTCATAAATTTTTAGATTCTTCCTTTTCTGATCTGGGGAAACATTAAAACTTCTTGATAAAGGAGACAAGGTGAGACTAACATTTTATGAATATTCACATCTACAGGTGTATAGAGATGGATTGGAAGGACTCTTGTCAGGAAGAAACAATTAGTTGGTTGTTGCTATAGTCCAGGTGAGAGCCTAAACTAGGTTAATGGCTGTTCATGTGAAAGGAAGGGGGCATAAAAAAAGATTATTGACTTGTGAGAGATTTCAGATAAAGTCCAGCCGGCCAAATGGAGATAATGATGTAAATAATATATATATACATCCAATTATTTATGATTTGGAAGAGGGCATAGAAGTGTCCATTTCTGCTTTTCTGTCATTAGTATTATGTTGTTTCACATAATTATGTTGCCAGGCAATTTGCTTATTGCTTTACAGTTATTTCTCTTAATCCTTACAACAATCTTGGGAGTTAGAGTCCCAAAATGAATTATATTCATTTTACAAATGCAGAAACTGAGTCAAAAAAAGACTTGCCTCCAGCTAATAAGTACCTGATCCAATATTTGAACTCAGATCTTCCTGACTCCAGATAGGACACTCTATGAACTGTGCTACCTAGTTGTATAACTAGGAAAATAGTTGAACATTATTGTAGATTTTGACTCAATATGAGGAAACTGACAAACATCAGAAGAATTAAAAGAGAGTTTAGAAGCCATTGAGTCCAGGACTCATTTTATAGATGAAGAAATGTCGACACAAAAAAGCTTAGGTGACTTACCCAAGGTCATACAGAGAAAACTTGAATTAGGATTTAAATCAGCACCTTTCCTGACTTTAAGTTCAGTCCCTTATTGACCATGCCACTTAGATATATCCACTTAGTATAATTCAAATCAGGCAATAATTATTCCTCTTACTGATGTATTTCAAGAGGCAAGTGGTCATTTCATATTAGAGATAAAAGGGATTTTTGCTTAGGAAAGGATTGTTCCAGATATCACCTGGGGCTCCTTCTGACTATGATTCTGTCACTTACTCTAAATCAGTAAAAAATCAGTAAAACACTTTACTATCTGATTCCTTTAATTTCTATTTTTTACTAAAGACATGTATTTGTGAAACTGAAGAATAGTTTTAAGAAGCCTTCTATGACCACAGAAAAAAATGTACATAACTGGTTCCTTGGCCTTATTAGCACTGAATGTTATCTATAGAGGACAAACAATATGGAAGCTTTGAATCATAAAATTATGGAAGTATTATAGCTTAGTAGCACTACTTATATACTGTCATCAAGATATAACTTTGGAATAATTTTTAACTGACATCTCCATCCTCCTCCTCATCTATTCAGTTGTCAAATCCTGTCATTATATCATTCCTATCTCTTCATTCCTTCAACTACCACCATAGTTGTAGCTCTCATTAATGCTGTGAAAGGCAATTCTTTGTTCTCTTTGTCTATTCTAAGTTTTCACTTGTAAAAAGGGAATCCTTTACTCTCTTTGCCTAACTGGAGATGATATTTTGGTTAACTTTAACTTAAGTACCACTACTTAGTAAATCATTAGACTGAAGACAAGATTAATTCTCTTTTGTCCACCTTTTCAATTGAAACAACAAAAGAGTGAATGCCCTACTTAGTGCTAGATGAGAAGCCAGAAAGATACATGGAGATCTCCAACCATTTTTTTTACTCAATCACCCAGAAACTTGTGAATTCTTTTGACTTCATAAACTGTTCAATCAGAAAACTGAACCTTTTTTTTGAGTTTTGGAAATTTTTATTTAATTAATTAATTTAGAATATTTTCCCATGGTTACAAGATTCTTTTTCTTTCCCTCCCCTAACTCCACCTCCCTCTCATAATTGATACACAATTAAACTGGGTTTTACATGTGTCATTGATCAAGAACTATTTACATATTATTGATATTTGCACTAGATATTGATATCAGCACATGTGATAAAAGAGTTGTTTTTCTTCTGTGTTTCTATTCCCACAATTCTTCCTCTGAATATGAATGGTTTTCTCATCTCTCAGAATTATCCTGGACCATTGTTGAGAAATCCATTCCATTTGATTGTACCACAGTGTATCATCTCTTTGTATAAGGTTCTCCTGGTTCTGCTCCTTTAACTCTGCATCACTTCCTGGAGGTCATTCCAATTCACATGGAATTCTTCCAGTTTATTATTACTTTAAGAAAAATTGTATTTCATCACCAACATGAACCACAATTTGTTCAGCCATTCCCCAATTGAAGGACATCCCCTCATTTTCCATTTTTTTTTTTGCCACCACAAAGAGTGAAGCTATGAAGATTTTGGTGCAAGTCTTTTTCCCTATTATCTCTTTGAGGTACAAACCCAGCAATGCTATGGCTGGATCAAAGGGCAGACAGTTTTTTAGCACCCTTTTGGCATAGTTTCAAATTGCCATCCAGAATGGTTATTTATATATGTGATATATATATTATATATCACAACTCCACCAGCAATGTATAAATGTCCCAATTTTGCCACATCCCCTCCAACTTTTATTAATTTCCTTTGCAATCATCTACTAGATCAATCTACTAGGTGTGAGGTGGAACCTCAGAATTCTTTTGATTTGCATTTTTCTGATTATGAGGGATTTAGAACACTTTTTCATGTGCTTATAAATAGTCTTGATTTCTTTATCTGAAAATTGCCTATTCATGTCCCTTGTCCATTTATCAATTGGAGAATGGCTTGATTTTTTTGTATAATTGATTTAGCTCCTCATAAATTTGAGTGATTAGACTTTTGTCAGTGGTTTTTGTTATGAAGATTTTTTTTTCTCAATTTGTTGTTTCCCTTCTAAATTTGGTTGCATTGGTTTTGTTTGTACAAAACCTTTTTTAATTTAATGTAATAAATCTTCCATTTCCCAAAGATCTAACAGGTATACTATTCTGTGTTCACCTAATTTACAAATAGTTTTCTTCTTTATAGTCAAAACATTCACCCATTCTGAGTTTATCTTGGTTTAGGGTGTGAGATGTTGATCTAAAACTAATCTCTCCTATACTATCTTGAAATTTTCCCAGCAGTTTTTATCAAATAGTGGATTTTTCCCAAGCTGGGATCTCTGAATTTATCATAGATGGTCTTGCTGAGGTCACTCACCCCAAGTCTATTCCATTGATACTATCTTCTGTCTCATAGCCAGTGCCAGATTGTTTTGATGACCGCTGCTCTATAGTACAGTTTAAGATCTGGTACTGCTAGGCCACCTTCCTTCACATTTTTTTCCATAATTTCCCTGAATATCCTTGATCTTTTGTTCTTCCAAATGAGCTTTGTTATGTTTTTTTTCTAATTCAGTAAAAAAGTTTCTTGGTAGTTTGATGGATATGACAATAAATAAGTAAATTATTTTGGGTAGGATTGTCCTTTTTATCCTATCCATGAGCAATTAATATTTTTCCAATTATTTAGATATAATTTTAATTATGTGAAAAGTATTTTGCAGTTGTGTTCATATAGTTCCTGTGTTTGTCTCAGCAGATAGATTCCAAAATATTTTATATTACCTAGAGTGATTTTAAGTGGAATTTCATTTTCTAATTCTTGCTGCTAAGGCATGTTGGAGATATATAGAAATACTGATGACTTATTTGGGTTTATTTTGTATCCTGCAACTTTGCTAAAGTTGTTGATTATTTCCACTAGCTTTTTAGTTGATTCTCTAGGATTCTTTATGTAGACCATCATCTCTTCTGTGAAGAGTGATAGCTTGGTCTCTTCAATAACTATTTTAATACCTTCAATTTCTTATTCTTCTCTAATTGCCACTGCTAGAGTTTCTAGTACAATGTCAAATAATAGAGATAATAATGGGCTTCCTTTTTCACTCCTGATATTATTGGGAATGTTTCTAATTTATCCCCATTGCAAATGGTGCTTATTGATGGTATTAGATATAAGATATATATTGTTTATTATTTTTAGGAATGGTCCTATTCTTATATGTTCTAGTGTTTTCAATAGGAATGAGTGTTGAATTTTTCTGTATCTATTGAGATAATCATGTGATTTTTATTGGTTTGCTTGTTGATATGGTCAATTATGTGGATGGTTTTCCTACTATTGAATCATCCTTGCATTCCTAGTATAAATACCACCTGCTCATAATGAATAATGCTCATGATCAATTGCTGGAGTCTTTTTGCTAGCATTTTATTTAAGAGTTTTGCATCTATGTTCATTAAGGAAATTGGTCTATAGTTTTCTTTCTCTGTTTCTGACTTGCCTGGTTTTTGAATCAGTACAAATTTGTGTCATGAAAATAATTTGGTAGAACTCCCTCTTTGCTTTGTTAAAATTTTGTGGTTTTTTTAATTATGAATTGGTGGTCACTAGGGATTTAATTTCTAAATCGCCAAATGAATTAGTAAAGTAAAATGCAATTTATGGTAGTTTATTTTACAACAGAGGGAAGATATTAAGGAAGAGAGAAAAGGGGAGAGAGAGTTCTGGCTTCCTCAGAGCCAGGTAGAAATTCTAAGTCTCAGCCAGGGGAAAGGAGTCTCAAGATGATGGGCATTTCTCAGAGGTTAACACCTCCAGAAAGGCAAGGAAACTAAGTTAGCCTTTACACTCACCACAGTGACCATCTAAAAGGAAAGCAGTCTGAGGTCACTAGCACAAGCTCCTTCAGGGGAGTTCCATTGCCAAGTGTCTTCACTCCAATTCTGAGTGACTGAATGATCCGATAGCAATTCATCTCTATGTGCCCCTGTTTCCTCTATTTAAAGACCTTTTTGTCTTCTGTCACCTCCCCTAAATTTTTACATCTACCAATCACAGAAGACCCTCCTCTCCAGGACTGCCCACTCAATATATGAAATGGTTGTTCACACCTTTTTTAGTTAGTTATACCTTTTGTGGTTAATTAAGACCTTTTTTGGTTAGTTCACCTTTTGTAGTTAGTTAACACCTTTTTGTAGTTAAAATGGATAGATCTGCTTTAAATACTGAGTTAACACTTTGGGAAAAAATCTTAAAATAGACAGGCGATTACAATTTTATCTTCAAAATCAAGGAAGAGCTAAGTACCTTCATTGTTACAATCTGGAGATAGCCAAATCCAATCTTCACAGATTATTTTGCCAAATACTTTGTATTGTATTGGGATTAGTATTTTGAATGTTTGATAGAATTCAATTTGAATCCATCAGGTCCTGGGGATTTTTTCTTAGTGAGGTCTTTGATTGCTTGTTCAATTTCTTTTTCTTTTATGGGATTATTTAAGTATTCTATTTTTTTCTTCTATTAACCTAGGCAATTCATATTTTTGTAAATATTCATCCATATCACTTAGATTGCCATATTTATTGTCATATAATTGGTCATAAAACTTTTTAATGATTGTCTTAATTTCCTCTTAATTAGAGGTGAGGTCTCCCTTTTCATCTTGGATACTGTCAATTTGGTTTTCTTCTTTCTTTTTTTTAATAGATTGACCAGTATTTTGTCTATTTTATTTGTTTTTTCAAAGTATCAGCTTCTAGTCTTATAAGACTATCTAGTCTTGAAGACTGTGAAGAAGGGAGGAGACAAGAAGTCACAATAAAAGCAAGCCAGAATTCCCTCATTCCCTCAGAGCAGATGGTTTTTGAGAAGATAGTCTGAAGAGATTGTCTTCTGGAGAAAGTCTTTTAACAGGGGACAGTCTTTGAGAGAGCTTTGCTGGAGACTGTGGCTTGGATTGTGGGCTTGGAGCTTGTCTTCAACTTAGACTCTGACTCCTGAAATATTACATTGGGTGAGTGAAAGTCTGACTCCTTTCCTAGTTTACTAAGACTAGCTTCTATCTTGGAGGAGGCCATGTGGTTACCAGCCTTCCTGGTTGAGAGCTAATTAATCTCTGCTTGGATTAGGCAGACCCAGGGCAAAACATTTAGGTTGATAAGGTAGATAACCTCTCTATTCCTCAAACATTTCTGTTCTTTATTGTTTCTTCTCTATATATAAATACTTGTAAATAAATTTCTGACTTGAGATATAATAAATATTGGTGACCACATAATTTCATAAAATTATTGTCAAACCATTAATTTTTACCTTTACAATGCTCAATTAGACTATTTTAATATTCTTCTAATTGCTTCATTTTTCACAAAGCTGCCAAAATATTTTGTAAATCTGACTATGTCTTATCCCTACTCAAAAATTTCAGTGCCTCCTGTTACCTGTAAAATATCTCTTAGCTTAGAATCTAAGGCCTTCTGAACATTAAGTCCAACTTAATTTTAGGTCATTTTTGATACTACTTCACATTCACAAAAATGGGAATATTTAATATTTTCTGAACTTAGAGTCCTATTTATTTTATTTTCTATTCTTGCAATGATACATGTGCAAGCTTAGAATCTATTCCCACAACATTAAATTATCCTCCTTAATTGACATCAGCCTCTTAAAGGATGGGGGGATGAGGCAGTACTCATCTAGCTGAAAGGCAGTACAGTGTCTTTTCCTTCAGGTCTTGTCCAGTCAAACACAAACATTTCCATTCATTATTTTTTTCTCTGGTTGAACACTGCCATATTGGACAAGGAAGAGAACTTTCTTGAAATCCTATACCCTACCATGCTCCACAAGTTATTTAGTAGGATTAAACTCTTCTGCTTCTTAACTCTTAATGGTATAATTAAGTAGGCACAGGCCCAAGAATAAAACAACATCATTGAGATTTCTGAGCATTAGCAGGTGGGCTGAGATGAACACCCTGATAAGTTATGGGAAGATGTTAGTAGGGAGAGCTTAGTGAAAGAGTTAGAGATACCATAGTATTCTGTTGATTTGTAAGGGTTTCATTTTATTAGACTTCTTACCATGGGAAAGACTAAACAAAGACTAAAACAGTGAATATTGGAGTATGATTGGATTATGATTTTTAGTGATGAAATTAGTACTTCTTAGAATTCTAGGTAAGTCAAAAAGACCCAGACATCTTCATGAAAGCTTAAAATATATATCCTCCTCTAAAAGCTATTGGTGGATTTTTATTTTCTCTAGTCCTTTAAATCATGTTCCCTATTGAGGTAATTATTAACACTAATAAATATATTGATATATCAAGATGAATGATTGTCTTAGAATTACAGAAATTCCCAAATCATTGTAGTATAAATTTCTACTCTCATATATCCAGAAATTTTTTTTTAATTATCCAAGAAACAGATGAATTTATTTTGCTGGAGTGGGAAACCAATTTACTTGTATAGAACTCTAATATCATGGGATAATACTTTAGTAAAATTTTTATGTACAGTTTAGTAACTTTTTGTTACATTTCCAAATTGTTTTATAAACTGATCTAGGGTACTTTTACCTGGTAGTAGATAATTTGCATTTCTTTATTTAAATACGACCTGTTTATATACTCTGACCTCTTGTATATCACACAACAGTATTTGTTCTTAAATGTTTGTATCAATTCTTTTTTTGTAGTTTAAATATTAGCCCATTATTGGGGAAATTCATTTTTTTAGAAAGATCTATCTGCTATAAATGGCACAGTGAATAGAACATTGGGCCTAAAGTTCAGATTTAACCTCAGAAACTTATCTTTGTGACTCTGGGCAAGTCACTTAACCTCTATTTCTTCACTTTCCCTTATTTGTAAAATAGGAATAATAATAGCACTTATGTATCAGGATTTCTTTGAGGATAAAGTGAAAATAAGAATGTTAAAGTTCTTAGCAAAAAGGTGCATAAATGTTCCATAAATAATATTCTTATTTTTATTTATGTATAGATAATTTTTAATAAGCCCAACACAGAAGGGTCTGAACAATCTCTGCAGTCATGTTCTTCTGAAATGATGCTCAAGATTTGTCTGATTTAGGAGCCTTGATCCTCTGAGGTGAGAGATTATTATTCTCAGACTTTTTGGTGGAGTTGACTTGAAATGATGATGCCATACATCTTCAGAACTATGAAGGATACTGGATATGTGCAATGGGTCAGCATACCAGTAAACTGTGTAAAGAAAGTACCAAGAGTAGTGTCAGGTTAGTAAGGAAATAGAGGATGGAGTGTCTGCCATTATTTTCTATAATAATTACTTCTGATATTTTTTTCCCATTCTTGATGACTTTATTGAGTCACAGCACATTTTTTATTGAGTTTAATTGGTTAAAGAGGAGGGGAGGTTGAATTACTTTAATCCTAAATTTTACTATATTACCAATAAAATTTTTCTAGTATTGTTCTTAATTGAGCTATTCTGGCTTTTTCAATTTTATCATTTCCCTTTCTAAGAGCTCACAACTTCTCTTTTACTTTTACTATCTATAAGTTTCCCAGGAATACAAGTTAAGTTTATGATATTAAGTTGTATCTTGTAAGTTGTACATGTAAGATGTAGTCTTAGCTCTTTTGTCTTCTAGAATATCATATTTAAAATTTTCTGCTTTTTAAAAATATAAGCTGCTGACTTTTTTGCAATCCTAACCCAATATTTGTCTGCATGAAACATTTTCTTTTTGATCTGGGTGATCTAGAATTTAATTATAATATTCCTGGGAGTTTTCATTTTGAGATTTTTTTTTCAGGAGATACAGTGGATTCTTTCAATTTCTATTTATTGTAGTTCTTATGAAAGATACTCTCATTAGTAAAACTTGGTTGAAGTTGTAAATTGTTCCTTGTTATTTTATTTTATTTTTGGTTTGTTTTATTTTAGATAAAATGTAGTTCTGTTTAAGCAATTACTTCGTGTCTATATGACACTTTAATAATCATTCAATGATTTCCAAAATATTTGAGTATATGACATTTTGATATGTCCCTTTATCCTTTCACTCCTATTTCTTCATAGTTTAATGATCTAATTATGCATATGTTGTGATATTTTAAGTAGTGAGAATCAATTAATTTAATTGTTTGCAATTATGTAGGTTCAGAATAAGATTTTCAGAGCATTTTTCTTTATCATCAGATAGCATAAAATATTTTAAAATAATTAGGAATTGAGTTGATTTTAAAGATTGGTCACCTGAACATTTCACTAATTGTGGCATTAAATAATTCTTTAATTGATTTATAGACTTAAAATTATCTGGTCTAATATGAAAGGAAAAACATCTGAGAGGATAAAAAGTGGGAATTGCTTTTTTATTCCAAACAGAGAAAACCTTTTTATAACTCACAAAGGCTGGAGAATTCATCATTAACTCACATTGTATTGAAAGATAATAATGACACAAAAGTATGAGTGGAAAATGAACTTTAATTTTTTCAAGTTATTTAATTTTAGATTTATGTCTTCAAATTTGGTCAGTAGATTGTATGATTTTTCTCTTCCTGAGAAATTTGATTGAGTGGAATGTAGCTAAGAATTGAAGTCTTTTACAAAAAAAAAAAGGTCAGTTATGATATAGACATTCTATTTTGTGGGTAAGCTATCCACCCACTGCCTTGGAAATGATTCCCTCTTTGATCTAAGTGGCTTTCACTCTAGGAACAAAATAAAAGGAGAGCAATTCAGTCTTTATACTCCCTTCACTCTAGGTGTCCCACACACAAAGACTATCACCAGGGTATACTGAAAAACAGCAGCAGAGAGACAAGTCTAGAGTGCAGCAGCAATCTGAGACAGGGTGCCTTCTTTTAAGGAAAGACATCAGAAGGCTTTTGAGTCCTAGAAGCATCTTTGATGGTCGCTGTATTTGTAAAGAGATGCTGTAGGCAAAACCACAGGATACCCTTTAAATGAAAGCTGTGTTGAAAAGATAGGTGGTCTGTTGTTGCTACTAATGTATAAAGGTGTTCCTGGAATTGGGTGCTTATATGTTCACTGACTGTGAAAAAAGAGAGAGTAAATCAGTTGCAAAATCTCGTTTCTTCTTCCATAACAGCTCTCCAATAAATTCCCTTTTCTCTATTCCTTTAGCAACTGCTCTTGTTTCTATGCTCATCACTTCTGCCAGGGCTATTTCAACAGCCTCCCAATTTCTTTCTCTGAATTGTCTGCTTCTGCTCCAGTCTCTCCCTCCTCTAATCTCTCTGCCTCTTGAATGGCATCCTTATTTTCCTAAAGTATATGACTGAGCACGCCACTCTGAACTTAAAAAAACTCCAGTGGCTCCTTATTACCACTAGGATTAAATGAAAACTTCTCTGCTAGGCACTTAAGCTTCTTTACAACCTGGTTTTTTCCCATCTCTCCAGTCTTCTTTCATATTACTCTCTTCCAAACTTTCTTTAATCTGATCAGAGTGATCTACTGGCTGTTCCTCAGTCAGTGTTTCATCTCCTGTTCTATTGATTATTCTCCATGCTTTTAATGCTCTGTTTGCCTCAGTTTCCTGCTCTTTAAAATGAACTAGAGAAGGAAATAGCACTACTCTACTATCTTTGCAAAACAAAAGGGGTCACAAAGGGTGACATGACTGCACTACAACAAAATTCCTTGAGCTCCTGGTTTCCTTTGTTTTTTGATTTGTCGATGTGTAGATGTCAGTCCTAGAATGTGATGCACCAATAGCTAGTGTATAAGATGTATCCCAAGTATGGAATGGTGAAATTGTTAGTTCCTCACTGTGTGTAAAAGTATGCATTTCAGTGCATCAATGAAACGTGATGGTATTCATATTGTTCCTCCCCCTAGTGGTGCAGATCACAATGAAGATGCATCTTTCCAACATTTTTAATGTTTATGTTCTCCCATAAATTCTCTATCAATCCTCATATTATGATAAAAAGGGTTGCTAGATTTGATATAACAACATGTGGAATTAAGATCAAATCCTGGCTCTGCTACATTGGTCTGGTATAAATTAGGTCACTTTATCTCTTTTATCAGATACCTTAGTTTAAAAATAAAATTAGACTAACTAGCCTCTGATTTTCATCACAGCTCTGAATTTATGTTATGAGATAATGATACATCCAATGTTCTGGGGAGTTGTTATGTCTTTCAACATTATGTGGATAGGAGTGCAAACCTTCTCCTATATAGCTATTATCTATTAATAACCTGTTTATAATTATATTTCATCTTATTATGTTTGACCTTTTGTTCTAATTTATAAGGAGCTCCTTTTCAATACAACTCTGTTTATCCAACATATTCTCTGTTCCTTCTTATTTTATATTATCACCAACTTTGAAAACAAAAACATACCATTCATTACTTCTTCCAAGTCATTTATAAACATATCAAACAACACAAGGGCCAGGATAGATGTTTAGAGAAATCTGTCTGATACAGATCGACATCAATGCATCCATCAAGCATTGGTATTTTGGTATAGTGTTTCAAAAAATTCCAAATTCTTCAAACTTCAAACTATTGTTTAACAGGTCATAGTTTATTTTGTTCCTCATAAACCATAGAAGAGACCAATCAAATCTCTCACTGAAATCAAGTACATTATATCCATGGCAACTCTACCAGTCTAGTGATTCGGTAATGAAGAAAAGTGACCTTAGTTTGGAATTCAAGATCTTGGTGAATTTATGATGATTTTTATTGATTACTGATTTCTGTTCATAAATAATCAGGAATCCAAATCAAGCTCATTGACTTAGATCTTATAAATTGCCTATATTCCACATTTTAGTTCTTTACCAGCATATGTGATTTAAAAATTCAAATCCAAGACTTCTCAATTTGAATTTTACTTCTCTTGAAAGAAAAATGTGGTTATTTTTAAAAAATTCTATGGGTAAAAAAGAATCAATAGATGAAAGTTGGAAATAAATAAATATAGAGTTGAAATCAGGGCAGGGATGAGGAAAGGGAGGAAGAAAATTAATTTAAAAATTGTACAAAATTGGAGAAATTCAAACAGGATCTAGACTCTAGTCGGGGTACTCATGTACGGGGGTTACTTTTTGTTTGTATGGTTTGGTGAAAATTGTTTTTTGAAGTTTCATTTAGTTATTAAATATTATTATTCTATTTAAATTCCATTCATTTTCTTTTGTGAATTTTTGAATAAAGATTATTCATCTTTTGTATTAGACAAGAAGTTGAAATAATTTAAGAAAATATTATCCATGTAAATCTAATAGGTCCTTCTCTTCATTCCTTTTCAAGTTCAATTTGTGTCCATGCAGATGCTTCACATGAATATAAATAGAAATACATATATATCTTGGCATTTTCAAAAATCATTCTTGTTAAACATGTCCTTATCTTATTCACAGTTCATATTTTAAGATATTATTGATGTACATTTCCAGCTCTCAACCTACTTCTTTCAGTTTCCTTCCTTCCTTCCTTCCTTCCTTTCTTCCTTCCTTCCTTCCTTCCTTCCTTCCTTCCTTCCTTCCTTCCTTCCTTCCTTCCTTCCTTCCTTCCTTCCTTCCTTCCTTCCTTCCTTCCTTTCTTCCTTCCTTCTTTCCTACCTTCCTTCCTACCTTCCTTCCCTCCCTCCTCCTTCCTTCCTTCCTTCCTTTCATCCTCCCTCCCTTCCTCCCTTCTTTCCTTCTTTCCTTCCTTGCTTCCTTTCTTCCTATTGCTATGATTTAGAAAAGTCAGGTGTGGTTACATTAGGTCATAAAAGTATTGGGCTTGGATTTAGGAAAGAACTTGGTTTAGAATCAAATGTCTGATACTGACTACTTGTGTGACTTTGGACAAGACATTTAAAGTCTTTGAACTTGATTTTCCTCATCTGTAAAACAGAAAAAAAAACCCCACAATATTATGTTTTTAAGAAAGTTATTATAAAGTAAGCACTTTGAAAACTTAAAAACTCCATAAAATCTTGAGTTATAGTAGCAAGTAGCTTATGGGTTCTCATCTAGTAAATACCAGAGATAGGATTTCAATCTATACCTCCTGATTCAAGATAGGAGACTCTTTCAGCTATAAGTTAACTCTTTAAGTTATGTGTTCAAAATAGAGAGGATTTAAAGATTTATTTTTTAATTTGAGAAAAGCATTAAACTTATTTGTACCATAAAAATCTGCTATAGCATTTGGCATTTTAGAAACCTTAAAAGTCAGTGTTCAGTTCAATTGCTTTCTATCTTGCCAGAAAATATCTTATTCATGGACAGGATTTGGCTGACTGACAAATGGTGAAATGTTATCCTGAGTTATTCAAGTCTTCTCAGAATCACAAGTACCGAACCAATGTTATTATGTATAATTTGGATTTTACAGGGACACAGCCCATTTTTGATAATTTAAAATGAGTATTAAGTAAACCACTCTAGGAAATACATCTTAAAAATCTAGGAAAATATGTACAATATAAAATGCCAATTTCAATCATATAATTCAATATATAGTTTTATTTTGTTTTCTGGATGGTTTGTGTCAGTATATTTTAAGCAAAAATAACAGTAAATAATTGAAGATCTAGATAATGTACCCACTTTAATGGCTCACCTGGATCACCACAAGGTCAATTGAATGAACTGCAGAAATCAATTGTTTATTCCACTCTAAATACAAAATAGACTACAATGAAAGGTCATGTAACAAAACAGTTCCAGGTAAGGAAAATCAACCAGTTCTAACCCCAAACGAGGCTTCCTTCTTTTCTCTCCCTTACTTAGCCTTATTGGAGAGCACCTACATATAAGGGTAAAGAGACTTCTGATGTTGAACAACTGAATGAGCCAAACCTGGCATGCCTCTGTCCTATAAACAACACAGACTATCAAAGAAGTAAAGGTTATCCTGGGAATTCCTAGAAATATCCAGCATAAGGGGTAGAAATTGTGAGGGGTTTTTATAAAAGATTGAACTGGATTATTTAAGAGTAGGGTCTCCTGGAATTTTAGAAAATTCCAAGAGATTTATTTAATAATTTATTTACAAAATATAGAAAGAGTGAACATAAGAAAATGGAGAGAGGATAGGGTAAGAAATCTAGCCTAAGCACTAAGTATTTTGCTCTAACCCCTGGCTCAAAAACAGGTAGGGGAGGTTACTCCTTAGCTGGAGAGGCCATGGCCCTTATAGCCAAGGACATAGGAATGCAGGGAGCCTCTCTCAAGAGGATAGGTCTCTCCTGAGCCTAGTCTCTTCAGAAAATCTAGGAAAGGGCTCAGCTCTTTCACTCACCACATGTCAGTTCAAAGGGAGAGATTCAAGGACAGTCTCACTAAGTCTAAAGTCTCAAGTCTAGTCAGCAGATTATTCATCAGCCCCCAACTCAAACTCATAACTCCGAAGAATGAGAGCACTCAGAAGTCCAGAAGAACCCCCACAAGAAGTTGTAACTCCTTTTTAAAGACATTTCTTTTGTGTCACTTCCTGTGCTTTCCTCCACTTTTATGTCTACCAATTATAGCTAAAGCTTTGCTTAGGCCTGCCCAAGGGGTGGTCAGTTGATTGTGATTCATCACCCACTATCACACATGTGGGTCACAGACATGCCCCACTCCATTGTGAGTGGGGTGTTTATACTTTTGGTGATTAAATCTAAAAATGGGCAAGGATGTTAATTTAATCTTCACAAGCAGGGGAGAGTTAATTTCTCTTTCACACTGAAGGGAGAGTTAATTTAATCTTTACAATCTTCCCTGTGATCATTCCACATAATCATTTTATACCCCTAATAATTTTCTAACTATCAGTATATACAATATTGCACAGGAAACTACAATAGTTAGAGATAAGAGGGAAATAAAAGAGAGAGAGAAAGCAAAACCAGTGTTTGCTAGACACATTGACAAAAAGCCAATTGGGGCAGTCGCCTTTGGCATAAGAGTGTACATTCAAAGTAAATGTTTAACACTCTTCAGATTAATCAATTGCACCCAAAAGTTCATTATGGATCTTCTTGATGCAATATAGGTTTCTGCAGGAACCTTTATTCAAACAGTTCATTCTCTGGACTCAAGGAGTTAGCAAACTACTTTTCCTGTAATTTTTCTCAAAAAAAATTTGAATCTTGGATTTTTATGAAAATACAATACAATTCTCCCTGAAGAGGGTGTTCACCAACACCTAGATCAACTAATGATACATGATTGAGTTATGGTGTGTATGAGTCAATTTTCAAAAGAAAAACCAAAAGCAAAAAGAAAAACAAATAGAAGAAAAAATTAAACATTGGGAGAAAAAAAATTCAAAATCAGAATCAAAATATCAAATATATATATATATATAATTTCTGAATAAAACAAGAATAAATTCATAATAGGCCCTAGTATTAGAGTCTAATTAAAGTAAATTTCTGTCCCACAAATCTGTAGGAAAAAAAAAACTGGAGTAATCTTGCACTTATCCATTATAAGGCAGGGCTACAGGAAGTTGCCATACTATACAAGAGAAAAAAGGACAGGTTTTTGTTTAAAAGGGAAGTGTCATTCCCTGGCCTGATGTTTTATCATTTCTCAGGCATAAGGGAACCAGAACAG
This sequence comes from Monodelphis domestica, assembly GCF_027887165.1. Classification (NCBI taxonomy): domain Eukaryota; kingdom Metazoa; phylum Chordata; class Mammalia; order Didelphimorphia; family Didelphidae; genus Monodelphis; species Monodelphis domestica. Next base: position 680,791,168 of record NC_077227.1, read on the forward strand.
TCAATTGTTAGGTACTTTGATAGAAATATAAATATTTTAAATATTTCAATTTATTTACTCATTCTATTTCTATTTATAAAAAAATTAAATATTAAAAAATAGAAAATATTTTATAAGGAGTGTAGTTCAAGAAGTCCTGTGTCTTAACATGCATCAAGTACCGCAACCTCAAGTCTCACCCTAGCTTAAAATCCTTTTGTATTGGTGTAGAAGTTCATCAATCCCACCTGGATTGGTTTTTGTTTTGTTTCCTTTTGTGTTTTACAAGTGTGCTCTTTTTTGGCACTATTCAGGTTAAGTATGTGCTTCTATGACAATGACTATATGAAGTCTGTGCTCTTTTTTTTATCTCATTTCCTAGAATCAGACACAAACATTAATCACAGTCCAATGATATTTATCAATAAATGGCATTTTTCCATAGTCTAAAGCTTTTGGGTATGCATTTACATGCTAGGCATTAGACATCTTAGGTTATTCTATTGCAAAATTCAAAAATAGTTAAAAGAAAACCTTTTTAATACTGGTGACGTGCTTCAAATGCAAAAAAAATGAGAGAAAAAAATCAAATACTGTATGTTACAAATAAGGTACAACAAAATACCATAGATCCACCCAATAGGGAAGTCTTATCATAATCAATGATCAAATACAATCAGTACAAGCAATTGTTCATTATCAACAGAGGGGACCCATTTTACATGGCTACAATGAATCCATGAGTCCATCTCCCCAATTTTAAGAACTGTCAGTGTAGTTAATAGGATTTGGAATGGTCTATCATAAGCATGTTCAGTAGACCCTGTACATTTGAAATTCTTTATGTACACTTTATCACCTGAGTTTAAATCTTTAAGCAAGAAGTCTATGGAGCTTAACTGAACAGCAGCTTTAGAGTCGTGGATTTCTCGCAATTTTTTTGTAATTGTCTGATATATGTGACAATGGTTGTATCTCCTCCTAACAATGAGGTATAGGCAGGGCTAAATGTTTGTACCTGAATAGATGGATGTCCAAATAGCATCTCAAGTGGTGAGATGTGAAAATCACCTCTAGGTCAGCTTCTGAGATAAAAGAGGGCCAGAGGTAAAATTTCAGGCCTTTTTAAATGAGTCTCCATGAACAATTGCCAATCATAGTTTTAAGTTCTTTATTTATTTGTTCAAATTGGCCAGAGCTATAGGGATGATATGGTGTATGAAATTTAGGAGTTATCCCCAAACATGAATACATTTGTGATAAGACTGAATTGGTAAAATTAGTTCTTCTATCTGAGTTAATATGTGCTGGCAGGCCAAAATGGGGAATAATTTCTTTTAAAAGTACCTTGGCAACAAGAGCAGATGTGGCCTGAGCAATAGGAAATGCTTCAGGCCACCTGGTTAGCTGATTGACTATCACCAGATAAAAGTTTTATTGTTCAGCTTTTGGCATAGAGATAAAATTGATTTGTAGATGTTCAAACAATGTGTAAGTGAGAGGACATCCACCAAAGGCTTTGCCACAAAAGACATGTTTACTAAAGGCCTATAGTTGTTGTACCACAGTCTATCCATAATCTTTTAACAGAGTCCACAATGCCCAGGATGCCAAAGTGACCATTTCTATAAATAGATTGTTTGATAAAAACTTCTCGGGAGCAGGGGTTTTCCATCATATGACACCCATACTCCATTAGTCTTTTTTGTTTTAAATTTTTGCTTCCATGTTCCCATTTCCTTGTCGTTATAGGAAAGGGATAGATTCAAATCACCAGTAATTGTTAGTGACAAAATTAATTAAGGTCCTTTTAAGGCTGCTAGTTTCACTGTGATATTTGGTCAGGTATTTTCCCTGAAGACAGGGTCATTGCCACCTGTGTGTGCAGAGCAGTGAACAAAAGCTATGGCTTCAGGGAGCTGGACGGCAGAAAGAAGTTCGCTAATAAAGTTTGCATTGGCAATCCATTTTCCAGCTGATGTTAAGAATCCCCTCAGGATCCATAGCATTCCAACAGCATGACAAATGCTAAAGTTGTAGTGGGAGTCTGTGTAAATTGTGACTCTTTTATCCTTTGCAATGATATGGGTATGTTTCAATGCTGTGAGTTCTGCACCTTGTGAGCTTACATTTGAGGGTAAGGAAGCTGACCAGAGAGTATCAAATTCAATAACCACTGCAGCAACTGTATAGCCCATGCCATTTCTCATAAATGAAGAACCATCTGTAAATAATATTAAATCCGAATTATCCAAAGGGGTGTCCAGTAAATCATTACAAGGTTTATCAGCAATGGACATTAAAGATGTACAATCTTGTAAAGGTTCTTCATCAGTTGGCAAATTGGGGAGAACGTTTGCAGGATTAGGGACTCCACAGCATTTTAGTGATATGTTCATTATTTAATAAGGTTATCTCATACCTCATAACCCTTTGCTCAGTAAATGCCTGTGTTCTATGTCTTAATAGCAATGTCTTGACCTCATGTAGGCTCATTATGGTCAGAGGGCATCCCAATATGAGATCAGCCAATTTGGTTACTAATAAAGCTGTGGCAGCTACTAGTCTAAGGCATGGTGGTTCTACAGCAGCTACTGGGTCCAGCTTGGCCAAATAATAGTCTACTGGGTATTGAACAGGTCCCAAGAGGTGAGTTAGAACACCTGAAGCTGTCCCTTTCTGTTCATGGACATATAAGGTAAATGATTAATCATAATTTGTGATGTCTAGAACAGGGGCAGACAGGATAATCTGTTTTAAATTTGAAAGAGCTGTTAGGTATTCTGTACCCAATTTAAGTGGTTCAGGGACCTTGTTTTTTGTGAGTGCTACAAGGGCGTTAGTGATTTCCCCATAGCAGGGATCCACTGCCAACAAAATCCTGTTGCTTCAAGAATTGCCCTCAGTTGCTTTTTAGTGGTAGGAGCCCTTAATTTTGGATATTTTCAATGAGCTTAGGAGAAATAGAATGGGCACCAGCAGTTAAAATGAATCCCAGATATTCTACTTTGGGGAGACACCATTGAACCTTTTATTTAGAGATCATGTGCCCTCTTTTAAGTAGTTCTAAGAGGGGGTGTTGCTATCCTCTTGTCATGTTTTAGCATTTGGTGAAGCCAAGAGTAAATCATCCACATATTTAATTAATTTACTGTTTTTAAATTTTATACTATCTGTGTCTTGGCTCAAAATTTTTGCAAATAGGCCAGGGCTTTCCATGTACCCTTGAGGCAAACAAACCCATGTCTTCTTATTTCCCATCAATGGAGAAGTGTGTGCAACATTTAAAAAAAAATTCTGCAGTTACTAAGCAGTTCTGAGATTACAATAATAAAAATAAAAATTGTCCTTGTTTTCAAGAAGCTTAAAATATAGTGACTAGGGAAATAGAAAACTGATATTTTTTTACCTTTCATTTAATTATTATAGGGAACTCCCAAATGGGGATAGGGTCTTTACCAAATGCAAGAAGGTATCTTCTCTACTAATTATAGTCTTAGAGAGTTGCTAAGGAAAGGAGAGGTTCAGTGGTTTGACCAGGGGCATATTCTCAATTTTAGACACAGGTCTTGAACCCAAATCATCCCATTTGAATGAGTAATTCTTTGTCCACTGCCATATTGTCTCTAATGTTAGCAGTCATGAGGTGAGTATAAAGCAGAAGAGAGAGGATCAGCTGGCAAATAACTGATCCTCTAAAAATATGCACAAGACATTTTTAGGTTTATTTGAACAGTGATAGGGAAAATGTATTATAAGAAAAATGATATAGCATCTTTTATAAATCTTAACACTCTACAAAATCTAAATAATTATATACATTCTAGAAAATAACAAAGCAGCAAATTAAGCCTTGATTTGAATTATTTGCTGATTTCTAAGATATAACTGGTCACAATGAAAATTTAGCAATCAATTTTTTTTGTAGTTTTTAACACAGTCATTTTCTGGGGATGATTAAGAGCAGTAAATAGGGCAGGGTCTGGCATTGGAGATATTTGAAGAACAGGAAATATAATTTCTGACAGAAATCCCTGGCAGTTTTATGGAAAGAGTGACATCATTTTTGCTGTTGTTGTTGTTACCATGATTGTTATTTTCTAGCATTTATATCATTATTTTAGATTTGTAAACTGTCAAATTTATAAAATATTAATATATAACTGTATATATTATATACATATCTTGATCCTTACAATACTGGGGGGTAGATGCTAATACTATAACCATTTTGCAGATGAAGAAATTGACCCAGAGAGAGAGGCTCCAAAGGTAAATGTCTAAAGTAGAATTTAAATTTAATTCTTTTTCACTTTAAAGTCAGCACTCTTTCCATGCTTCCACCTAGTGTACAGTTATATAGCATTTTGAATACATAAATTCAAAGTAATAAAAGTGTCACTATAGTTTTATATTTCCAGTATAAGTTGTAATAACTATCTTACTTCCTTGAAAATACTTACCTCCAGATTGGGCTCTTATAGCTGACCTAGAGCATTACTCCAATTTATATACTGGCAGAGAAAATCTAAAACTCTATGTAACTCTGACAGATCCTTTTCTTCATGCCAATCCTTAATTTAATCTCTTTGAAACATCAATCCAGGACATAGTAAGGACTCAACTTTGAGAGTGAAAAATGGAGAGGGGAAGATGGTGGGAATAAGGAGGAATTCTGTTCTTTAGGAATACAGAGGTATGGAGCACACACAGAACCAGAACATAAGGGTCCCCTTTATTGAGATCATAGTACAGAGTCACAGACTCTGTGATCACAGACAAAATAAGAATATAGCTGCTGGGACATAAATAGATAAAAAGTCAAAAAGGAAAAGGTTATTGATGCTGAAATATCTGATGTATGGAAGTTTAGGTCTCCCCTGCTAAAGCCTGATGTGGGGGTTGAAGAAGTTGTAGGCAGGCTTCAGTATTTTTATTTTTTGTTGAACTATATTACTATCAAATATGTCCTGTTTTACAAAGTCTTCACTAATTCCCCAAACCATAAATGTCATTTCCTTCCTCTGATTTTCCTGTTTTTATTATATTTTACTGTGCACAAATATTTATTGTGAGAGGCAGTGTTTCAGAGTAACTAGAAAATTGATATTGGAGATGACTGGGTTCAAATATTGACTTTGACATCTAGTGACTATGCGATGCTGGACAAGTCATAACTTCTAAGAACCACAGAACATGCCCACCTCCATTTGCAAAGTCTTTCCCCTCATATGAGAATTCTCTATACAAGTGACATAACAGTTCTATTCCTTATCCTTATAACCATTCTATACATTGGTCATATGTCTTATCCTCTTGTAAGATTATAAATTCCATTTGTATGAAGGTATTGGATCAATTATTTTTGCAATATCTTCTCAGTGTTTTGCCCTAAATATATGCTTAATAAATATCTATTGTTGAATGAGCTATGATAAATCAGCTGTCATAGAAAATTCAAACATGAGGGGTTCTTTAAAAATATGAAGTTCAACTCCTTCCTTTTCTGAGAACTTGTTTTGTTTTCTTAACTATAAATTGAGACTGTTAGACACTATTCTACAGATTTGGGAATATTACTAAGTCTTTCATGTTAAATTTAGTGTGTGTAATGATGGTACATTAATGTAATCCAAAAATGAAACTGCAATGTGAAGGTTAATGGCTTTGGAACAGAGAAGGACTTGAGTTTGAATCTTAATCTTGACACATTTAATATCTCAGTTCACTTGTTAATAATCAGAATAAATACTTGCTTTATTGACCTAACAATGATGATGTAAAGAAAGAAGAGTGCAGCAAAGATAAAGGAGCCCCTCTGTTATCTTTGGCATTAGAAGAATCTGGTCTGGTTCTTGCCACTGAAACTATCTGCATGATCTTGGGAAGTGTCTTAGCATCACTGGACTTCAGCTTCCTCGTCTATAATAATTAAGTAGGATTAAATGGACTATTAGTCTCCTTCCAACTCTCCATCTGTTATCTGAGCTACGTCATTTCATCCTGGAGCTGCTTTATCACACTCTTTGGAATCTCATCATCTTATAAAATTCCAACAATAGTAACACACACTTCCTCAATACCCCTGATTGGAGAAGTTGGACAGTATATAGTTTCTCCTAAATTTTCCACTTAAGGAGGGCACCTGGCTTAGCTATTTTATTATTTTCCCTCTGAGTACACTCTGATTTTCAGATTATTTTTGTGTTGTCTTCCTCCATTAGATTGTGAGCCTGTTGAGGACAAGAAGTAAATTTTGCCTTTCTTTATAGCTCCCACTTAGCATAGTGCCTGGAACATAGTAGGCACTTAATAAATGTTTATTAATTATTATGTACTGGCATGATTCAATGCAAGTATAAAAGTTGTCCTTCATTTGTGTACTGTACAATCCCATCTATTAACTTTTTATTTATGGCATTTGCTAGAGATTCATTCACAATTTCATACCTCAGCTGAAATAACTTAGAGGAAGCTGCTATCCTGACCACACCATCTCTCTCTCTCTCTCTCTCTCTCTCTCTCTCTCTCTCTCTCTCTCTCTCTCTCTCTCTCTCTCTGTGGGTGTGTGTGTGTGTCCCCTCTCCAATTGATCCCATACACAACTGCCAAACTGGTTATTCTAACCCTATACCCTATGAAGCTTCAGCAGCTCCTTATTACTTATTACTCCTGGAATAAAATTCAAACTCTTCTGTTGGGAACTTAAGCCATTCACATTCTTATTCTAACAAATGATTGAATTCACAGACTGAAAACTTCTTTTTTAGTACCATGTATTCTTATCAAACTGGCTTACCTAGAGTTTTTCATAAATGACTATCTACAATCTCTTTGCTTTCACAGAAGCTATTTTCTGAGCCTGACATGCTCTCCTCCTCATTGCTGCCTCCAGGAATCCCTAGCTTTATTGCAAGCTTGGTACATATACTGTGTTCTACAAAAGCAATTCCTGATGTCCCCACTTAAAAATTCTTATAAACAAAATTCTTTGTAGTTACTACTTAAATATATTTTTAAAATTTTCAATGTATTCCCTTGCCATAATATAGCATAAAGGTGAAAAATACTGTTTTTATTGTTTTTCTATTTGTATTTTGTGTCTTATATTACTTGGCAAAAAATCAGAATATACGTATGTGTGACTGTCTACTTCTCTATCTACCTCCCTTTCTTTCTTTCTTTCTTTCTTTCTTTCTTTCTTTCTTTCTTTCTTTCTTTCTATCTATCTATCTATCTTATTTCTGTCTATACTTATGTTGTCCATCCTTCATTTTCAAAGAGGACCAGTGACATCATGGAGTGATGTCTTGGCTTGTGAGTAAGGTAGATTTAAGTGAGGTAGCATTGTATGAAGTCGTAAACCTTATTCTCTCTTCAAAAGAGATTAAAGTACAGTGGCTAGTCAAAAGTAGACGCTTGGTGGTAGCTTGGATTTGGCAAGTCCTCACACAAGAAGTGTTAGTCTTCCTTGAACAAACACCTCATATTTATAAATAGAAAACACACACAATTAGTTAGATTGAATTGTCAATTCATCAATTGAGGCAAGGATGAATCTGTAAGTGAGAGATAGCAAAATCAGAGATATTCAAAATTTTCTTTCATTTCCCCTAATGTTACTTTTTTAAGATTTTGGGTCCTAACATTTTTTGGAAATAATTCTCCTATATGAGCAACAGTGTTTATCTTACATATTAAAATCATTACATAAATAGTAAAAATGAAGATGTCTTTTTCAATCCATACTGGTAAGAGTTGAGTGAGGGCTGTTATTTGGTCAGTGCTTCCTCCTTTAATAGAGTTCAGGGATAATTGAGTACTGAAACTTCTTTCCGAATCAACCAAATAAAACCTTCAAATATGAAATTAATAATTTCAGTGATGTCAGTCTTCCATTCTCACTCCATTAAATTCCTAAATTCATGCTAGAGATGGCATAGCAAACAAATTAAAATGAGATTCTTATAAAAATGAGAAAGATAAGATGGTGCCTTCTGAGAAAGCAATTTAACTATAATAAATTATTTTTTAAATTATTAAATGAGGCATTGCATTAGTCATAAAGCTGAGTGTAAAAGGGCATTGGTTTATGAATACAGATACACATATAGACCTCTACAACCTTGAACAATTATCCTCATAATAATTTGTACCATAAAATTTTATGTTGCATTCTCCTTCTCTGCCTTTTTTTTTTAAAGAAAGCCAACCTTTCCAACACTGTGATAATTGGAATTGTGACTGGGTGATGCCACCTAAAGAAAATTATATTTTGCCTCTGTAGCAATCAGATAAATAGTTTTAAATAGTCATTTGTTGTCTTGTTCCATATAGAATAGAACACAGATATAAGAAGACGCTTGAATAAAATATACTACAGAAAAAATGTTATACTTCAATAGTTAAAATAACTAAGAGCCAAGAATGACTACAGAAATGCAAATACTTAGAATATAAGGCTTATAATACTAAAATAAAGAGCCTGAATCTTTAAATGTTGAGTTTAAATATGCTTTCTGCACCTAAACATGCACATTGCAAAGGTTTTTTATTGCATTGTTTATTTTGACCCCAGATGAAGACAGGAAGCTTTAGGAAAGACAAAATTTATAGTACTTTTTCTAATAATTCAGGAGAAAAGAGATACATTTATCTTTTCAAATGCTCAATTCTTTTTTCCGTTAATGCTTATCTGTTGTCTCTGGTCTTTGGTATAATGATGGGCAGTTCAAGGACAGCAGAGAGTCTGAAGTCAATTCAAGGATTATAAATATCAGTGAGCCACCAAGGGGCTAGTTCACAAAAGCCCACATAGGATAATGATCCAAATGTATAATTTTCTGGCTTCACTATGCTCTTTAAAGCAACAACTCTTCAAAAGAGTCACCTCCACCTCACTAACCTTTGTCATTCCCTGTACTCTGGAGGTAGCCTACATTTTGTTGTACCTGGTAGGGTATTTAACAAAGCCCACTGATCCCCTTCCTATACAAAGTTGTATCCCCTATTATAGATATTTAGAGAACATTTCTCCCTAAATTTGGGATAGAAGATAATCTGGTTGTGTGAATAAAGGACTCAGGACAAGATGTGATTTACAATAATAAAAGATACTGAAATTGAGCCACCATAGTTGTAGTTAAAGTGAACCTCCCTTTTATTTAGATGCCTAACCTCTGTTATATCTGCAAAGCGAATGAGTTGTCTGACTGAGACATGCCCTTCTTCCACAAAGCAATGAACCACTAGCTTGTCAGATTGCTACCTATTGCATGATGCCAATACTCTCTGTGTAGTGATAGTCTAAGCTGGAATAGATACACTGGAGTGAACAGTCAATTTCATTGAAGATGCATTTTTCAATTCATACTGATAAGAGTTGAAAAAGGGCTATTTTCAGACAATATTTCATCATTTAACATTGTTCAAGGATAATTGACTTCTGAAACTTTTAGAGGTTAGGGGCTGTTACTTTCTGCTTTGTGCTTATATTCCTAGCACTCAGCATTGTGCTTGACACATAGAAAGTGCTTAATAAATGCTTGCTGACTTCATTTATTGAGTTGAAAATATTGTTTTCTACATATCAAACACTGTGCTAAGCACTGGGAATAATATTCAAAAGCAAAGGTGATATATTTCCTATTTCCTGAAGTAGCTTACATCTAATTATAGAGAGGGAATTAAAAAATAGGGAAGAAATGATCAGGGAGGAGAACTTTGGGGAAAAAAAATTTTAGAGGAAGAAAGTTGGTACAATCTATCTAAGAATAATGCCAGAGTTGTTTGTGTCAGAGTTAATTTGATCATGGTCCACAAGATAGTTAAATGGAGGAAACTTTACTGGTCAGGGGCAAGGAGGATGGCATAACTATGAAGGAGATGATCAGAGAGAAGGAAGGGAAGTCTAGCTAAGATTTTCCTGAAGGAGTAGACCAAAAGACAGAGTAACCAGTCATTATAATAAAGATAACAATACAGCACAGAGTAAGAAGAACATTGTATGCAAACTAGTGTACAATGATCTATTGCTAACAACTTAACTATTATCAACAAGATAAGGATTCAGGACAACTCCAAGGCACCAAAAGGTTATTCCACCATGTTCTTTCGAACTGACAATCCAAATGCAGAGTGAAGCATATCATTATTCACCTTATTTCCTCTTGAATTTTTCTATACTCTCAACTATTTGTGTCTTGTTTCACAACATGCTGACCATGGAAATATGTATTTTATGGTAACTTTTGTACCATCTATGTCATATCATCTGCCTTCTTAGTTAGGAGAAGGGCTGTGGGAGGGAGAGAAATGGATTGCAAAATGTAAGAAAATGATTATTTAAAATCATATTATCGCATAATATGAAAAATAAGTAGATTAAAAAATAAAATTCCACAAAGATGAAAAATAAGATAATACTGCAGCTCTTAGCACAGTGACTGACATATAATGATGCCAACAATGTTAGCTTGTGTTAGTAATAGCTCGCATCACAGCACTTACCCCAGGGACTGGCACATAGTAGATCCTTAAGAAATACTAGTTGACTGACTGAACTATATGGTGTTTTAAGGGGTAGAAAAAATCCCCCCCCAGAATAACCTTGTTATTGGGAGTATAAGTGGAAGAAATTCTGAAACAGTACAAGCACTAGTAGCTCCATTTTATGAGTAAAGAAATCAAGGCTCATGGAAGTGTTATGATTGGGCTATGGTCACACAGTTACAACTCCTAATTCCATGCTCAGTACTTTACACTATTCTCTAAAAGCTCTCCACAAGCTAAATGCTCAATTTAGCTTTGGAATGCTAAATAAAATATACCAGCACTATAAGTACATCGTGTCTGACAACAGGAAAATGTTTTGCCTGTGACCCCGCACTGGAAAGAGCTGGTAGACAAGTAGTAAACAAGGCGACATAAAATCAACAGAACTGGTTATCAAATATACTAAGGCTGAAAAAATCATAAATACAGAAGTGCATGATGGAAGAAGAATATAAACTGTGAGAAATAAAGGAGCTGAACTGTTTTCTCATCAGCTGAGGCAACTTGATTATAAATCTGGATGAAATAACTGCTATCAGGGGTATCCTGCCTTTGATGTTGGAGTGGCTTCCTATCTCAATCATCACTGAGACAACTTCTGGGAGCAATACTTGTTATGCTTTCCCCAATAAGAAGAAGGAACAGAAATTTGTTACCTTAGGAAATCACTACCTTCTTTGTTTTGAGAGTCCAGCCCCTTGAAGGAGAAGTGGGGATTATTAACATATGCTGACTGTTAAATTAATGTTTCACCGACTCATATGTTGAGGATAGCAAACTGTTACTTTAATGCCAAACTAAGTTGTTACTAAGTTTATTTTTATGACTTTTCCCATCCTTTTATGATCTTGATTCATTTTGATAGCCCAATTTTAGTTTATTCATGACAGGTTTTCTACTTGGATTCCAATCTTATATTTATTTTTTACCAATCCACTATTGATCTCTCTGTCTGTCTCCCTTTCTCTTCCCCCTCCCCCTCCTCTTCCTCTTCCCACAATTTCCAGTTCTTTTTAAATTTTGTTTTCAGACCCAGTTCTGCCTCCCATAGTTTGACTTCTAATTACTGATGGGACCCAAAAATTTCTGTATTTTTATCTAGTAGATGTCCTGCCAATGAGCTTGATCTTCATAAGTAGGCACAAAGTGTTACTGATAACATTTTTCATATAATAAAGCCTGGGGGTTCTACTTTTGGGATAATTGTATAATTGGGGACATGTATCTTGGAGAGACTATAGCATACTTAGACTTTTGTAATTTTTTGTAGTCTGGGGAAAATGAATGGTTTCTTTGCAGTTGAAAAATCAGATCTGGGTGGTGCTTTCTGAATACATTATTTGGCTTCAGAATCTGTTCTTTGGTGGACTTCTTTTTAGAATTTGTTTCTGGGTTATCTGCCATTTTTTTGCAGGGGAGAATACTGGAAGAAAGAGAACGTGGAATACAAAATGCCAGAACACAATTAATAAAAAATGAGATTTTTTTAAAGAAAGAATTTCTGGATTTTTTAATTCATTGAGAGACAATTTTTAAGGACTCGAAGCCTCAGATCTTCTCTTACAGAAGTTGATATGTGGTTTTATGAATATAGGCCTTAGATATCTTATGTTGGTATTTATTCATTTTTGTTAAAGAAGTTTGAGGCAACAACCTTCTGAGTCTCAAAAGGTCAGGGGAGCTAGCTAACTAGTTGCCTGGGAATATAGGAGTTGAATTCATGATAAACTTTGTCACTATCCCAGTGCTTATGCTCTGGGGAAATTGATACCTTATATGATATCATTTCCACTTAGCTCTGGGCATGATATGTATTAAGTCTTTAATAAATGCTTCTTGATTGAGTGAGGAGCTAATTTTCAGATTTATTCTAGAGATACCTGAGACAGGATTAATCTGGCACTAAGGCCACATTAAATTTGAACTTAGTGGAATCAGTACTATGCAGAAATCATGCTAAGAGTGAATTCAGGCTTCCTAGGAGCAAGGTTATAAATGACACAATCTATCCCCAAAGTATTGGGTGGACATATTCATACTTTAGTTCTTGCTAAAACATTAAATAAAATAAACTGGGTAGAAGTTAATTCCTACTAATTGGTAAGATGGGAGTATTTGTAGCATCTGATTTCTAATAGTGGGGAAACACGCCAATAATTATGGTTTGCAGTGATGGTGTAGGTAGGACCATGAGGGAAATCAGGCTAGTAAAAAAGCCAAAAAAATTTGCTCTTCCATGTTTATATGTCTTCCTAAGAACCTGTTCCTTTAGAATTGATACAAGGAGATATCAGACACCCACGAATTTATTAAGTACCTACTTTAACATGCAATGAATTGGAAATATCAAGTCATAGTAAAATCAATTTCTTCACTTAAATGACTGACATTTTCCTGAGGAAGACATAATATTCAAAGTTAAAAATGCAAAGTAATTTGAGGAAAGGGAATATATTAACAAATAAGGGGTCAAGAAATGCTTCCCATAAGAGTAGGTACCTGAGGGGGCAGCTGGGTAGCTCAGTGTAGTAAGAGCCAGGCCTAGAGACGGGAGGTCCTAGGTTCAAATCTGACCTCAGACACTTCCCAGCTGTGTGACTCTGGGCAAGTCACTTAACCCCCATTGCCTAGCCCTTACCACTCTTCTGCCTTGGAGCTAATACCCAGTATTGACTCCAAGACGGAAGGTAAGGGTTTAAAAAAAAAGAGTAGGTACCTGAGATGATATTTACAGGAAGCCACAGCTTCTAAGCAACTGAGATAAGGAATCAATATATTCAAAGACCACCTATGGAAAAAAAGTACACAATAGGAGGATGGCTTATTGAATTTAAAGAAGGGAAATGAGATCATTTTGCCTGAAATGGAGAGGAAATGAAGGAGCATAATGTGATATAACTTCAGAAAAGTAGACTGGTACCAAATTGTGAAAGACTGAATATGAAAACTGGAAGATGTGTTGTATGCTAGAAAATATAGGGACCCATTGGGAAGATACTTGAGCAAGACAGAGACATACTTAAACCTGTGCTTCATAAAGATGATTCTGGCAGATGATATATATGATGTTATAGATTGGAGATGGGAGGCACTAAAGATCCAGAATCGATTTAGGGAATTATTGTAATAGTCTAATCAAAGAAATAAGGGATATTAGTCTAAATGTATTAGTTCAAATTCTTTAAGGGGGAAATAACATCTGACCTGAGCTTCAAAGAGAGATTAGATTCTGAAGATTGTGAGAGATGGATATCAGGAATAATCCATTCCAGACATAAGAAACAGCTAGTATGAAGCCAGGGAATGACCTATTGAATTCAGAAAAAAACAATTAGTTGAGTTTGGTGGCATTATATAGTATAAGAAGTATGAAAAAAAGACTAGAGATATAAATCAGTGTCTTATTAAATTAATTTTAAATTCTGTGCTAGTGAGTTTATAGTTTAATCTTATGGCAGTTAGTAACCACTTGGAGATTTTGAGGAGAGGCAATAGACCTATGATTTCAGAAAAAAAAATTTGGCTAGTATATGAAGGACAAATTAGAAATATTAGCATTCAGTGAGTATATTGGGGGGGGAGATCAATTAGTATGCTGTTATAATTGCTTATGAAATTGATGATAAGCCTTTGAACTTTGTGAAGGCTATGGAAAATCAAGAAAACACAAGTTTCAGGAGATAAAAATAGAATCCACAGGACTTGGCATCCTGGCTGGATATGGGAAGTGAGGGAAAGAAAGGATTCAAAGGTAATTTGAAAGCTTTTAAACATGCATAATTGGGGAAAGTGTGGTACTTATGACACAGATAGGAAGTTTTGAAAATGGTTTAATTTATAGGGAAGATGATGAGTTTGGTTTGGGACAAGGAAGGTTTGAAGTTACAGGTGGCAATCTAGGTGTAGCGATCTAGCAGGCAGTTGGAGATTCATAACTATCTTTCAGAGGAAGAATCTAGGCATGAGTATATAGGTTAGATCTGGGAGCCATATATATATATATATATATATATATATATATATATATATATATATATATATATATAGTTGGATTTCTTGGCCTGGGGTGGAAAAAGGAGAGAGAGAGAGAGAGAGAGAGAGAGAGAGAGAGAGAGAGAGAGAGAGAGAGAGAGAGAGAGAGAGAGGGAGGGAGGGAGGAAGAGAGAGAGAGAGAGGGAGGGAGGGAGGGAGGAAGAGAGAGAGAGAGAGGGAGGGAGGGAGGGAGGGAAGGAGGGAGGAAGAGAGAGAGAGAGAGGGAGGGAGGGAGAGAGAGAGAGAGAGAGAGAGAGGGAGGGAGGGAGAGAGAGAGAGAGAGAGAGAGAGAGAGAGAGAGAGAGAGAGAGAGAGAGAGAGAGAGAGGGAGGGAGGGAGGGAAGGAGGGAGGAAAGGAAGAAGGGAGAGAGGGAGAGAGAGGGAGAAAGAGAGAGAGAGAGAGAGAGAGAGAGAGAGAGAGAGAGAGAGAGAGAGAGAGAGAGAGAGAGAGAGATAACCCAGTGAAAGAATACAGAGAAAAACTGTAATATCATCATCGAGGGACATATTCTTAGAGGGTAAAAGGAGGATAGTGATTTAGTAAAAGAGTCTGAGATAAGATATTAAGATAAGTCTAAGAAGATGTTAGGAGAACTAGGAATTACCAATGTCATAGAAACCAGGGCAAAAGAAGGGGTTAATTAGGAAGTGATGGATGACAGTATTAAAAGGTAAGAAGGGTCAAGCATGATGAGGAGTGAGAACAGACTATTGTATTTATCAATACAGTAGACACTGCTATCCTTTTAAAGAGCAGCTTTAATAGAAGGATAAGGAACCATGTTATAAAGGGTTAAGTATTAGAAGATGAAGAAAAGGAGGTAGTGTGTGTATATGATGGTGTATGAGTTTTTATGATGGTGGCCTGAGAGATGTAAGTCAAGTGACTATCTTTTAAGAAGTGAAATGTGTTTTTAGGAAATAGTGAAGGAGCAAATAGTTTGGTGAAAAAATGACAATTATAGACAGAGAATGAATGACTAGTTGAAGGGTTAAGCCTCCACTGTTGATGAAAGAGGATGGGATGAAAAGTATAGGTACAGGATTAGCCTTAGCAAGAATGAAATACCACCTCATCCTCTGAGACTCATAAACAGTAGGAGAAGACAGGATTATGACGGTGTGAGGAAATTGGAGTAACATTTAATGCTGAAAGGTAGATGCCGATAGAAGAATCCTGGCCATTGCAGATGACCCCTGATGAATTTGACAGGCTATAGAAGGGGGTTTGAAACAGAATTGAAGTCACATAAAATTCAACTGAACCTTAACATGAGACTTGGAAAAAAAGTCCATGACTTAGTTCTGTTATAATTAATCAAAAAGAAAATCTAGAGAAATATTAGACTTTGAGATGAAATTAGAAAAGTGATAATACCTGAAGATTAGGTATTTACTATATATGATTAAAGTCATGACTTCAACAGTTAGACAGGGATTGAGGCTCCAGTGCCATCACTGAAAAATACATTACTGAATATCAAATCTCAGAATAATTTATATTTACTTACATAAAATTTATGTGAGACTTGAATATTCACAAGTAAAACTTTGTACATAAAATTAGATTGATAATAATTTCGGTAGGATTCTAAAGATTGCAACACATTTTCATAATAAAAACTCTGGGTGACAAAATAAATTTATTTTCTAGGTCATAAATATTGACATAAATTTGACAGTACTTTGCAGCTTGTTGATTGGGATGTGGCGGTAGTGTGGTTATAGAATAAAGAATTCATCATTATTCATATAGATAATAAAGAAAATAACACTTTAAACTGAGGCTATCTGCCTTTAAGTCTAGTCCTTCCATATAGCTATATAAGGAGCAAATAATATTGCATTTTTGTGTTTGATAGAAAACAATTCAAGTTGAAAACAATATTCTTTTCAAAGAAGGTACTTATAATCAGTATTTTCTCATATCAATTGATATTATAATTAATGATTTAGATCTGAAAAGGAACTTAAGTCATTTAATCTAATGTCCTCATTATACAGTTGAGGAAGTTAAGGACCAGAGAGGTTAAGGTATTTTCTTAGAGTCACTTAGATAGCAGAAGTGGAATTCAAATCCAAATTCCCTGGAACCAAGGGTAGCCTCAATTTGGTAGTATCACACTGCTACTTCTTGCTGCTGTATGAAGAATCTGTTACCTGATTACTGAGTTTATCTTTAAAAGAAAGATTAAACAAATGATGACTATGTTTTAAATGAAATTTAAAATAATTTTATCATTTTACTGTGAATATATGTATGTGTATACATATGTATATATTGATATATGCATGTATGCATATATTCGTATATGCCTGCCTATGTGTATGGATATCAGCAATCATATTTTACGGAGAAAAAAATGAATGCCCAGAGTAGCCAAGTGACTTTTTCAGTCATATAACTAGAAAGAGATTGAGCTGGCATTTGAACCCAGACCTTCTGACTCAAAGGCCAGGGTTATTTCTATTACAACATGCTGAGTTAAGGATTAAACCAAGAACATAACTACATTTATTATTAATAATGTCAATTAATTTTTAATTTGGGCAGAGAACATCAAAAGCCAAATTATGACTTGGTAGTGTGTTAATTTTAAATACTTTGTTCATAATCCTTTTAATAATACATCTATTTATTTTAGTGAATCAAAGGCGCCAAGGAAAGGGATTTCAAAATACCATGGCACACGTTGGAGCATAGTATCCTGGAGACTTTTACCTTCCACAAAGCCAGAGCCACAGGGTTCATCACAGAAGCCTCGTTGCACAAAAATGAGACAGTAGGTTAGCCAGTTGCCCAGATAATGTAGCAGCAGGTATAATCTTCTGTGGCAGGAAGAAGGCACTGATGAGGGGATTTTCTCCCTGTGGGTCTCCAAAAAGGAAATATTTCAGAAATGACACCTAAGGAAATAGTCGACTGATAGTACAAAATATTTTTCTTACTGGATTACTATGTGTTTCTCAATTTCAGAGCCTATGCTCCCTGACCTTTCTGTATTCATGAAGTTCATCCCCTATTCTTGATACACATGTCTCTCATATTTCTATTGAAATTCTGTATTTCATTAAAAACATCTCAGGGGATGCTCCTTTATGAAGTGATTCCTGCTTTCTTTCCTCTATCTCCTCACTCCCAAATCACTTCTTTCTCTGATTTTTATCGGCTTTTCTTTTGCCCTTGTCCCATTTTTCTATGGATCATAACTATTTGGGTATAGATTTGAACATTGAGTGACCCTGGGGAGACACTTGACCACTAGTGCCCTGGCCTCTCATTAAGACTCTAAATTAAAGAAATTATTCTACTCTATAAACCTACACTTTAAGATCTTGGGTTGCATACTTCTTGGTGTCACACTGTGCCTTTATTCAACCACTCATCTAAAGGAGATAATTAAAGAATTTAACATGGGAACATTGGAATCATGAGCACTAAGGTGGTTTACTGGTTATTTACTGAATATCTATTATATGGGTTGTAGCTTTGACTTCAGTGATTGAAAATTTGAAAATATCTAAGATATCTATCTTTAAGGTAAAATCTCTAAGGATTAATAATTCTAAAATTAATGAGGTATGGAAAATAAAACTGGGCTCAAGAATATTAAGAGTATATTGTCCTTTGTCTTAAAGATTATGATGATGTTATTGTTATTATTATTAATAACACAATTATATTATTCTCTCTACATGCCAAGTATTTTTATAAATATTATCTTCTATAGAGCCTTCCAAGGGAAGGACTATTTTTTCCTCTATTTTACAGTCTTGTCCAGGGTCACAAAGCTAGGGATCATAGTCTAGAAATGGATTAAAAAATATATTCTTAACTCCAGGCCCAGGATACTACCCACTGTGCCTCCTAGCTGTCTACAAAAGACCGTTACATAGAAATTTGGAAATTAGTAGCCAAGAATCTCAGAGAACAATACAGGAGAGTACTTTGTTCACATTTGAACAGGGTTGTTTTGTTTGTTTGTTTGTTTTTTCAGAAAAAAAAAAAACTTTTAAAAACCCTACAAAATGTAAAGGGGCATCTGAGTAGCATAGCATGTTGTTATTTGTTTCTTTTTCCTGAAAAAAAAAAAAAAAGAAACCCTACTGAATATAAAGGGGCATCCCGGTAGCATAGCAGGTAGAGAACTAGACCTGAAGTCAGAAGGACCGGGGTTCAAATGTGGCCTCAACTACTTTCTAACTGTATCTGGGCAAGTCACTTAACCTTAATTGTCTAGTCCTTACCACTATTTTGATTACTTGCTAATGATTTTGTTGACATTCACTGATACCCTGTTGAAAATAATTATTTAAGGGAAGCTGGGTGGCTCAGTAGATTGAGAGTCAGGCCTAAAGACAGGAGGTCCTGGGTTCAAATCTGGTCTCAGACACTTCCTAGCTGGGTGACCCTAGGAAATCACTTAATTCCCATTGCCTAGCCCTTACCATTCTTCTGCCTTAGAACTAATACATAGTATTGACTCCAAGATGGAAGGTGAAAGTTTAAAAAAATAATAATTATTTACTAATAATACTTACTACTCATTTTAAGATAGAAGGTAAATGCTTAAAAATTATAGGATCTAACCTAGGAAAGCATGATGGGACTTGGTCTTCCCTGAGCATGAAGTAATCAAGAGATTTAGTTGGGCTAAAAGTTACAGGCAGCTCACACTTAAGTTAAGAAGAATCTGCCAGAAACCATGACAAGATATCCATCCTGGTGCAGGCTATAATCATAGACCTTGCATGATCTACAAGTCAAATAAACAAAGTTTTTAATTAATTTAATTAAGAAAGGACAGCAAGGTAACACACAGGAAATTAGATAGGAAATAGAATCATCCTCAGCCCTCTTGTGTCCATATGAAATGGATGTTATCTCTCATAAGCTTATGTCTTAGTGAATAGCTAATTACCAAGGAAAATCATGAGGTCAGTATTAAAACCTAAGGTCTATTGTTTCCTCTTCATTACAGAAATTTGTCATCACTTTGGAAAGGAGTTGCGAGCTTCATCCTTGGAGTTTCAATCTCCTGGGTTCCCCCTTCTATATCCTTGAAGTCCAAACACTTCAAGTGTTGGCTGTGATGCAGTTACCTTCCGCTCAGTGAGCTAGGTCTCACAGCATCAGACTTCTCTGATTCTCCATCAAGGTCACGTATGTTTTCTTGTGATCAGAAAGAATCCTGTGTTGTTGGGTTCTCTTGGGTAAAAGGTATTTACTTTTCATCAGACATACCTCCCAATTCAGACCATTAACTTGGATTAAAGCACAAATTGTGAAAGTCTGATATACTGAGACTCCCTCAGTGAATGATGGGTAGCTTCCTTGCCTCTGCTCTTGTGTGCAATTGCAATGGAAAGAATGGTGCAGTTTAATAGATCTTTAGTAAAACAAACAAAAAAGCACATTACAGATAAAACATTTATTGTGGGTGAACATGCTAAATGAAATAATGCAAAGTGTACATAAGAAAAGGATCTTCCCTCATGAAACTTGCTATATATTTGGGAAATAATGCAAAACCTGAGAAAGCTTAATATGAATCAAAAGATAAGTGAGACAAAGAGGGATAAATTAGGGTGCCAGGTTTGAAGAGTAAGATCTTTAATGATCTCAGAGGATTAAAAAATGTTTGTGGGAGAGCTAATGTACACAGATTAGATCAAAACCAGCAATTAAAATAAGTTCAGTAATTAAATGAATTCTTGATGAGGAATTTGTTCTACCAATGGATAGTATAATTTTTCTGCAATATGTAGTATTAGGAAGTTTCAGCTATGCTTGGTGCAAATATTTCCTGTAACTGAGGAAGGTTGAAACTGGTAGATTGCCTGAGTTCTGAGGTTCTGAATTGTCTAAAGCTAAAATTGATTGGTTGTCCTCACTTAGTCTAGTGCTGATATGGTGAGACCCCTAAGAATGAAAGATTCTTAAGAACATTTACAAAACTCCTGTGTGGATCACCAATGGGACTGGGCCATGAGTGGCCACTGAATTTTCACACTGGCCAAAATGGGAGGTTTCTGCTGATAAGATTTTAAGTGACTTGCCCAAGAGTCCCATATATACAACCAATATGTAATCCAGGCAGAATTTGAATCCAAGTTTTTTTTTTTTTAAATCAAGGTGAACTTTCTATCACTAATGTCACAGTGGCTATCAACAAACATTAAAAGGGGAGGTAAGAAAAAAATCACATGGGTGTATATTCTATTTAGTTGCAAAATATCATCCTGCATCCACAATATCAAGGTAAAAATGCTTCCAGCCTTCACTAGAGAAAGATATATCCCCAATCTCAAGGGAAAAGCCTGAGAAAAGGCAGAGATCTTTTTTTTTTAATTTTGGGAAATATCTGAAACAGAATCTGTGACTTTAAACAGTGCTATTTAGACAAAATTAAGGATTTGTTTGCTGTTTTTAATAGTTTCTTATTCTTTGTGACTCCATTTGGGTTTTTTCTTGACAAAGATATTGGAGTTATTTAGCAAATTCCTTCTTTAGCTATTTACAGTTAAGGAACTGAGGCTAATAGGGTGAAGTGACTTGTCCACAACCAAACAGTAAGTGTGTGAGATCAGATTTGAGTTCAAGAAGCTGAGTCTTCTCAACTTCAGGGCTGGTAATCTATCCACTGTGCCACATAGATGCCTCTAAAGAGTATGTGAATGTTGTTTATAGTTGTATATAGTAGCGATTTTCTCTGTCTTGGCTAAGGAAGATACTTATGCTTGAAATACAAATTGTTTACAAGTTTAACTGGGTGATAGGCAAACAATACTATCAAGTGTCCAACATCCAGTAGTTCAGCTTATTATAGATACATGGAAGAAAAACTGGCTTCTATTATAGATCTCCTGTAGTGCTTCTTATTTATCTGCATCTGGAACAGCTGTGCTCTGTTCAGGATGCTGCCAGTTTTTGCTCATTACTGTCTCCTTAGAATTACAGATGTTCTGTGTTCTTCCCTAGGGAGCCACTCTCTGCTAAACAAATTCTTCCAAATTCATGAACTTCTCTGATATTAGCATGTGATATAGACTGTCCTGGTCAGTTGACCAAGCACAAAGCCTACAAGTATCTTGTTAGTCTTGGGGGAAAGAAAAAAAAAGTTTGTCTCCTTCAGATTGAGGAATAGTGGCTTTTTAGAAAAGAGATCTTTTACTTATATAGATTTTTGATCCTAAACATGATTTAATTTTGCACCTGAAAGGAAGATAGAAATTTAGACACTATTGTTTTAGGATTCTTTGGTCAAGGAAAGGGGAGCTAATATGCAAAGGACTAAGAGGAATCAATAGTGCAAAAACATTCATTTTAACCTACAAACTCTATCTCTAAAATTAAGATATGGGAGAATTAGCATGAATTAAAAATACTTTCTTTTCATGTCATGGAGTGTCTTAACAAATAGGCATAAATCCATTGCCAGTGAACTGAGTTTTGTGTCCTTTTGCCCTAGGTAGACCAAAGTGTTGTTAGAATAAATGAAGAAACTATGGTTATGTGTATTATACTTCTTCTTCCCTTCCTTCCCTCCCACCTTCCCTTCCTCTCTCTCTCCTTCTCATTCTCTCCCTCTGCCTCCATACCACCAAGCTATGTCTAGAATGTATGTCCCTTTCACCTCTTTCTCATAGAATACTTATGGTCCCTCAAATCATTGCAGAGACAACATCTTCTATGTGTGAATGTTTTCCTCTGTATTCCCATAGCCTAGACTTATAATTTTATTTTTCTTAATATTGCATACACTTAATAAATATTTGTCAAGTTCCATTGAAATAGAGCCTGGAATAAGTGTGTTGAGCAGAATACCAATTTCTCAGTAATCCTTAAATATCTATGTCCCTGCCCCTAAACTACAGTCTGTAACCTCTGCCTAAATTATCATGCTCTGGGAGATAATGCAAGGTCTTCACAGGGGACTAATGAATCAATGATACAATATCCTATTTAATATTTGTGAATATTCTATGTCCAAGTATTGAAGGAACCAAAAAAAAAGCAATCTTGATTATGTATATAATAAGTGGAATTGAGAACTTCAAAATTTATTTCATTTCATTAATGTATATTTCCTATTCTCAAACTGGATTAAAATACATTAAAATTAATTTTGTTCAGATGGCTTTCTTTTAATATATGTATATATATACATATATATATATATACATATATATATATATAAACCCTTGAAAAAATTAGAGATGCTTTAGGGCATCATAAATATAGAGTGGGGAGTACTCTGTCTTAATAGAAATGCCGAGTAGATTACATTTTAGAACTATACTGCCTTGGTATTTATGCTCATTAGCAGTGACTAAGATTATAGTCATTATTGATTGACAGACTTCTTGTTCAACTGTATCACTTTAGGGATAAAATTAAATAAAGTAGAACATGTTTATTAGAAACTTGAAAATAAAAGATTAATTTTATAACTCAATGTTCAATGATGACTCATTAATTTAATTGGAGTGCTGATAGTAAAAAAGATGACATATTTACAGAAATATCAACTATAACTTAAAACCATTAAATAACATATTTTAGAAAAATTTAAAAATCAACAAAAATATTTAAAATGTAGATAATAAATTTTAACTTGACCTTTCATACTAAAATGTGAGACACTTATCTACATTTTAAATATTTTTGTTGATTTTTAAATTTTTCTAAAATATGTTATTTAATGGTTTTAAGTTATAGTTGATATTTCTGTAAATATGTCATCTTTTTTACTATCAGCACTCCAATTCTCTTAAAATCGTCATTTTTAGTAACCTCTGCTGTTTTTTCCACCACTTTGCCACCACCACTGGACCATCACTTTATTCACTACACCCCTTTAGACTGTGAGCTCATCAAAAGCAAGGACTATTTCATGTCTTTCTTTGTAACCTCACCTCTCAGTCTAGTGCCAAGAAGAGAGTAAGCCCTTAGTTAATAATTGTCAATTGAATGATTATCAATGCACTACCATTATAGGACTGAATTCCACTTCATATTTTCTTTCAGTTCTGGTTTGCCATGGCCAAAATATGCACAAATAATTGACTAGCTGCTCTGTTCTTAACAGAGCTTGTCCTTAGAATCAGACTTTGCTGCTGTTGTGGATATACTACTAGATAGAAATTCTTGAAAGTTTTACCACCATAGTAAAACTCTACAGAACTTTCAAGAATTTCTATCATACATCTATCCATATGTCCATCGATGGTCATTTTAAAAATGCTAACTTGGAATGACATGGTATGCTAAGAATTAAACATATAAACACACAAAAATGGTTACTAGCTTCAAAGAATTAATATTACATTGGGGAAATAGGATTTCTACATATATACAGGAACAAAACATACACCAGATAATTACAAGGTAACATGGTAGGGAATGGTAGTGGGAAGGATCCAAAAAAGTTTTCAGGTATGACGTTTTAAATAAAAATCCAGCCATTTGACATAAAATCTCCACATTTGCTTTTCTAGTTAATATAGTTTACTTAATTCTCTGATTCATGTTTTCTTTTTCATATTTTTTTTCACATTTTGACATGACTAAAATTCGAAAATGAACAGATTTTTAAAACATTCCAGAGAAGTTGATATTCAATGAAAGAATAACTATATATGCTTAAAGTTCTGATTGATTTTCCTATTAATGGACAAAGTGAAAGGTAAAATGAATTGTGCTTCCACTCTCCAGGGTATCAAGAAGATTCTTGAAAGAACATAAGGGTTTTAAGAAGAAAAAGGAAAAAGATCAGGCAAAATGATTGAAAATTATGGACTATGTTAGGGAATTAGAACTGAAAAATATAAAAGAAAGAAGGAAAGAGAAAATTCATGAAAATTAGAAACAAAACCACAAATTTGAATCTTCTCCCACAAAATGTGAACTGATTATATTGATGAGAAAGAGTTTGAAACTTAATTTATGGAGGGAGCATATCTTAGAAATAAGGCTATGGAATGGTATAACTTCTTGTAAAGAAAGAATTTCTTTAAAAAGGGAGCAGTAGCATTGTATATATAGAGAAACTTGTGTAGAATTACAGGAAACAGAGGTCCAAAACATGATGAAGAGCATTTGAGATAAATATTAGTTGGAGTATAAATAGAACCTTGTCATAATAGGACTATTTTATATACAACTCAAGGAAAATGATAAAATAGATAATTATTTCAGTAAATAGAACACATAGGAGTAGTGATGGGGTACTTGAATTATCTAATCTTCCTTTGGACCACTTTCTGCTCTAAAAACTATAGCAGCCATCAATATTTTGATACCTTAGTAAATAAAATAATGGTTATTCTGAATCCAGTTTTCATGCTAAAGCAGGAACTGTGGGAACGTTAGAAGAAGATGACCAATTCTATGATCAAGAAGAAGAGGAAAATCAATTAAAGTATGACCTACAATCTAAATTTTGGGTAAGTGGATTTCAAAGAGTTCAGAGAAAAGAAAAACAATAACATATGGAAAACGCTAGTTGTCATACAAGAGATCAGAAGTATTTAAATATGAAATGCAGATGACCTAGAAATAAGTGATTCTGATGAGGAAGAATAGGAGAAGTTTTATTTTGAAAAAAAGATATGTAATTTATGTAATGTTATTTTATTCTCTTCTACTGTAAGGAGTAGGTAAGGTCTCCCAAATTTCAGATTCATGAGGAAACAAATGATAGACACTTTCTCCCTTACCTTCTTTCTATCTTTGCCACAAACCCCAAAATCCTGCCTTCTTCCCTTTCTCCGAAAATATATATGTTGATGCAAGTATATCCAATCAAAATAGACCACCAATAAAGCACTTGACTTTGGGCTTTGAATTACAATAGGTTGGATATCTGGGATCAGCAATGATGGTGGCAAAGGACAAGTTTGAGAATTCCAAAATCTATTTATTTACAACTCCTAACTGAATTTTCCCTAGGTTCTAGAACACCCAAATATAAGCTTTGCTTCCTAAGAGTTTATTCATCAGTATATTCTGTCTTTGCATATCATGACAGGACATCAAAATCTATCCTTGCGTTAAAAGTCTACAGAATGTAACAATCTAACAGATAAAACAAAACAACAAACATTTAATTTCCATCTAAAATAGTGATCATTGTCCATGGTGATAATAGTATATGGTATTTTAATATAGCCATTGTTAAATTTTCTTTCTTTTTGAATTTTTTGAATGTTTATTATTGAATAGTTTGACCTTGGAAATTAAGAAACATATTATAGGTGGGCTTGATTTATTGTTTTGTTATTTTGGAAAATGTCATACTCATATTTTTCAGTGTTGAAGAGTTACTTATGAAACATTTACTGGTATACTTACTCCTAAATAGCAGGCACATAGCAGTAAAGCAAAAACCAAAGTCAATTCTCTGTGACCCAATCAGAGTTGGAATGGTAGAAGGGAGTGATGTGACAGAGGTCAGAGTAGAGATCAACAGATCTTAGAAAGTGTGGGGGAAATATC
Organism: Monodelphis domestica; assembly: GCF_027887165.1. Taxonomy (NCBI): domain Eukaryota; kingdom Metazoa; phylum Chordata; class Mammalia; order Didelphimorphia; family Didelphidae; genus Monodelphis; species Monodelphis domestica. Next base: position 680,817,233 of record NC_077227.1, read on the forward strand.
TCACCTTCTTTTTTTTTTTTACTAACATATTGAGTAAAGAAGTGTTAAAAATGATGGGCTGACATATTAAAGAAAACTTAGTGGAGTTGTGAATTGGTCCAAATATTTAGGAAAGCAACTTGGAACTATGACCCCCAATATACTAAACTGTGAATAGTTTTTAACTCAGACATACCACTGCTTTGGCTATATTCCAAAGAGATGAAACAAAGAGAAAAAACTAATATCTATGAAAAAATTATAGTAGCCTGTTTTATGGTAGCAAAAAGTTGAATTTGAATGCTCAAGAATTGTGAAATAGCTAAAAAATTCTTGCTATTGACTTGTGTGAGTTCTGTCAACTCTTTTGTGACTCCATTTGGGGTTTTATTGACAAAGATATTGAAATTGTTTGCAATCTTCTTTTTACTTCATTTGACAGATGAAAAAACTGAGGCAAACAGGGTTAAGTGATTTATTCAAGATCACACAGCTAGTGTCTAAGGCCAGATTTAAACTCAGAAAGATGGGTCATTCTGATTACAAGATTTGCACTCAGTTCATTTTGCCATCTAGCTCCCCAGATGAAGGATTTATGTATATTCATTTGATGTAACAAAAGATGAAAGTAATCATTTCAGAGAAACCTGGGAAGATATGTGGGAAATGACTTGAAGTAGAAACATGAAGAACAATTTATTTAAAAAAAAAAACACCATTTTCAAGAAAATAGTTGGAAAGTCTTAAGAACTGTGATTGATGCAACGAGCAATGCTGATACTAGAAAAATGATGATAAAGTATGCTATTTGACTTCTGAAACAAAAGGATATGTAGTGATCCCTTACCTTTTGTGAATACATTCCAGAGGCTCCCTTGAGAGGTGAAAATTTGTGATCTAGAGACATTATGTTTACTATATATATATATATATATATATATATATATATATATATATATATATGCATATATATTTATTTATTTAAAAAATTTATAAACTCTTCCCATGCTCCTATAAACCTTTCCCACACTCTTATAAATGCTTCATATGATCTTAAATGCTTTCTACATTCTTAAACCTATGTAATTTTAACATATAAAATTCTATAAGGGTACTTGCTAGTGAAGTACTACACCACAACTTGAATGATGAAAATCATGAATTATGTAGCTATGAAGCAGTACTGATGGTAATGAAGATGATGGTGGTGAGATATATGTACTACACAGTAAAGAAGAGCATTACAGCTCTTGTAAAGGCACCACTCCATCAGATGGTGCAGTATCTTTGCCCTGGGCTGTAACTTCTATTTCCACTAAAGGTGTAGGCATAACTGATCTGTCAGAGTGCAGGAGAGCAAACAGACTGATGCTACAGTTACCGAGCTAATCAGGGCCCAGTATAGAAAACACAGGTCTGTGGTTGGTCGCCTACTGTGCTGTGTTATAAGAAAAGATGGAATAGATGATTTAAAAAGATATGGAAAGATTCATATGAATCATTACAGAATGAAGTAACCAGAACCAGATGAACAATATATATTATGACATCAATATTACAAAATTAACATTTCTGAGATCTTTTTTATACTCAATAGCAATGAAATGAGCAGAGCCAGAAGAATTTCTATGAAAATTTCAGTGCTAAAAGTGCTAAAACTTTGAAATATGAAAGAACTTGGATCAGTCCAGTAGTCATTCATAATTAGGGAGGACTGATGATGAAACATATATCTCTGACAGACAAGAGAGGTAATAGATTTATGTTATAGAACAAAGCATGTATTTTTCCACCTAGCTCTTGAGTGAATTTGTTTTGCTTGACTATGCCTATTTGTTAAAGGAAGTTGTTTTTTTCTGTTGTTTTCCATGATGTAGGAGGAAAAGACAATATTTTTTTGTTAATTACAACATGGAAAGCTGGATATGTTACAGATGGGAATTGTCACAGACACTTTTAAATGAATTCTGTGTATTATTAGTTTCACTAGACTGTTTTTATTTGTTACAACTGACCTCTCACACTGTGAATAATCTGTAAGTGCAATATAAAAACAAGGCATCAACAAAGCTTTTAACAATATAAAATATATAACAAGGAATACAAAGACATAAGCAAAATAGTCTTCCTCATCAAGAACCTTGCATTCTAAGAGAAGGAGGATGGAAAGGAAGTATATATGAAGGCAAATATATAATGTATTTCAAAGCAAGGATTCAAGCTGGTAAATTCATCAATGTGGGGAACTCTCAGTGATCACCTGGAAGTTCCTAGAGGACTCTGATAGGCTATTTAATTCACCCTGTTCAAATAACAATCAGATGTCAAGGGGAAAAAAGTTAAACCCAGAGTTTCTTTAGTTAGACTGGCTCTCTTTGCCCTATGTAGACTGCTTTAGTAAATGCAGAGTGACTGGGTATGATACAAGAGACTGAATTTATTGGGAAAGGGAGGGCATGTCACATGAAGGGCATGGTAAAGGTGGTGGCACACAAACTCAATCATGAGATAAGTTAGAGATCCCATGAGGTAGAGGGTAAGAAAGGAGAATATTCCATTTATCAGGTGGAAGCCTGTACAAAGTCAAAGATATTCATTTTTATTTGTAACCAAAAGATCAATATATAGAAAAGCTTCACTAATTGGCTCTATGCATTAATTCTGGGGGATTAAATGAAAGTAATAAAGTTCCAAATGTTTATATCTTTCATAGGCAAAAATACTAGTAGATATGTGTTTTTATTTTGGAATCCCCTTGAATTTCTTTTTTAAAGATATCATTGGTTTTTGCCATCAAAAACCTAGCAATTAAGTTATAGCCTCAAAAATTATCTGATAGTAAAATATTTGCAGCCCCTTAGAGTCCTATATGTAAAAGGATCATTGATTTTGACCTTTGTAGATAGATTTCTCTTTTTCTTTTCCTTGGGTTTTATTAGGTGTATCCATACAGGAGGAGCTTACTTCAATATGTAAATAGGTTCTATGACCTCATCTAACATCTCTGAACCTTCAAATTTCATCCAAAATGATTCTTTTCCAAGTTTGTTCACTTTTTGAGAAATCTTTCACAAAGGACATATATGCCATTTGCTGGAATTCTTCCTCTGTTTATTTCAATATGTCACATTTACAGAGGTAGTAGCATTCACAACAGCAGTTAGTTGTCTTATTCTCATTATATACCATTCTCTTTTATGCAGTTTTTAAGCATGTGACATCACTGATGTTGTACTGAAGCCTTCTCACACCTATTGGAAGTCTTTTCTATACTCTTTGGAGTATCAAATACTTCCTAGATGTGTGATCTTGGACAAGCCACTTAAAATCTGTCTGCCTCAGTTTCCTAAACTGTAAACTGTATCATATTAACACCTGCCTCACAGAGTTGTTGTGAAGGCCAAATGAGATAGCAACAGTAAAAAGAGCATAGTGCCTGGCACATAGGTGCTTGATAAATGCTTATTCTCTTTCCTTTCCTTTATATCCCAATTATGACATATTTACCCAAGCTTCAAATTCAACAAGCTTCCTTTCCTCTACTTATTGTCAGATAAGTCATATACATTTTCTTTCATCCACTTCATATTTACTGTCTCTGTCTAACTTGGCAGTTTTTCAGAACTTTGAATTCCATATTCCATTTTGAAAGGGAAAGAACAAAAGAAAAATTAAAGAAAAATGATAGATTCCTGATATTTTCATAGGCACAATTAAGGTGAGGGATAAAGAGGAATGATTATTGACACATGTGATCAATCAGTTGTTTTTCTTCTCTGTTTCTATTCCCATAGATTTACCTCTGAATGTGGATAGCATTCTTTCTCTTAAGTCCTTCAGAAATGTCCTGGATCATTGTATTTCTGCTAGTAGAGAAGGTCATTATGTTCAATTGTGTCATAGTGTATGGCACTATATATAGTCTCTGTATATAAGGTTCTCCTGGTTTTGCTCCTTTCGCTCTGTGTCAATTCCTGGAGGTTGTTCCAATTCACATGGAGTTCCTCCAGTTCATTATTCCTTTGAGAACAATAGTATTCCATCACCAACATATACCACAATTTGTTCAGCCATTCCCCAATTGAAAGGCATCCCCTCATTTTCCAATTTTTGGCCACCACAAAGAGCACAGCTATGAATATTCTTGTACAAATCTTTTTCCTTATTATCTCTTTGGGGTACAAACCCAACAGTGCTATGGCTGGATCAAAGGGCAGATAGTCTTTTATCACCCTTTGGGCATAGTTCTAAATTGCCCTCCAGAATGGTTGGATCAGTTCACAGCTCCACCAGCAATGCATTAATGTCCCTACTTTGCCACATCCCCTCCAGCATTCATTACTTTCCTTTGCTGTCATGCTAGCCAATCTGCTAGGTGTGAGGTGATACCTCAGAGTTGTTTTGATTTACATTTCTCTGATTATCAGAGATTTAGAACATTTTCCATGTGCTTATTAATAGTTTTGTTTTCTTTATCTGAAAACTGCCTATTCTTGTCTCTTGCCCATTTATCAACTGGGGAAGGGCTTGATTTTATGTACAAGGATTGAGCACTTTAGAGGTCCAATTCACCTTACATTCATTGATTAAAGGGTTGTCTGACCTTTAGTCTCTACCATGAACAAAATCTAGAAAAAAAGACATGCTTAAAATAGACTTTTGTTCACATGTTTTAGGCCTGACACTATTCCCTTCTTCATTTAAAGAAAAAAATTCTTCCCTTCCATCTTAGTAGCAATACTATATATTTGGTCTCAGACAGAAGAGTGCTAAGAACTAGGCAATGGAAGTTAAGTTACTTGGCCAGGGTCACATAGCTAGGAAGTGTCTGAGGGCAGATTTGAACCCAGGACTTCCCATCTAGAGTGCCTGGCACTCTATCCACTGAGTCATCTTGCTGTCCTCACTGTTCCTCTCCCCCATTCACTTCTGGATACCACCATAACAATTCTTGTTTCCTATTTGAGTCTTCTATCTTTCCCTCTTTCTTTACTTGGAGTGACTAGGTAGAATTCCTGTGTCTTGCCTCTTACAGGGATGGTGGGCTTCAAGGTAAATTTCTATCAAGGCAATTCCTGAAATTGGCCCTTGAGTCAAACTCTGAAAGCTTATTTGTACTCAGTGCAGTAGGTTGGGGGAATTAGTTGGGGACAGGGATGTGGAATAGATATTAAAGTTCTCTGGTATCAATTCATGAAGTGTCTGTTTTCTTTTGTGAGGGCTCTGTCCTCTTGTATACACAAGTATAATTCCTTTTTTAGATGTTTTGGACTTAGGTTTAAAGAAATTGACGATTTAATCATCTTACTAATCATGTAGCTCTTAAAGTATACTTATTCAAAAACCATTTATTAAACACCTATGTGCCAAGTGCTGTGCTACCAAAAAAAAAGGCAAAACAAGAAGAGTTCTGCTGAATACTGTAATTCAAAATTCATATCATGCTCTTTGACTTCCTCAGGAAAAACGTGGAAAGTTTTATTTCTTTATTTTAACATTGAAAATAAATATTGAAATGTAGCTTGAATCCTGAGTGTTTTTTCTTTGCAAGTTAATACCCAGTAGACTTTGTATTATGTTCTAATGCCAAAAAGTATTGTAAAGCATATTAGATTGTCACAGATTTAAATCAAGCATCATTGTGGTTTAGCCATTTTAGCTACCATGCACATATACCTGAAATGTATGTAGCCTTACAAGTGTGATTGTGAGGGCCCTAAGATCAAAGGGATGACATAAGGGAGTATGACTATTTACGTATATATAGCAAGTTTCAAAAACTACATCCCATAAATAAAAAAGTACCGTGTAGGGAGTACCGGGAATGTTTAGCTTGTGGAAAAGAATATTCAGGAGTAGAGGGAAGTGGGAGTAGGGGTAGGACATGATTATTATTTTTAAGTCTTTGAAAGTATTTCTCATGTTGAAAAGGGCCAAAATTTCTTTATTTTCCCCAGATGGCAGAACTCTAAGCAAATAATGGGAAGTGGACAGATATAGTTAGATTTTCTCTAAGGAAAAACTTTGTTACCACTTACAGTTATCTTAAAACAGAAACACTCTGCTTGGGGAGTTAGCAAGCTTCCATTTGTAAAGGCTTGCATGAAAATCCTGGATAAATACTTGTTAGGGATTTTGCATTAACGATTCCTTTTTACAGGTATTACTTACCCCAGATTAACCTCTGAAGTCCTTTCCAACTCTGAAATTCTATGAATCTGAAACTGCTGAGTTTAATGATTTCATAATCAAGAATATTTACTATTTTAGGCTTGATATTTTCTATGATAATTATTCAAGGTGACTGGTTTGTTTTTCCTCAAGATTTTAATAAAGGTTAGCAAACTAGCACTATACAATATCCTGTAGGCGGTAAATTAATACAACATCCTTGCTTACATAAACATTCATTCTCAAACCAGCTTTATATATTCTCCAAATTACAAACTGATTTATTTATAAGGAAATAATGATTTGGGCTCAAATTTCCAAATGCTACTTTGAAACATAAGCTTTTAAATTCACTTTGACAAGTTTTCTGGTGCTACGTTGTATATGTAAATTTCAGGTCTAAGGCATTACAAACTGTCCAACTAAAAGCTTACTTTCAACACAGTTACCATCTATAAAAAGGCCACTTCATAAACGAGCAGGCATAAGAGGTGCCCCGAAAGTTAAGGTGAGTTCCAAGGTTCTAGGACTCTTCTCAACTCCTTTCAATTTTACTCAATAACACACATCTAATCACAGATATATGCATATATTATGCATGAATATTTTTGCAAATATACATCTATACTCATCTTTATTATGTATATATGCACATACTTTATAAATACACATAGATGCACACATATGTACATATACAGTGTGCCTTTGATGTTTGTAACATCTGAGTATAACCCTGATGAATTAACATAATTACATAGATGAGGGTATTTTTAATTTCAAGATGCTTTGTAGATTCCTGTCCATATAAACCCAAAGTTTGCAACTCTACACTATGTTTACCTTCACAATGACTTTTCAAATCAGAGAATTATTCCTGTAGCACATGATAAAAGCAAAAATAAAATTTAAAGGTGTCATCCATAAACATGGCACCTAAAAACCAGACCATCAGTGAGAAGAGTAGACACAAAAAGGGAAATCCTTGAAATAGTGTATATGATGTAGAAGGAATAAAAAAAGGGTGGTCAGTTTATATTCACATGACATTTTATGAATATATAATAATATATAGGGGTGTATGGGGTGCTCAGGGAGGGGTAATATCTCTGGTATGGAGGGCTTGTCGTGCCCTCCTAGGGCAGCTCTCCAGCCTCTGACCCTCACCTGACACCCAGCTCTCACTTGTGGCTCCTAGTAGCTGCTAGCATGTGGCAGCGGCCACACCCCGGGCAATGGCTTCGACAGGCCAGCTAAACCTTGTAAGCATAGCTATCGGGTCGAAGTCGACCCCTGGTGAACCAGGGCTTTGCTCACTCAGCATGTGAAGACTGCTTCAGCAGAACAGGCGGAAGAAACTAACAAGAAGGTTCAAGGGCTGAGATGGCGACGCAGCAAAGGACTGTGGAGCGCTTAGGCGTGTTGGAGCACAAAGGACAACACGGCCATCCAATGCAGCTGAGGAAGTCTCCAGGTGTAACGACTTTTCCTGCCAATGGACCCAGGCTTCCAACGCCGAGAGAGGGGGACTGTCTCTGTGCTTCGACTTTTCCACTTAAATCTTCATGCACAAGTGTTTTTGTGCAAAAAAACGCACAAAGACAATTGTCATTCTCGGTTCGAGAGACAACCAACCAAACCAAAACCAAATAATATATAATATGTTTGGTTGAGGCATTTGTATGGAGAGGCCAATCATGATTTTGATAGATAAGCTCTAAATGTTTTCTGGTTATGGCACTGTGGGCTGCTACTGCCAGGACTGCTGCTCACTAGTCTCCTCTGGCATGTAGTCTTGACCGTATTTATAGTCTCTTCTGGAGAAGAAGCTTCTGATGGGTATCATATAACTGTTGCTTTTTCTTATTTCAATTGTCCATTGGTTGTTGCAAGGTAAAGTTCCCCGTTGTGGTAACTTGTGACAATTGGACACTTCAGCTGGGGTGCTTCTCTTGTCCATAAGAAGAATAGACTTTGTTGTTGTTCTATTAGTTCTAAGGCCACTGACTTCTGCTATGACTTTTATTTATTTATTTTTTTTTTAGAAAGGGAAAGACCTCATTGTATTGGTTATCATTCTACTAAAAATATAACAAAAGCAACAAGCATTCTATTTTTTCTTTTCTCAACCTTGGCTAGAATAGGTGCTTCCTCTCCAAAAGGAAATCACTCTTTCCCCTGGTGCCAAGCTCTATGGAACACAAAGTGGAGCCATCCCATCTAACTAGGGCCTTAAGACCTAAATCTGCAATTTTGTCTGTGTTTGCTATTTACTGAATATCACATTTCCGGCAGGAATATCTAATGTAGAGTTATAAAGTCTACATAATTCTGCTTAATTTCTAATGGTTTAGCTAAATCTACTCAGCTTCCTTTTAAAGACTGATCTTTCCATAACACCAAAGGGCTTTTTGGATCTGAAGTTTCAAAGTTTTCAACTCTCAAACTCATTGTTCTTTCATGTATAATGGGCAAATTTTGTTAAAGGGTTTGCACAGGAGCCAAAATAAGCTGAGAATGGGCTGAGGGTGGCAATTTTTTGTTTTCTTTTTCTTGTCTAAATGCATTCGTGGCCTTTCAAATTTATATGTAGCCACACCAGTGTCTTTGACACAAACAAACAAAAGACAAACAAAAGAAAAAAATAAAATAACTGGGCACAACTGAAACAACTCAACAATAAAAAAAAATAGAGACATGTATAAATATTATATATAAAAATATTTGGTTTTTCCACTTCACTAAACACATTTTGAAATCAATATATTCACTTGAGCATTATATGTATGTGTGTTGCTGAAGAAAAAAGGACAAAAATGAATAATGATCAAAAGATCCATCAGGAATTTATAATAGATTAGATGATGGAGAGATAGATGGACAGACATTCAGAGAGATTTAAAAAAACATAGAAACTCTGTGGGTAAAGTTAAATCCTCCAAAGAACATCTGATGCTATAGTCTGAAAAGGAGATGTAATTTCATTGTGATTTCCAAATTTGAAATTATAAAATCATTGTATTTTATTTCCTACATATTAGAGTTATTTGTATTACTACAAACTAGATGATGATAATTCAAGTTCTTTCTATGATAGCATTTAATTCAGCAACTTCTCCACACTCTAGATTATCATGAATGATTTCATAGTAGCTGTCACCCAAATGATCTTAATCTACCTTCCCCGGTTGTCCCTACCCTGAAGTGTTTGTGCGCGCTCACTTATACATGCTTATCAAATGAATTGATGGATTGACAAACTCTTTAAGTGCTCCCACTGCTTCTGTGAACAGAGCTGGGAGGGGATCAGAATGCCAGGATCATCACATTTCCCAATGCCCTTCCTTGTCCCTGGCGTATGAATGACTAATATATCACTGACCACCTGGCCCAGCCTACACGAGGATAGACTGATAAATGAACGCATAATGGAGCTAGAGAAATTTATATTTTCTACATTACACTTCACCCCCAAAATTACATTAAACATTATCCAGAACTGTTTTTCTTTTGGGAAAGAATAGGAAGGAGGCTGTTATTTAAGGTATACTAAATTGTGCCCCAATACCCCTCTATTGAGATGGTAAGCCAGAAGAAAATTTGGCTGATAATGGTTCACATAAAGAGTACTCAGATGCATCTAATTTTATAGGTCATCACTGGCTGCTCCCCATTCTGTTGCTTAATGTGCAAATGTTCTCAGGCTACATAAAATATAATCTGGATTAATATAAATACACATGAACCTCTTCCATATGTGACTAACATTTCACAGGTGGAGCAAGCCCAGGACCAAGTGCTGTGGTTGTCATCACCACAATGGGCCTTAGACACAAAGAATCTCTGCCTTGTATACATCCTCTTGACTGCCACACACACAAAAGAATACTGACCCTTAACGAAAGTTCTTTTTTACCACCCACTTACATGCCTCAGTGTCTGTATGCCATTAAATCATATTTGTCTTTTTTATTTCCTACCTGAACCAGTATAACATTATAGAAAGGCCTTTAAATTGAAAACATGGGGGCAGTTGAGTGGCTCAGAAAGGTTCTAGGTTCAAATGTGGCCTCAGGTACTTCCTAGCTCTGTGACCCTAGGTAAGTCACTTAACCCCATTGCCTAGTCTTCACCTCTTCTGCCTTGGAACCAATACAGAGTATTGATTCTATGACACAAGGTAAGGATTAAAAAAAATTGAAAACAACCTAGGTTTGAATCCTGGTTCTGAAGTTTATTAACTTTTATTAACTATTTTATAATATTATATATATATATGTAATATATAATATAATATAATAGTTTATTAACTATTTAAATGTAGGCAAATATCTCTGAATATCAATTTTATCACCATTAAAATATGATGATAATAATACCTATAATGTCTAGCTCACAGATTGATGTGATTAGATATAAAATTTCATACATTTTCAAATTTTATATAACTACCAGCAGTTTTATTAATTCTATTATTCTCTGATATTCATAGTATATGACTTAACTAGGGTAGGAGGAAGATGACTTAGTCCCAAGATGATGAATTGAGGGAGCAACAAGTAGATAGGATCTTGACAATAACTGCAGTCCTTGAGCATATAAATTATAAAAAATAATATTTACATAACTCTTTAAGGTTAAAAAATACAAATATCTCATTTGAATATCATAACTCTAGAAGATAGGCACTATTATTATCCCCCTTTTTCAAATGTGCTAACTGAGGCATAGAAAGGTTAAGTGATTTACTTAGGGTCACCTGGTTAATGCCTCAGATTGGAATCGAACTCAGTTCTTCCTGACATGAGGTCCAAAGTACTGGCTAGGAGCCTTAAGAGGAACAACAATGTAGCATGTAGGTAATAATAGCTTAAAATGAGATCCAACTAGATGACACAAGGAATAGAGCTCTGAGCTGTGATTCAGAATGAACTGAATTCAAACCTTGCTTCAGATACTTATTGCCTTTCTACAGCTAGAAAACCACTTAACATCTATCAGACTCAATTTCTTCAACTCTAAAATGAAGGATTTGGATGGTGATTCCTGAAATACATTCCACTTCTAAATATATGGTAATAGGAAGCTACCAGATGTTAGGGCCATGTGTGCCTCTCTTCTATCTCATTTAAGAGATGCTACTCAGTGTGTCCATTGAGGAGGCAGCCCTGCTGATTTGCTCAGTGGAGGTTTGCAGCTATATGATCCTGGGTAAACCACTTAACCCTTCTATTCCTCAGTTTCCTCATTAGAAAAGGAGTGATAATAATAGCACCTACTTTCCAGAATTGTTATGAGATTCAAATAAGATATTTATATTTTCTGGCCTTAGAGAGATATATAAGTGTTAATTATTATGTGAATGCTGCTTGTCCCAGGTACAATTTACTACATTTGTCCTCAGTGCAAAATTCATCATTCCTCAACTCATATGCTCTGAAAGAAATGCCAACTAAATCAAAAGATTCTTATGATAGATACTTCTATGTGCAGCAATAGATTGGAACTCTTTCCTCAAAGTAGATTGAATCAGCATTGCATATTGGGAGCTAAGACAGAGGAGAAAAGGATGCCCCATTCTCCTTATTCCTACACACACACACACACACACACACACACACACACACACACACTCACTCACACACACTCACACTCACACAAATGCACATACAGAGAAAGAGAGAGAGAGAAAAGAGAGAGATAGAGAGAGAGAGGGAGGAGAAGGAAGAAGCAGAAGAAGCAGAAGCAGAAGAAGCAGAAGCAGAAGAAGCAGAAGCAGAAGCAGAAGCAGAAGAAGAAGAAGAAGAAGAAGAAGAAGAAGAAGAAGAAGAAGAAGAAGAAGAAGAAGAAGAAGAAGAAGAAGAAGAAGAAGAAGAAGAAGAAGAAGAAGAAGAAGAAGAAGAAGAAGAAGAAGAAGAAGAAGAAGAAGAAGAAGAAGAAGAAGAAGAAGAAGAAGAAGAAGAAGAAGACATCTCAAAACAAAGGAAGACTGGAGGAACATATCTCACTGGATTGATTAGATAGTAGAATGGCCCAAGCAACACAGCATCTGTGAGAACCAAAGAACAGAAGCTGGAACAGCCCCACATGGTGCAAGTCTGCCAGAGGCAATAAAGCTGCAGAATGGATAGGAATCCAGCCCAAGTCACCCTGTATAAGTGATAGAGAATCTATGGCACAGGTGCTAAAGATGTCATGCAGAGCTCTCTCTGTGGGCATGCAGATGCCCTCTCCCTCCCATCCCCAGAGTTCATTACTAGAAAGGTAGAGACTTGGGAGCTGTTCCCTTTCCTTTCTCCACTGTGCTTGATAACATTGTTTCACATCCCCAACCTCTCTGCCCAGCAGCCCAATGGTAGCTCACAGAAGATAAAGTGATTGGCTCACAAGTAGCACAGCTGAAGGGGAGCAGAGCTCTTGCAGCTCTCCCTTCCCCCTCTTTACATTCACTAAGAACATTCCACGATTTGCCTGCCCCTCCTCCCAGCAGCCAAATGGGAGAGTTTTTCCCCTCCCCTGTATAGGAAGGCAGGGTTAGCCTGGTACTTGGTGGGGGAAGGGGCATGGAACAGGGTCTTTGGGTGGGGGTGGCCAGAACTCCTTCTCTGAAAGATTCACCATTACTGTCCTATATGGTGACAGAGAAAGCAGAAAACACTGCACTCCCATGTGGCAACAGAGCCTTGAGGCCATAAGGAAATAGAGGTAGGGAGCAATTGAACTGCAAGAAACTCTACACATCCATTTGGCAACAGAGGATTTGAGGCAGAACAGCTCAGACCAGGGGAACAGCTCAGCCCACAAAATAACAGGGGAAATGCTAACACTTGGTGTTAAATATAGCATGACAAAATAGCTACAAACATCTGGAGAACAAGCCAGTGTGGTGACCTTTTCAACAGACACACAATCCCACCCAACTACCAGAAAATAGTACTCTGCAAGGTAAGATCAGTGAGCCCTTTACTCCAGAAACAGAGAAGTATCTCAATATATAGAATGGCTAATGGGAAAAACAATAATAACAATTAGATAAGTGAACAAAGAGTGATTAAAAAGCCCTGAACTTAAGATAGTAATATAGTGATAGGAATGATCAAAAAATAAACTCAGAAGAGGACAAAAATATTAAAAGGAAAAAAAAACATGACACCTCCAAGGAAAGTGTGAAAGGATCTTAGACCTTGGAAGAACACTTGGAAGAAAGAAATTGGGAGTATAAAAAAATAATAATGAGAATTGTCCAAAAATCTCAATTGCTGGGGTGAAATACACTGAAGAAATAAATTCCTTAAAACCTACAATAAACCAAAAGGAAAGGGAGGCACAGAACTTCGTGGAATAAAATGACTTTTTCTAAGGAATAGAATGGACCCAATACAAATGGAGGCAAAAAAAAAAACTGAAGAAAACAAATCTTTAAAGAATAAGATTGGCCAAATGGTGAAGGAAACACAAAATCTTAAGTAAGAATATAAGTCTCTAAAATTAGAATTTGACAAAAAGAAGCTAATGAAAGCATAAGACATCAGGAAACAATAAGAAAAAATTTTTTTTAAAAATGAAAAAAGGAAGAAAATCTAAAATAATTCAATGAAAAAATGATCAACCTGGAAAACAGCTCTAGGAAAGTGTGAATTTTAGATTTTCTCCACCCTGATTAGCCTTTAAAATCCTAGCAACCAAGAATGTATACACCCCTACTTAAGGATTAAGTGTTGAGGAGGATGGCCTATGACAGAAATGTGCTAGCAAGTGATATAAAAGAAACAACTGACAGATCCCCCCCCCCCACTGTCCTAAGTCAAGACTAAGCTACGTAAAAAATAGACTCGAATACAGGACTACAATCCCCATGAGTCTTTGCTCCACTTCCCCAGAATGCCTTGTAATCTCACCTGGGCCAAGATCGAGACGGTATTTAAACTGATTCAAAGGCTTTTGAGGGCTCTCTCTTGGCACTTGGACTTCCGTTTGGGGCAGATGTGGCTTTTTTTTCATAATGTAGGTGAGGTTGTGTCTAGGCCTCTCTATGGCCTGGACACGTGTCTCTTATCCTGTATTTTCTTTAATTCTTAATCTTCAATAAACCTCTAAAAAATATAATACTCCTTGCAGAGAGAAACTAATTTCTTCCTGCCTCAGTCTCCCTGTCTCCCATAAATTTTAATCTTTACAGCTACCATTGGTACATGTGAGATGCAGGAAGTGATGTAACTAATGGTCTATATATTTCACATCACTTTATCTCTTCAAGCTCTCTCGTGGAGACATGGCTCTCTCTCTGGCCTGTGTGGCTCGTTGCAGTGTCCTGGACATCTTGGTGGTTTGGGGGTTGCGGCTTGCTGGTGAAGTGACTGGAAAAGCTCTGTAGCATGGGTTAGGTGAAGCATCTTCCCTGAGTAACCTGGGTGAGTGGTTAGGCTGATTCCTCCTTTCCTTTACCTCCTAAAGCACTATCCTCTTAGGAGGCCCCTCATCTTGGAGTAGACCTCATGGCTGGAAGCTGAGCTAGTTTTAATCTTCTGAGGAGGCCTTGTGGCTGGGTTCTCTGAACTCCCTTTGGCTTAGGCTAGGACAGAGAAATCTTATACCCTTTTCTCCCTCTCTTCTTCTTAATTTCTTCCCTCTATTGTAATTAAACCACCATGAAAATCTCAAACTGACTGGAGTATTTTATTGGCATTGAATTAATCCCTGGTGACCACTAGTATAATATATTCAGTCAATAACCCCTAATTTTGCCCTTTACAAACAATAATCTAAGAATCATCAGAATATCTATAGCTCATGATCAAAATAAAAGAGTCTGAACACCATATTATAAGAAAACATAAGGAAAACTGCCCTGATATCTTCAAACAAAAGGGGAAAATAGAAATTGATAGAATTCATTGATCTCCTCCTAAAGAGATACTAAAGACCAATATAGCCAAATTCCAGAATTCCCAGGCCAAGGAAAAAATTATTATAAGCATCTGTAAGAGAATATCAGTGAGCCACAGTTAAGATTACACAGGATATAGAATTTCTACATTAAAGACTGGCATACATGGAATATAACACTCCAAAAAACAAAGCACTTAGGAATATAACTAAGGATTACATACCCAGCAAAACTGAGCATAATCCTCTAGGAGACAAAATGATATTCAGGGAAATAGAGGAATTTCACACAATCCTGACTAAAAAATGAAAGTTAAAAAGAAAATCTGATGGCAAATTTGACACTCAAGAAAAGCATAAAAAGATAAAGTGAAATTTTAAGGGTTTTAATGAGGTTGAATTATGTACATTCTTTTCTTGGAATGTAATGGTTATAAATATGTCTCTATGATACTTGAGAAAAGTAAGGTACTTATTTTATTGTATGTAAGTCATCTAAAGTACCTGATAACTTAAGAACTATATCAGAGCAATGAAAAGAAGTATATAATAGAAAGAAGCAATGAAATTAATTAAGATGGGCTGATATACTCTTCCCTCAAAAAAGAGAGATGAGGAAGAAGAACATATGGGGAAAAGAGAAATGGAGAGATAGGGGGTAAATTACCTCTCATTAAGAGGAACGTAAAAGGGAAATACAGTAGAGGAGAAGATGTGTGTGTGTGTGTGTGTGTGTGTGTGTGTGTGTGTGTGTGTGTGTTGATTATGCTTGAACCTGTAAAAATAGAGATTTGAACCCCAGACTTCAATTCCCAGGAGTCCTTGGCCACTTCCCAAAATGCAACCTTACCTGGGCCAAGAGCAAGATGGGGTATTTAAACTGACTATATCCGCCTATTCTCTCTCTTCATGTAGTTGGAGATTGTAAGGATACAGTAAATGAAATTGAATGGGCCTTTTGGCCCTCCTAGGCATGTGCTACTTATTTTGTATTTTCTTTATTTTTTAATCTTTAATAAACCTCTAAAAACATAATACTTTTATTACTAGAAACTAAAATTTTAATCATAACAAACCTTACTTTTATCAAAACTAGCTCAAAGTGGGAATAAATCCAATATTCAGCCAGCTATAAAAATCTACCTTGCAGTATAGGTTAAATAGGAGCATTGGAAGAATAAAAGAGGAGGGGATGGACAAAGAAAGTATGAATTGGGGAGTCAGTCATTGAAAACAAAACATTGGTGAATAGGGACAAGCTAAAAGAAGAGTGAGAAGAAACAGGGAAAACAAGATGGAGGGAAAAACATATAATTGTTATCATAACTGTGGATGTGAATATGATAAGGTCATCCATAAAATGGAAAAAGATAACAAAGTGGAATGAAAACCAGAATTCTACAATATGCTGTCCACAAGAAAGACATTTAAAACAAGGAGTTATGCACAGAGTAAAAGTAAAAAGTTAAAGTGGAATTTAATTTGTCACAGCTAAAGTAAAAAAAGAATAGTAAACATGACCTCAAAAGTGAAATTTGATCTAATTGAAATAGATATGGAAGTAGATTATATAATGATAAAAGACATCATAGACAATGAAAAATACAATATCAAACATATTTGCACCAAATTGTGTGGGATCCAGATTCCTAAAGGAAAACTACATAAGATAAAGGAGAAAATAGACACTAAAATGTTATTTGTGAGGGACTTTAAACTTTCCTTTTCAGAACTAGATAAATGTGAACAAAAATAAACAAGAAAGAAGTTAAGGAGAAAAATAGAACTTTAGAATAGCTGGATATTTTTGACCTTTGGAAACAACTCAATGGTAATAGAATGGAATACATCTTTTTTTCAGCAGTACATGGCACTGTCATAAAAATCAATTGTGTAATAAGGCACAAAATCCTCACATCCAAAAGTAAAGAAGCAGAAATATTAAATGCGTACTTTTCAGACCATGATACAAGAAAAATTATCTCAACAAAGGGCAGCAGAAGGAATAAAAATTAATTGAAATCTAAACAATCTCATCTAACAAATGTCTGCGTCAAAGCACAAGTCACGTGAATAATCAATACTTTCATTAGTTAAAATGACAATGAGGAGAAAGCATATTAAATGTTTTAGGATACAATCAAATATAATTAGAGGGAAATTCATATCTTTTAATGTTTATATCAAAAATGTAGAGAATGAATTGGACATGCAATTAAAAAATAGAAAAAGAACAAATTAAAAACCTCATTAGGAAAAAGCATTTCACAAAATACACCTATTCCTTATAAGAGGAATAGAAAACACTGAAATAAATGGAATATTCTTTAAAGAGATAAACAGCATCTATCAAACACATCATCAAGCATTATCTTTAATGAGAATAAGCAAAGACCCTTCCCAGTAAGATCAGGGGAAAATGAGGATAACCATTATCATCAGTATTTTTAATATTATACTTGAATTGTGATGGAATACTATTGTGCTAAAAGGAATAATAAAGTGGAGGAATTCCATGGAGACTGGAACAACCTCCAGGAAGTGATGCAGAATGAAAGGAGCAGAACCAGGAAAACTTTGTACACAGAGACTAATACACTGTGGTATAATCCAATGTAATGGACTTCTCCATTAGTGTCAATGCAATGTCCCTGAACAATCTGCAGGTATCTGGGAGAAAAAAACACTATCCACAAGCAGAGGACAAACTGTGGGAGTAAAAACACCGAGGAAAAGCAACTGCTTGACTACAGGGGTTGAGGGGACATGTCTGAGGAGAGACTCTAAATGAACACTCTAATGCAAATATCAACAACATGGAAATGGGTTCAAATCAAGAACACATGTGATACCCAGTGGAATCGCCCGTTGGCTATGGGATAGGTTGGGGGGGGGGAGGAAAAGAAAAGTATCTTTGTCTCCAATGAATAAAGTTCGGAAATAACCAAATAAAATAATGTTTAAAAAATATTATTCTTGAAATACTCACTTTAGCAATAATAGCAGAAAAATAAATTGAAAGAATTAGAATAGACATTGAAGAAACAAAGTTATCACACTTTGCAGATGAAAAGATGATATACCTAGAGAACCCTAGAGAATCAACCAAGAAACTATTAAAAATAATTGACAACTTCAGCAAAGATGTGGGATGCAAAATAAACTCATATCAGCATTGGAATTTACTACCAAGAAAACCAAACAAGAGAGGAAAGGAAATTCCATTCTAAATAACTGTAGACTATCTAAAATACTCAGAGGTATAACTACAAAAACAAACCCAGCAACTATATGAACACAATTACAAAACAGTCTTCATACAAATAAAATCATGTATAAATAACTAGAAAAGTATTCATTCCTCATGGGTAGGTCAAACAAATATAGTGAAAGTTACAATCCTACCTAAATTAGTTTACCTATTCAATGCCATACCAAACTACACAAAAATTATTTTGTAGAATTAGAAAAAAAATGATAACAAGGTCCATCAGAAGAACAAAAGGCCAAGAATATCAAGAATTTTAATGAAAAAAAATATGGAAGAAGGAGGCCTGGCTGTATCAGATATCAAACTCTACTATAAAGTTGCAGTCATCAAAACAATCTTGTATTGACTAAGAAATAGAGTGGTAGGTCAATGAAATATATTAGGCAACAAACACATGGAAGTCAATGCCTATAGCAACTTAATGTTTGACAAAACCAAAGACCCAAAATTTGGGGGAAAGAGCTCAATATTTAACAAAAACTGCTGGGAAAACTAGAAAGTTGTTTGGCAGAGACTGAGCATGGACCAACCTCTCACACCATACACCAGGATAAAGTAAAAATGGTTACTTAATCTAAGAGTAAACAAATTACAAGAACACAGAGTTTACTTATCAGACTTAACTGATAAGGGAAGCATTTTTGACCAATCAAGATAAAGAAAATATTATTAAAATTATATACATATAATTTTAATTAGGGTAAATTCAAAGTTGTTTTGTTTTGTACAAATAAGATGAATGCCACCAAGAATAGAAGGGAAAAAACAAATCTGAAAAAAAAATCTTACCAAGAATTAACAGAAAACTAATCTCTACATTTTATAACAATACTAATTATTTTCTAATTTAAAAATGGTCAGGGAATATGAAGAGATGGTTCTCAGAGGACAAAATGAAACTATCCATAGTCATAGAAAAAAGTGTTTCAAATGACTATTGATTAAAGAAATGCAAATTCAAACTCTGAGATACCACCTCATACTTATCAGAACATTTTCAAAAAGGAAAATGATAAATGCTGGGAGAGATGTGGGAAAATTGGGGCATTAATATGCTCTTTCAATGTTTATGTGTCCTTTCTATATGTAACTGAAAGAGAAATGCAGGAAATCACCTGTATTTTCTTTTGAATCTCAGTTCAGTGGTGTCTTAATTTCAAACATGGACCACCAGGAGGAAATGAGTTGAAAAAAAGGGCACATCAAGTTCCAAACCAACTATAATCATTACATGTCATATATTATAGAAAACTGATATGTATTTTACATCTCCTTCCTCCTGAAAAAGGGTACATAAACAAACAAAATTCCAAACCAACTACAATTACTCTATGTCATATATTATAGAATACTGATGTATATTAGTATATATTGGGAGTGTAAAATAGAATTCGTATAGCATAATTTCTTTGCTTTCTTCGAATCACAGGGTTTTAGAATTAAGGGAGATGTTAGAAATAATCTGATCTAATCCTCTCATTTTACAGATTAAGAAGCTGAACTAGAGATAAAAAAAATAACTTTAAACAGACTACTCATGTAGTAAGTGATAGAACTGATACTTGAGCTCCTTTCTTCTCATTCGAAAGCCAGGAATCTGACACTACAGTGTTTTCCTCCTGAGCTTTTATTGTTCTTCAGTCATTTCAGTCATGTCTTCCTTCTCCTGCTCATTTTACAGATGAGGATTTAGGAAGATCGAGTTAACTGACTTGCCCAGGGACAAATATCCAGTAAGAATCTGAGGCCAGATTTGAACTCTGCATAATAAGTCTTCATGATTTTCAGTCCAGTACTGTATCTACTATACTAACTGCTCTCCTTCTTGAGTTAGGCTTGTAGTATTAATAAATAATCTATAGAAAGGAAATGTTCTATGATTCCATTTTAAATGAACCATGAACACATATAGATTCTGCCAGCATCAAGATGATTTAGGTAATCAGTGTCCCAAAAATCATCAGAAGTCAGCTTCTGAGGATAAAAATGAATTGTAGAAGACTAAATATGGTCTGTAATTTATAGAAAGCCGTAAGCAACATTTCCATAAAGTAGGTTAAGGTGGTACAGTCTGTGGAATTAAATGCTCTATTTTATTTCATTTATTATGCTTCAAATATTCCTGTGGAAGAAATGGGAAAATAATACATCTGGAGAAGGAAGAGAAGGTAGAGATCATTTGGTCCTTATTTTACAAATGAGGAAACTGAGACCCAGAGAATTCAAGCAATTTACCCAAAGTCTCATAACTTGTAAATAGCTTTGTGAGGATACAAAAATGTATTGGGGATGAAGTAAGATCATGATAAAACCAGTTATATGTATGCTACATCAAAGTTTGTTCACATCTCAATCTTTGGAAGCAGGGCATGTTGTCCATTTGAGGTGGCATGTTGGATAAAGTGTAAGGCCTGGAATCAGGAATACTTAATTTCAATTTAGTCTCATTCTTATATTAACTTGTGTCTCTAGACAAGGAATTTAAGCTCTGTTTGGCTCTCTGCATAATGGGTATAACAAAAGCACTTAGCTCACAGGGTTTTTGTGAGAAACAAATGAGGTGATATTGGTAAAGTTCAGAAATTGTGATTAGCACATAGTAGGTACAATATAATACTACTGAGGATGATCATTGTAATAACAAATAACCATTTCCATTTTTAAAGGTCTTAATGTTGAATACTTACATATTAAAAGCTCCTAGCTAGTCATTTTTCTAAGTAAAACTTCAACTTTGACAGCATTAATAGAAGCATTTGACCACACACACTCACATGTGTGTGCATGCATGCATGCATATATTTCCACATACTCATCTCCAGAGCCCTCATTATTGTGCAAGAGTTTTCATGACTTTAACTATTATATGACAGCAAATACTTATAATGCATAGGAAAATCAGATCTTATATAGGAATAAATTAACCTCAAGTTTAAAAACATATATTTTTGAATTCAGGTATAAATGAATATTATGCAATTCTCAGCTATTTTTGTTCCCTATTAAAATATTCATAAATTCATATCATATCTGGTTTCAAATATCTGATTCCCTTTATGGGTCAACATGGTTTATTTAAAGACTATTGAAGTTTAAAAAGCATTCAACTTTCTCTCTCTTTCCTTTCTTTTCTTCTTTTCTCTCTCTTTCTTAAACAATTCACTCCCTCTTAAGAACCCCTTTCTTAATTAAAAAAAAAAAAGGAAAACAGCATTTTGATTTATGTCATGTTACAAACAAAAAAGAGTCAGATTTGTAGACATAAACAGTTCCAGTGTATTGTAGCTATTGTCCACAAAAGAGTGGTTAAAATCAAATGCTTTCTTTTCTTCTTGTTCATAAATAAAGAGCCTTGGTTAATGTGTCTGCTTGCTATCAGACAAAAGAAGGTTACATAGGAAGACAAAAGGAGACCATTGCATTAGAAGTATTGTCTGCAAAAAGGTCCTTAAAAACAAAGGCTCTGAAAGTGCATGACATTTCCCATTGTCATAAGAGGTTATTCACTGCCTACAGCATTTAATTATTAAAGATCTGTTTTGAAGTATATACTTCTAGTCCCCATTCCAAGGTATCTTTTGTACTAGCTGGATCTACTCATTCTTTGGGCATTCAATTTATTGAATTTGAGAAACCTTATTGAGGGTTCACTTTGGCCATCAATTTCTAATTAAAAATTAGTTCAAATCTTTCTCCTTAAAACATTATCTTTCTTCCTTCCTTAAAATTCTGAAAAGTTCATAAACTTCTAATAAAGTCATTTCATTCCATTATCTTGATTTAGTACAGAGAGGTTTAATGGGTGATCCTTAGTAAAGGAAGAAGTCCTCATATTCCAAAACCTTACCTCCCTAAACTCTATCCATAACCCCTGTGAGTGATAATCATCATATGAAAATTCATCAAGACTATGTATGTGATTTTCAGACATACAACTCGAAACTATTTGGTTTAATTTGAAGAAATGCATGTTTTGACTTAATTTGGAGAAGAACTTTCTAATAATTACAGATGATGAAAAATAGAATTGGCTGATTTCTGGGCATGAGTTTCCCAATCATCAGAAATATTTGAAACACATGACTATTTGGCATTTTATATGTGATATCCCAGAATTGGTAGGTGAGTCTAAATTTCTTCTCTATTCTCTCCAAATAAAGATTATGCAATTATATGATTTGTGGTAATATTACAAATATTGTCTCTGTTAAGAAATGACAGAGTTGTTTCATTCATTTTATCTGAAATAGACTTATCGTATTCATTTGCTGCTAATTTTCAATCATTTAAAGTAAAACCAAAGAAAATTATAATTAATGGTCCCGGAAGATGAGAGTAGTACACTTGGGCAACTGTGAGCACACTGGACTCTCACTTTCATTTTAATAGGCAGTTTCTACACTGGTAGAACCCAACATTCCTTATTTATCCTCATACTAATAGGGAGACCACATATAGCTAGAGTTACATTGCAGAATGACAAAGAAATCTTTTTTCTTTTATCTTTTTTCTGATTCTTGCCAAGAATCAGAACAAGAGTGTACTGGAGCCAGCTCTTACAGCCTTTGGAGAGTTGATTGCTAAATATTCAGTGTGAACATTTATGACTCAGAAATCAGGAAATGCTACAAATCAGTCCTTTATTTATTTTCTTATTGTCTAGGCTTAAGAAACTGATATAGAGACTGTTCATGATTCAGATTAAATTCAGAAGTGTGCTTTGCATTTTTAGAGAATGTATTTACCAGCATACTCCTGGGCAAGAGACAGTGTGGTATATTGGAAAGAGAATAAGATTGGGAGCTAAAATCTACAATTGATACTTTATTGTCTATGTAGCCTTGATTGGAAAAAAAATGTTATGCCCTTTCTAAAATTATTTCCTTATTTTGAAACTGAAGATAATAATGGATTTGCTGTTCTCATCGTATTTTTAAAGGAAAAAATAGCTAAATGAAAATTTTCCTCCTTGAAACTGAGATCCTAAAATCTGAATGATTTGTTTTAGGTTAGAGAAAGAGTAAATAAAAATTATGGGGTGGAAACCAGGTTCTCTGACCCTAAATATAGTGCTCTTTTCATTAGATCATATTGTCTATCTTTTTGTGATTCAATGAATCCAGAGCAGTGTCTCCATATACTTACATACATATGTCTCTATATTAGTCTTCATTATATTCATTTGAAAGGCGATCTAACAAAGACTTATAGCAACACAGATTGTAGCATAATCAAAATGTCACATTCTTCAGTTTCTTCCTGTTCTTACTCTTATTCTTCTCTGACTTAACTTTGGAATATCAACCATTATCATTCTGAAGTCATGTGCTTAGTTGGACTAGAGCCCTCATAACTCATACATTCCCAGAAGACAGCCTAAATTGTAGATATTTATGAGTCAGACTACAAAGCATCAATAATGAGCCCCTACTAATGTCCTTACTTTTGTCTAAAACAAAAACAAAAAAACACTTCCAACAAAACCTAGAAAAGTATCTGTGGGAGTAACACAGGGGATATACACATATTAGAAATATTTGTGTCCAGATGGCATGGGTGGAGAAGCAATTCCTCTGTGGTAATGTCTGCTGGAAATGTCATTTTACTTTTCCACACCAGGTCTGCTCCCCTCTGGAAATTGTTCTCTGTTGGGCTTCATGTCTTGTCTGCTTCTCTATTTTACATTTTTCACTACTGATGTTTTTTCAAGCTCTCCGGGTATCTTAAAGGTCACCCAATAAACTGCCCAATATCCACTAAGGTTGCTTTGGTTTGTATTCTTCTCCCCTATAGAAGACAGGTTTAGCTACTTTAGCCAGCTCTTTCAAATTAGATAAAGTCCTTTGTCCAGGTATTACCGTAAGTAAATGCCTAGGCGAACATATATGTGCTTTTTGAATTCTTCTTTAAATTACTCTCTTTTCTACTGAGTTTTTCAGTTGAGCCCTCATCTGACTTATAGTCATATTTAAATTTTTAATTTAAATTTAAATTTAAATATTTAAATTCTTAGGTCTCATTGTGACCCCCTTCTTTCCCTCCCCCATGCTAGAAAAATGTCCTCAGGGTTCCTTAAATGGAAAAGAAACCAAGTAATAAGGTGGTGAGGAAATTGTAACCTCTCCACAATGTGTCTCTTTTCTCTACACATGACAAAAGTTGAAGTTGCTTGAGAAGGTTGAAAAGATTGGTAACCTTTACCTCACTTATAACAACAAATTGCAATATGGTATATTGACATTTTACAGCAATATATCACAGCCTAGCAAATACTGCCATATTGCCACCATAGAAAGGAAATCTACATAAGTCCACAGAAGCAGTGCAAAAGTGTAGACTTTTAGGATGGGAAAGAACCTTATCAGTTATCTAATTGGCAGTATTTCCCCTCCCACCTCCTGCCCAATTCATTATTCAGAAGAAGAAACTGCAATTCAGAAATGTTAAATGTATTATACAAGTGCATGAGTAAGTGACAAATGTAAAAGGAGGTATGGTTGGAAGTTAGGCAGTCAGGTGAAAAACAAAACAAAACAAAACATTGAATTTGGAGTCAAAAGATGGTTGGGTGTGAATTCTGACTCTGCTTTTGAATAGCTGATACTTTAGGAAATTGACCTTACCTCCCTCAATTTCATTCAGTTCATTTTAACCTACAATTAGAAACTGTATTATTTAGAACTTAAATCTCCTGAATGCCATTCCTATTTTGTTCTTGTTTTTCCCCCTCTCTTTATATCATGCTGACTCCCTATGGACCAAAAGACATCTATGTGCTCATAAATATTTTTTCTTACTAATCTTCAAAATACTTTCTAATAAATCTATTCTAGATACAGAGAAGTTATGAAGAGAGTGAGTCTTGACCTAGAGAGGATTAGAGATCAAATATGTGTGTATCTATGTATATATGTATTCATAATAATTAAAAAAAAACAATTTTTGTCAAATAAATAATCCAGAAACTTTTTCTTATGAGTTTACAAAATGTTTTTTTCCTGTAAAAATTGTTCATGTGCTTTTTTCTCAAATATAAAACTCTCCTTGAAATTTGAAATAAAATTAAAGATACACCTTTTCTAATTGTGTATTTTTTAAAATTACTGACTTTGGAGAAAGTAACTTCTCCTTATGGGGCCTCAATTTTCTCCTCTGTAAAATGAAAGAATTAGGCTATAAAATGACCTCTGTGACCCTGGTCCTGACATGCTGTTTCTTATTCTGAAAGAGATGCACTGTGTGAAATAAAGTAGACTCATCTCCTAGGGAATACAGAAATATTTAAGGACTTCTCAGATTGTGTGAGGGAATCAGGCTCATTAATGAGAGATAAGTCAGCATTTTGAAGAGGCAATTTCATTCAAATCACAGGTTTTGAATGGGATGAAGTTGACAAATGACAGCATAATTCACAGTGTAACTGCCCCTCTTGATGAGAAAGGTTTATTTTTTCAGTTCAACAATTAATTAGAATAGATATTGACACTGAGAATTCAAGGAAAATACATAGAGAGATATATTCAATGAAACACATCTTATACTGCATGACCTTAGGACAGAAATATAATCTCTCTTCAATCTATATAGACAGAAAAATACAAATAATAATAACAAATTTTATAGGGTAATATTTGGTACAAAGGAATGTAAAATTAGTACTAATTTGTCCATATTTAATAAAATCAATTCAGTCTGATTTTTGATTGTTTATATTTTTCTACTGCCTTTATGGAATATTTAAGCACAATGGAAAACTTGCTTTATGTTTTATTTGTCAGTCACTCACACATTATTTTATTTCCCCATTGTAATTTTATGCCTGTTTTTAGATGTCTATGACAAATCAATGATTTATTAAACAGATTCCAGTGTAAAAGAAACTTTTTGCAATCTTTAGTTGATATCATAAGAAACTAAGTAAAAGGACAATTTACAACTTATTAGTTTTAATCAGAGAATATACTTATTTTAGGGTAATTGTTAATATAAAATTATAGTATTTTTTTCTTTTGGCCAGGAAAGATGATTATTTTCTTATGTGATTGAATGACAACCTTTGATTAAGAGACTCCTTTGAACAGTCCTTAAAATGGTCATCATATTGTCTAATGACCTTTAGTAAGTGAAGAGTAATTCCCCATTATTTTCTTTCAAGAAAGCCCTATTCTGGTGTAAATTGACTCAAGTTTGTCAAAAAGTACCACTGATGTACAATCTCTTGGAGATACCATCGAACAGATTAATCACCTAATCAAACTATAAATATTTATTAAGCACATATTTAGTAATTAGCTGATGTTTGGATTAGACTCCAATTCTTACAATTGCAGCTCTAATATTCCTTCCATTATACCATGCTTTTACCTATCTTGATAATGAGGTAATTAGGAATATTTCCATTTTTTCATTGGATCTTTGGACCTATCTCTTCCAATCTCAGTTTAACAAAGTAATTTCTCTCCAATATCTCCCAAAAGTAGTGATCCATTCTTCCTGAAAAAAAAAAAAAAACCTTTTGTTTTTGAAAATCACTAACTCCTGAATCTATTCTATTTTGTGATATATCTAACTGTTAGGATTGCTTGTTTGTTTAAGTCATGTCAAATTATAATTCTTAAATTTCCATCAATTGTTTCTATGTCTGTCCTCTGCTGTTAAGCAAATCAAATTTAAACTCTCTTCCAGATCATAGTCTTATACTTGAAGTTAGCTATATACTGTTTTTTGGATATTCTCTATTACTCAGGCTAAACATCCCCATTTCTTCAAACAGTCCCCTTGAGGCATAATCACAGGCTCCTTAATCATTCTGGTTTCCATCCCTTGAATGCTTTCCAGACTGTTGCATTCATTAATTAATTTCCCCTTTCGTCTTTAAACATTTTTACCTTAAATCATTCATTTCTGTGTTTTTCACATTCTCTTAGGAAATTATAAGCTACCCTAAGGCAGTGACTGTCAATTTTTATTTTTGTATTCTTAATCCCTCATGTATTACTTATGTTATTTTGCTCCCTCCCCCTACACAACACACACACACACACACACACACACACACACACACACACTATAAATGGGGGAAACAAGGGAGGAAGTGTATAAGTGATAAGACTTGGAAACCAACCAAAAGTGATAAGACTTGGAAACAGGATAGATACATCATAAATTAACTATCATTAGATGATATAGGACCAAAGAATATACTACAGTGAGTAGAAAAGAGATTGCCTTCATGTCTCAACTGACCTTGTCTATATCTTGCCTTTATGTAATGTAAGGGTTAAAAGGGATTATTTACAAAAGGGCTGGACTGGATTATTTAAGAGTGTGGTCACCAAGAATTTAATTAATTCCAAAGAGATTTATTTACAGTTTATTTACAAATTGTAGAAAGAGTGAAGAAATAGGAGATAGGATAAAGTAAGATATCTGGTCTAAACACACTAAGTAATTTATCTCCACCCCAGGTGGGGAGAGTTAGTTTCAGCCATACTCAGCAAAGAGGAGGACATGGGAAGTCTCTCAAGAGGATGGGTCTTTCCTGAGGCTTGTCTCTTCAGAGAAAAACCAGCAGTTAAGAGTCAGCTTTTCACTCACCACCTGTCAGTCCAGCCAGGAACAGGGTCTCAGGTCCAGGCAGCAAATCCTTCTGCCCCTCTTCACCAGCCTCAACTCAAAAGCATGAAGAATTGAATTTCTTCAGGAAGTTGTCATTCCCTTTTAAAGACACTTTCTCTTGCTTCACTTCCTGTGTCTTCCTCTATTTTATGTCTACCAATCACAGTGGACACTCTGCTCTAGGACTGCCCAGAAGGCAGTAGATTCTGATTCATCACATACTATCCCACAAGTGGGTCACAAACTTCCCACTCAATGATTAAGTAGGGTGTTTACACTTTGGGTGATTAGATCTAAAAATGGGCAGATCATATTAACATTAAGTAGGGTGCTCTAAAAATAGTCAGGGGTTACAATTTCATCTTCACACTAGGTAAAAAGAAGTAGAACATCCATGCAAGTAAAAGGAGAGCCAAAAAAAGAATAGTGTCAATTGTGAGAGTTTAATTTTCTTCTGATTCGACAGGTTCTTAAATTCATTCCCAAAGTCACAGAAAATGAATCAAATTGAACATGTAGTATATGTATAAGTCTTCAACTAAATACTGGACACTATGGATATAGGAGTCAGTTATTTTTTTAAAATCCTGTTGCATTTCCTATCTTTCTTTGTATGCCTAGCAAAAAGTCTAAGGGAATGGTATAAAAATAGGAAATTAAATATCTTACAATTCCTAGCTTTGATGATATCTAGGCATTATCAGAGATTGACTGAGTATGGTACAGACTAAAGATGAGTGATATATAGCACCTTTTGAGAATGGGTGGTAATTTGCAATAATATGGAGGCTCAGAAATGATGCTCATTAGATGAATTCACATTATTCTACAGCCATTAAATAGTGTTCTAGCCAATAGGCAGAAACACAACTAAATAATAGAAGCTTAACCACTCCGCAAACCAGAGGACTTGCAGTGAGGTGTGGGGCTTTTAGGACATCATTCTTGCTAAGGAATAGGAGCAAAGATAGGAAGCAGTAGCACTTATTGGCTAAACTACTAGAATCCCTGATAAATTAGTAGAATGCCAAGGACTTTATTAAATTGACTTTAAAGAAGTGCATTACTCACATTCCTTCTATGGTCCATGGTCCTTCCTTTCAATGTTTATGTGTGTTTGTTTTTGTGAAACTCTGCTCTTAACACTTTTAACTTATATACACACATTCTATGCCTGTGTAATCACATTCAATTCCATGACTTGAGTCATCAGGCTTTTCAAAATGTCACCTAAATCTCAGAAGCCTTTAGCATGTATCTTAAATTTGTATCTCTATCTGCCAGACATCATCAGGGTACAGAACCTTGGACCAGTTTCTTTACCTCTCTCACTGCCTCTCTTTACTCATCAGTGGGAAATCAAGGGAGTTGGACTCTTTTGTTTTTTAGTCTATGATTATTCATAGATTTCTTACTGTCATGTCAAACTTGTCTAAAAATTAATGACCTTACCTACTATACCTATGTACCCATGTTCATTTGATTTTGTGGAAATATACATTTTCTAAGCATTTTCTATGAATAATGTGTGTGGAAAACTAATATGAAATTGTACTCCTTTTCCACCTGACCCAAAATTTTTTAAATTTATATTTAAATATTTTTATTTTATATTTTTATAAATTTATATATTATATTTATATTTTATATTTAAATACAGTTTATTAAATTATAAATACAAATTTATAAATTTATATATGCATTATATATAAATTTATAAATAAAAATATATTTTTTTAAAACTTAAATTGATGATTATAATGGAGGGGGGAAAGGGATGGAGTCTCTCACTACTGAATTCAAGACCAGAGTGTGATAAAGATGAAATGGAGCTAAAGGATGGAGAGAAAGGATAGATAATTTCTCCCCTCTTCTTCCTCACTAAACCCACTCAAGCTCTCTTTAGGGCTATTGACTACTTTTCATCAGAGGCAGGGCTGAAGTAGTCTCAGAGCTAAACAGTTTCTTCTTCCTTGGGGAGGAAATATAGTTCTCCTCACCAAAGTTTCTCCCAGAATATTATGAACAGGCACTAGATCTATAGAAACAGCTATTTATTTTGAGGAACACACAAAGGGCATGATAAGTGAGATTGAGGGATAAGGTATTGGGAAAGTGGGAAATAGGAAGTCCCTAAAACCTAACAATTGAACCTCTTCTCCCCAAATCCTACAGGGTCAGGCTTTGCTTGCCTGACCCTCTGGGAACACTGGTGAAAGCTGTCCTGACTTCTAACTGCCCTAATTATGATTTGATGTTCAAGAATGTCAATGGAGGGTTACAGAAGAAATCTTCTTGAAGTGGATATCTTTATATCAAAAGTTCTATCCACTCCTGTTGTCTTCCATTGGATTCAGTGGGTCTAGATTCACAGAAGAATGACCAGGGCTCAGAGGTACTTTCTGAGCAATGTTTCTGAAGGGCTTCCCAAAGAGAAGTAAAGTTAACTACTTGGATCTTCTCAGCTCTGTTCTTTCTTTGGAATTCTGTTCCTCTTGCCCTTCCTCCGCTTGTCTTGTTCCTCTGGCAGATTGAGTCTAGGTTTCCTCTCTTACATAATCTTTGAAAACTATCTCCTAGGCTAGGTTAGGTACCCCTTCTTTTGGCTAGATGTAATAATTGGCAAAGTGAAGACCTGCTCCTTGTTTATTTGTAAAAAAAAAAAAAAACAAACAAAACCAACACTCTTAAGTGATGAATAATCAATCAGCTGGTCAGATGCTCTGCTGAAAGCCCCATGCAGCTATTGGAGACACTTTGCATCCAGGAGACCTACCACTTTCTGGGAAGAAGGCTGTTGAATGCCTTTCTTGTGTGTGGCTGTTGTCCAATAAGAAACTTATAAGGAAGTGCTGGTAAAGGACTGGATGATGACACTTTGTAATGAATCCTTTGGTATTGTCTTGAATCTTTATATTGCTGGGAATAGCTAAGTCATTCATAGTTGTTCATTGTTCAATAACTGGTTTTGCTATAAACATTTTCCTGTTTTAGCTTATTTCACCCTGCATCTATTCCCATAAATCTTTCCAAGTTTTTCAGACATCCTCCTACAAATCATTTCTTATATCAAAATGGTATTCCAATCCACTCATATACCAAAACTTAGCCTTATCCTTTCATTTTCTAATTTTTTGCCACCACAAAATAGCTGCTATAAATATTTTTTGTGCATAGAGATCCCTTTTCTTTTCTTTTTCTTTTTGTCTCTTTGGTTATAGACCTAGTAATGGTATTGCTATGTCAAAGAGTATATGCAATTTTATAACCCTTTGGGCATAGATCTAAATTTTTCTTCAGAATGGTTGAATTAATTTACAGCTTCCCCAACACTGGTGTCTCAATTTTCCCACATCCCCTCAAACTTCTTATTTTCTTTTTATTTCATTAAAGTCAATCTGAAAGGTATGGCATACTACCTCAGAGATGTTTTAATTTGAATTTCTCTAATTACTAGTGATTTAGAGCATTTTCCACATAACTAGTGTTAGCTATAATTACTTTGTCTAAGAACTACCTATTTGTGGCCTTTGACCATTTATTAATTAGGAAATGCTTTATATTCCTAAATATTTGACTCATTTATCAATGCATTTCATAACTGAAGCCTTTACTATAGAAACTTGATGTATGTTTTTATAGTTATAACTATTATGCATTTCCCTACATCCTATCCCCCCATATTTATCCTACTTGCTTTTTTCCTCCTGTCCATTTCAAAAGAGTTTTGCTTTTGACCAATACCTTAGCTAATTTTCCATCTTTTCTATCAGTCCTCTGCCCTCTTTTATCCCTTTCCCTTTCTTTTCCCTTTCTTATAGGGTAAAATGAATTTCTATACAAAATTGAGTGTGTTTATCCTTCCCTATTTGAGCCAATTCCTATGAGAGTCAGTTTTAATTTCTCCAGTCACCACTTACCCCAACTCCCCCTTCATTGTAAAAGTTCTTTCACCCCTCTTTTATCTGAGATAATTTACCCCATTCTATTTTCCCTCTTCCTTGTTTTCCTAATGTATCTCTCTTTCTTACCCTATAATTTTATTTTTAGATCTCATCCCATTATATTCCACTCATATCTTTGTCTTCTGGCTATGCATATTCCTTTTAACTGCTATAATAATGATAAAGTTCTTAGGGGTTACAATATTATCTTCCCACTTAGGAGTATAAACAGTTTTACCTTATCAAATTTTTCATGATATCTCTTTCCTGTTAACCTTTTTATTATTCTGTTGAGTCTTATATTTGAGAAGCAAATTTTCTATTCATCTTTGATATTTTTATCATGAATGCTTGAAAATACTATATTTCATTGAATATCTATTTTCTCCTTAATGTTATACTCAGTTTTTCTGGGTAGGTGATTCTTTGATTTAGTCCTATTTCCTTTATAAGTCAGAATGTCACATTTCAGGCCTCAAATATTTTAGTGCATTTTAATTTTTTTTGTTTGCTTATAATCATTTCTCCTGCACTTGAGAGTTCTGAAATTTAGCTCTGATATTTCTGAGAGTTTGCATTTTGAGATCTCTTTCAGGAGGTGATTGTTGAGTCTTTCCATTTCTATTTTATCCTCTGTTTCTAGACTGTCAGGACAGTTTCCCTTGATAATTTATTGAAACATGATGTCTGGAATATTTTCTTTTTTTGGTTATGCCTTTCAGGGAATCTAATTATTTTTTAATAATCTATCCTACATTTACATTCCAGGTAAGTTATTTTGCTAATGAGTTGTTTCTCATTCCCTCCCCACCCTATTTTTTTCAGTCTTTTGATTCTATTTTATTGTTTCTTTATGTCTTATGGACTCATTAGTTTCAATTTGCCCAATTCTCCTTTTTTAGTGAGCTTTGTTACATTCTTTTCCATTCATCCAATTATTTTCTTAAAGGATTTCTCTTTAATAGATTTTTGTCCTTCTTATCCCAATTGACCTTTCCATTTTTAAGATATTATTTTCTTCACTATGTTTTTGTGTCTCCTTTACAAAGCTGTTGCCTCTTTATTCATGATTTTCCTGAATCATTCTCAAATGTCTATTGTAATAAGGGATTATTTGAATGATGAATGATAACTAAAGATCAGATTTGCCAATCTTCTCCCTTCCTCCCTTCCTACCTGTTTCATCTTCCTCTTTGTTGCTTCTCCTCACTTCCCCCCTCCCTTTTCCAGTTGCTTCTTCTGTTGGTCTCTCTAAATCAACTCAGAGTAAGTATTATGATGCATCAATTAAATCACTCCTTTCTCTTCTTTAAGATTAAGTAAGGGGTTTATTGGGGAGAAAAAGAGGGAAATGAAAGTAAAGAGGGTTTGGGGTTTCCCTTAATAATAGAATATTTTCTAGGTTGATGGATGGTGGAATATAGTTCAGATTGGGAAAATGAATTAACAGGGCTGGAAGTTCAGTTACTATATTACAGCACATAAATCAGAGAGAGATGGACCTTTGTCCTTCTTTCTTTCTGTCCTCAAGCCAAGAGACTCCTTCTTCCTTCTGTCTCAAAGGCAAAGCCACCCTTCTCTTTTCTGTCTCAAAAGCAAAGAGATACAGAAGTTTCAGTTTGACTCCTTCTTCTTAACTGTTTTTTCCAGTCCTCATCCCAAATAGAATGTTCTCCTTGATTGATAGTTCTGGAGTCTTTGCTTTTCCAGCCTTGTTGCAGGCTTTTCAAATTCTCTCCTCCACATTTCCCATATCTCTCTTACCTTTTGAATTTTATTTTCAATCTCTTTTGAGATACTCCAGTATGGTGGTACTTTGGTACTTGTCATTAATTCTTTCCAGAAGCCAAGTTGAGAACCAAAGAGGTAGAGTAGCAAATTAACTTTCTCATGAACAATAATATAAATTGAATTAATCCATTCCAGACATTCCTCATTATCTATACTTCCTTTTATCAGGATGTAATTACCTTCTCTATCTCTTTAATCAGATCTATTTTTACTTTGGCTTTGTCAAATATCATGATTGAGATTCTGGTCTTCTTTTTCTCAATTGATGTTCAATAGATTTTGTGACAGCCTCTTACCTTTTCCATGTGTGTGTCTGCCTGCCTTATGTGTATTTCTTATAGACAACATATGGTAGGATTTTGGTTTCTGATCCACTCTGCTATTTGCTTTCATTTTATGTATGAATTCATCCCATTCGCATTCAGAGTTATGATCACCACCTGTGTATTACCCATCATTTTGATTTCCTCTCCTAGTTGTGACAAGGAAATCACTTTAAAAGACTGATATATATTAGTTTAAGGTCGCCAAGGAATTCAGCTATGTAATTCCTAAATGAAAACTCAAGTCAGCAGTCAACCTTTTATGGAGTTTAATTACAAACAGGAGGAAGAAAGGAATTAGAGATAGAGAGAGAGAGGGAGAGAGAAAGGGGAGAGAAGGGAATAGGGCTTAAATACCCCTTCTGTTTAGGCTGGGCCAAAAGGCCCCAGCCCTTAGATAGCTGGGGCAAAGAAAAGAGATCAGTCCCTATTACTCATGTGACCAAAATGGAGAAACAGTCTCAGAGGCCCCCACCTTCAGCTTCCTTCAGAGCAAGCTTCTCAGAGCACACTCCAACCACTCAGACCAACTCCTCAACCACACCCTCTGAGTCTTCAGACCCCTCTATCTTTAAGGAAACCATCCAAGTTCCCTCCCCTCAGTTCTCACATCTACCAATCACTGTCCATCAATTTCCCTGTGCCAATGGAGGCTCTAGCTTAACCCAGGACCGCCCAGAGGTCTCTGGCTTTGCACATGTCTGTTGAAGGTCATATTTTCAAATAATTAAATCTTTGATCCTTTGCTACAGCCCTTCCTAAATCCTGTTAACCTGAGTAGGGTAGAGATTGGAATAATTAAATTTTGATCTATGCTGCAGCCCTTCCTCAATCCTGTTAGGACTGAGTAGGGTGGAGATTGATTCCAAGTATCTCCATTGTATCAATTCTAAAATCAATCATGACTCAAAGAAATTCCTGTTCTATGCTTAAGCATAGGTCAAAGCCCTTTCCATTGTTCAGCAAAAGGTTTCTGTCCTAACGTAATCTTAAGAAGGGAGGAGGAGGGACCTCCCATGCCAATGGGGTTCACATTCCAATAGACTCTCAGTAAGAAATTTTCCAAGTATAAAATTTCCCAATGGTGAAATTTCCAACATTTATAAGTCTAAGGAATTTTAAGGTTTATATAGTCCTGCCCTTCCTTCTTTCACTATTTCCTTCTACACCAGTGGTTTGCTTTTATTCAGTCCCTCTAATTGTCACCCTTATTTTACTTCCCTTTCCACCTCCTCCCTCCTTTTTTCCCTTTATATTTTTTCTTTAGAATCTATTGAATTCCCTCCCCCCCTCTCTTTCCCTCCCTATTGGTACTCCTCACCCCACTCCCCCATAAGAGACAGATGTTTTAAAACAAAAATGGAATAAGTCTTTTTCCTCCCTTAGGATGACTCATCTATATTTTAGGCTGAAACATTATTAAAATGTTCTACTACATTCTCAAAAACTAACTTTTAGCAATTATTTAATTGGGAATATCATTTTAAAAATAATGTCCTTTCAAAAGGTAGGGTAATAAAGCATATTGTCATAGATTTAGCACTATGTTGTCAAATTAATAGAAATAAGTTGAAAAAAGAAAGTTGAAAAAGTAAGAATTTAAAAATTCAGAATATTTCACCCTTGGGAAAGAAAACAAACTGATGGATAAACTTTGCCATTTCTATTCTGCACGGTAAATTATATAAGTATCTATGAGAAGAGGTGGAACCTAGCCAGGTTATTTTCAGTCATGAAAACATGAAGAGTAGTTCTACCAATGTTTGGGTTAAATATCTTTATAATGGCAATGCTATGAATTGTTCCTAAATTACTCAAAAGTTAGAACAGACATTTTGAAAAGTAGGAAAAAGGAAGTGCTATCAATGTGTTTCTTTCTTTTGTCCAATTTATGTTTTGTCAAATGAAACTATAATCTGGAGGAAATAGGGAACTGACTTATTTTTCTAAAATTGAAAAACAGGAAAAATCAGAGCAAGAACTGAAAGCTGAAAATTATTAGGAATATGTTACAACCATTCTTTCTCTGATACCCCAATACTCATTTCACTGCAATATACTTTGTATGCCTGTGTTGTTTTTGTATTTTGATAAATGTGTGATGTTGTCAATGTGGGTATCCCTTCAATCCATATCTTTCTTTTATGCATGTGATTCTTTAGATATTCTTAAATAATCTATCCAACATAATAGAAACTGCCCTATATTCATTTAACTTTCAGTGTGTGCTAGTGTAACTATACTTGTCTATTTTGTTATTTTGCATTCTCATTAAATGGCAAAGCAGTGATTCATACATGTCATCATTTATGTCATTGATTTTAATATAGTATGTCAAAAATAGAGTTTGAATGAAATATGTGAAATTCTTTATTGAAATAAATATCAATACAAAAAGCAAGAAAAGGCAAAGAAAATTAGTAAGGGAATTCAGACATAATTACTTCTTAGGACCATAAAATTCTGGATGATTGTGGATGATTTGTCCAAATAAACAAATCTAGCTAGTGACAGTTAAGGTGAAAAGCCAGTTAACCAGATTCCCAGGTTCCATGCACTATTCATTTCATCATACTGTCTGTGTAATTTTATTCTGTATAAATGACATGAAATGAAGATAAAATATATATAGGGAATTAGAAAGGAGACAACAGAGTGAGAAATTAAAATCATTTTAAAATTATGTATTGGTATCTAAGAATTATGTTTTTAAACATTAATAATCCCCAAATTCTCTCCCATTGTAAAAGAGCAGACTTTCTTATAGGAGTAGAAGAGGGACTCAACTATTTTTGTATACTAGATTCCATTGGAAAACTGGGAAAAAGGACTTCTGAACCCATTATCAAAATGTAAAATACATTAAATAAAATGCATAAGATATAAAGAACTTGATTCTGTTGAAATACAATTATGAAAATATATATTCAAAACAATTTGATGACTGTCAGATTAAGAGAAGGGCCAATTCTGTTTTTGCTATAGTAAAGAAAAGCTCATTTGTCTGTTCCCTAATTCCATCTACTTTCTATATTCTTTTTCTTCATTATCACCCTCGCTACAGAATAATTCTTGCTTTCTCCAATGTCATTGATTATTTTTTTCTGGCACAAAAGTGTCATGCACATAATGGAAATAAAGGGATGCAAAGATGGCCTTGGACTATTGTAATGTATAGGATGGATCAGAGGGATGAGAGGTGCACTCAACTCAATAAAATCACTTCCTTAAGAAGATTAAGTACAAAATTATTTCTATGGCACAGGACTGAGGGAATGAGAGACTTAACTAAAATGGGGAGAGTGGGAATAAAGTCAAAAAAGATAGAATTAGAGATATTTTAAAGATTAGATCATGATAAATAGACATGAGGGAAGTAGAATGAAGTATCAGAGTATTTTGAGGCTCTGAGCCTAAATATAGTGCCCAGTTATTACTTCCAGCAAGAAAAGAAACAAGAGTTAGAATTGCTTAGGGAGTAAAGGAGAAAAGAATAGGTTTGTTATATTGAATATGAGATGATAACATAATATCCTGAACAGAATAGTAGTGATCTTCAAATAGACAGAGAGTCAGAGCTTCATGATAGAATGGAGGATGGAGAAATTTTGGAGTTACATGGCCAGACTTTGTATCTAGATTCTGACACTTAACTACCTTGACAAGTCATTCACCTTATTTTTCTCAGTTGGCTCTTATATAAAATCAGCGCCATGTTTTGATAAAATAGTGTAGTGTCACTTCTAAATTTTAGATCTGACTAGCAATTAGGTTGATATATCACAGATAACGGGTTATAGAAGTAGCATTATGTGCTCCCTGAGGCAGTTTTAAGGAAGACTGCACTATAAGAAGATAATTCACTTTACTACCATATGTCACAGAGATGAAAAGTCAGTTTGGAAAATTATAAGACTGATACTTATTGGGAATCTGAACCTGAAAAACCCTTAACCTCTCTGATTTTCAATTTCTTATCTATAAAATATAGAATATGATACTTAGATATCCCTCACAGCAGTGTTTTGAACAAAATGCTTTTTTGAATCTTAAAACATGATGTTAATGTATAATAATATAAGGAAAAACTCATGGCTAAAGTCTTTAGGAAATAAAAACCAACAATTCAGTCTGAGGGACATATAATATTGACTTATTTTTCTTTCCTTTGGATAAAACATTCTTGTTGATGACCAGTTTGCTTATAGTTGGGAAGAGATTCAAATTTTTGTGCTATTTAGTGAAAAAAAATTTCTATGTATCTCACTGGGGTCTCAAACCAAGACAAACTTTATTCCATGGATATATGAGATAAAAAGTTCTTAGAGAAACTGAACTGAGAAATCTGTAATCTACATTAATAGAATCTGTTAACATCCCATCACACACACACACACACACACACACACACACACACACATATATATATATATATATATATATATATATATATATATATATATATATATCCAGTGTTCATTAGATAGCAATTTACTATATATGATGATGGGTCATATAAAGAAATCATACTGGATAGAAAATGATAAAAATCACCATTTTTGGAGCTGTTTCCAAATTTCAGCTCAATTCATGGGTCTGATACTTACCAGCTATGTAACCATGATTAAACCACTCTCTTAACCTTAGTTTCTCATCTATTTTTTCTATTTTATTTTTGTTGTCATGTGAAACACATTTCCATCTTGGTCATTGTTGAAAGAACAAAACTCATAGGTAACCAAAGCCCTCAAATAAAACCATAAATACACTGATGAGAGAGATGACTACAGCAGTTCTTTCTCTGGAGGTGGATAGCTTTCCCTGTGATAAACCTTTACAGATTATTCCAGATCATTGCATTGCTGAGAAAACACAAGTTTTCAAAGATAATCATTGTACAATATTGCTGTTATTGTAAACAATATTGCCCTAGTTCTGTTTATTTAGTTCTGTATCAGTTCCTGAAGATCTTTCCATCTTTTTCTGAAACCACCTTGCTTATCATTTATTATAGCATTCCATTACAAACATGTACCACAACTTGTTCAGTCATTCCCCAATTTATATCCCTTATCTCAAATTCCAATTCATTGTCACTACAAGGAGGTTCTTTCCCCTTTTTATTATCTCTTTGGGATACAGACCTAGTAGTGATATTATTGGATCAAAGAAACCCTTTGATCATGCACAATTTGATAGCTCTTTGAGCATCATTTCAAATCAGGCTCCAGAATGTTCAAAATTCCATAAAAAATGCATTGGTTTCCCAATTTTGCCACATCCCTTCTAAAATTTACAATTTCATATTGGCCAGTCTGATAGGTGTGAGGTGGTAAACTGAGTATTGTTTTGATTTGCATTTCTACAAATATAGTCCTTTTTAGAAAATTTTTAATATAATTATTGATGACTGATTTCTTCATCTGAAAACTGCTTGTTTACATCCTTTGACCATATGTCAATTGGGGAATGGCATGTATTTTTGTTATTTGACTTATTTCTCTATGAGACTTTTATCAGAGAAATTTGTAATAATTTTCCCCAGTTTGCTGTTTCCCTTCTAATCTTGGTTATATTAGTTTTGCTTGTACAAAAGTGTTTAATTTAACAAAATCAAAATTATTAATTTTACATCTTATTACATCTTATACATTATTATTACATCTCTACCTCTTGTTTGGTCATAAATTCTTCTCTTCTCCAAGTATTTGCCAGGTAAACTATCCTGTGTTGCCCTAATTTAATTATGGTATCTTAATAAAAATCCATTTAAATTTTGTCTTGGTATAGGGTATGAGAAATTGGCCTATACCTAGTTTTTGCTATATTGTTTTCCAATGTTCCTTGTAGTTTTGTTAAGTAGTATGTTCTTATTCCAAAATCTGGATATTTGGGTTTATCAAACACTAGATTGTTAAGGTAATTTATCCCTATATATAGTATATCTAATGTATTCCATTGATTTACTCTTCTATTTTTTAGCCAGTACCAGATTTTTTTCATGGTTGCTGCTTTAGAGTAGAGTTTGAGATCTGGTACTGCTAGACTAACTTCCTTCACATTTTTTTTTCATCAGTTTCTTTGAGATTCTTGAACTTTTCTTCTTCCAGTTGAATTTTGTTATTCTTTTTTCGAGTTCTTTAAAATAATTATTTGGTAGTTTGATTGTTATGGCACTGAACAAAAACATTAATTTCAATAGAATTCCCATTTTTATTATATTAGTTTAGCCTACCCAGGAACAATTAATATGATTTCAATTATTTAGGTCTGAATTTATTTGTGTGAAAGTTTCTCATCTAAGAAACACGATAATATTGTTACTCCCTATCTTATAGAAATGTTATGAGGATAATGTTTTAACATTTTTGGTTTCTACATGTGTTATGTTTGTAATACTTATAACTTTAAAAATTAAAAAAATGTTTTTGTTTAATTGCAGATAATTAGGGATGAGTCATGAACTTTCTTCTTTATTCCCAAATGCAGAATTCAAATGATCTACAGGAATCTGACATTTACTTTTCTACTAATTTTGATCATCTTGCTGGTCAATCATATTCTCTTCCATTACTGCTACCCAATTACTTATCATTGCATAAGCATTGCGTTGTTATAGGCATAGAGATGTCAGGATTCTGGCAGAGTTGACAAAATGTCATATGTTATATGTCAATCCAATTCTGTTCTAGAAAACTTTTTGACTAAAGAGTATACTTCACTTAGCTGAGGTAGATGTAACAACCACGTTCTAGATTTTGGCCTTTATAGAGAAAAAAACTCATGTTATCAACATGTGTATAGTGGCAGGGGGTAGAAATAAACCAAGATGGTAGAGTATAGGCTAGGACCCAGGAGAAATCTCCCATTATTCCTCTATAAACAACTTTAAGATAAAGCTTCACATCAAATTCTGGAGTAGCAGAGCCAGCAAAAGGTGCGTAAGAGATATTTTTCTAACCGAAGGCAAATTAGAAAAGCTGTAGTAGAGTTCTATAATACTGCATTAGGTATAGGTCCAGAGTGCTGCAGGAGAACCAGTGGTGAGTCTTGGAGGCTACTGCAATAGCAGCAGTAGTAGCAGTGGGAGCTCTCAGCCAGGAGATGGTAAGAGAGTCATATGATTGATCAGAAAGGCATTATGGGGAATCTTTAATGGTACTGGGTCCAAATGATCCTGATTGACACTTATTTTCCTGATAAACATTTATGGGTTGTAGTTTCAGGATGGAAAGGAATATTTTTCATCTGGCCATAGAGGAATAGGGTCCCTAGTCTTAGTTGAAGGACTAAGAGGACCACTATAGGGAATTAAGAGATTTTCCTAGATAAAGAACATGGTACAGATCAAAAGAACAATGACATAGCAATTTGAAAACCCTGAAAACTTGCAGACTCCCCAAACTAACTTTGAAAACAGCAACATGAAAAAGCTCAAAGCTTGACACAGTGCCTTCCCAATCCCAAGTGAGAAGAGTGTAACTTTACCATATAGTTGAGAGTGAAGAAATAAGTTGGTATAATGAATAACACCAACAAAAGAAAGAATTTTATATAAAAGGCTACTCTAGTGGCTTGGAAGACCAAAAAATGAGCTCTGATGAAAAGAACATTGTGAAAATAGCTAAAACAAAACCTCAAAAAAAAAGCTTTCAAAAACCCCAAATCTTGAGGAGTTAAAGAAAGAGTGGTAGAGGGAAAAATGGAGAAAAAATGAGTGGTGCAAGAAAATTATGAAAAGAGAATTAATAACTTGGTAGAAGCATAAATCATGTTGAAGAAAAATTATCTTAAAAATCAGAATTGGCCCAATGGCAAAAGAAGCAAAAATTTACTGAAGAAAAGAGATTTTTTTAAAAGAAGACCAGGCCAAATGGATAAAGAGATAGAATTGATCATCAAAGAAAACAGTAAAAAACATAGAAAGAATACTGATATTGGATATGCTATGCACATTCAATAAGCTTTTGGATGAATCATCTAACCTCACTGGCCATGTGTTTTCTTTCATTTGTAAAATGAGGAAGTTGAAACATATGACAGAATAAATATTGCAATGGAAATTTTCTAGCTAAAAATCCTGCTCACTTATGATTAATGAGCTTTTAATTAAAGTATACTTCTTGTTTTGGTTAAGATTTCAGTCCAAAATATCATATTGTGACAACTATTCAGTATTTATGGTCTATTCTTCCCAGGAGCCTTCCACATACTATTAATAGGAGTATTATCATAATGATGACTATCACAATAAAAATGGGATTTTTTTTGAGAAATAAATCCTAAAGCTAGAGGAAGAAAAACTTTCAGTATCTAGAAGCCTAAATTACTGTTGTCACATCTCTCTCTTTCTCATGCAACTAAACACTAAAACTCAAGCATGACTTCAGAATGCTTTAAGACACTTTGTCTTTTGCAACATCATTTTCCCATTCATTTATGGTCTTCTACTGCAGTGATGGTGAACCTATGCCATGGGTACCAAAGATGGCATGCAGAGCACTCTCTGTGGGTATGCAGCCTCCCTCCTTCCCCCTCCCCCAGGAATTAATTACTAGAAAGGCAGAGAGATCTGCACAGAGTTGCTCCCTTTGACATGCCTGACATTTTTTCACTTCACCTGACTCTCTGCCCAGGAACCCAATGGGAATACACAGGGGATAAGGTGGGTGGCTCACAGGTGGCAGAGCTGGGGGCAAACAGAGTGCTTGGGCCACTCCTCTACACCTCTCATCACTACTTGAGGACATTAATCACTTCACCTACCCCTCCACCCAGCAGCCCAATGGGAGAACTTTTTTTCCTCCTCAAGTGCACTTGGCACTTGGTATGGGGGTACAGGCATGGGACTTGGTCTGGATGATGGTTTGAGTGAGGGACCCAGCATTCCATCTCTAAAAGGTTTGCCATCACTGTTCTAGCATTATATTTCTGGACAAGAAAACATTTACATCTATTTTTCTAAAAGATAATGCTTAAATAGTTAAGATGAAGGTAACTTCTCAGAATTATCTACCCCTCTAAGCTTCTCAAGTACAGTGGAGAAAGAGCTTTTTGTTCAATATATCTATTGCTGCTTAAACATGAATAGACTAAAAGCAGTTGAAAGCTTCTTGATTATCTTTTCTAAATCAGGTTTCTTCTTATCACATTATAACTTAATTCAATAAAGAAAGTATTAAAGTTTTATAATTCAAGCAACCCTATAGGTTATATTTGCCTCAAAAACAGAACTTACAGTTATTATTGAAATACAAAACAAAACTTATTAAAAGTATCACAGATAAAATGATTAATTTCAAATGCATCACAGTTCCATATCTTAAATCAGAAAGAGAAGAGAGAGACAAACAGACATAGAAGCATAAATGGAGAGACAAAGAGAGAAGGTCAATTCCTAAAATTCATAATTAGACCTGCTAATGAAATAATATTCATAATACCAAACTTTAATAATTAAAATAGCAAAATACCCTAAAGAAGAGACAAGATAGGCAAGTCAAACATCAATCACTACCTCCCTTAAGAACACAATAGAGCAAAAAGTTAATGACAATGAATACATATGGGCTTGGGAATAGCACACCCCAAAATAACATAGCTGTTTCTATTTCAGACTCCACAACAATCATTGTTGGGGGTCAATAATTTTGGAGAAGGGGCCCATGTTGAAACTGCCACCTATTGGCAGGTTAGCCCAAGAACCCTAAGAGGGGCAACCCACATGGAATGGGAGCTTAATGAATGATTTTTATTCATTTATTCTCTCACTCAATAGATTATGATGCAGTACTAGATGTAGAATCAGAGAATGTAGTAGATAATCATAGTTCTAAAGCTTAGTAGCATATACACAGAGCTGAGATAAGCTTTAATAAATAATCTTATCCTCTCATATTACGGATAGAAGAAAATTGAGAAAGATATTAGGTGACTTTCCCAAAGTCATGCAGTACTTAAT
This sequence comes from Monodelphis domestica, assembly GCF_027887165.1. Classification (NCBI taxonomy): domain Eukaryota; kingdom Metazoa; phylum Chordata; class Mammalia; order Didelphimorphia; family Didelphidae; genus Monodelphis; species Monodelphis domestica. The sequence continues at coordinate 680,861,174 of NC_077227.1, forward strand.
GGCAGAGCTGGGATCAATTAAAATTTCTGACTTCAAGTCCAACACTTTTCATACTGCATTATTACCTATGTGATTTGGTATAAGTCATTTAGCCTCTCATCCATAAAATGAGGGGGTTGGTCTAGCTGATTTTTATTTTTTTTCATATGTCTAAATTTTAGAATGTTATATTAAGTTTTGGAAAACATTGTTTTGAAAATAACTTTGAAAGACTTAACATCTCTGATCAGTTCAATGAGTGACCAATCACAAATCCAGAGGGACTAATCATAAAGTTATATTATCCACTTCCTGAGAAAAAGGTGATATATACAAGATGTGATTTTTTTTTGGCATAGCCAATGTGAGAACTTATTTTGCTTAACTATTCTTATTTGTTATAAGGATTTTCTTCTCTACCTTACCCTAGTTCCAGAGGAGGTGGAAAGTAGTTAAAATAAATATTTGTTAATTGAAAAGTGATGCTATTTGAAAAAAAAAATAGGAGGAAACAAACAGTTGCCTTAGAACACATGTATCTTCACTGGAATCATTTCCTTAAGCTAATATTATAATCAGTTGTATTATCTGAAATCCAATTACATTTTTCAAGGGCAAGTTGTCTACCTACATACTAGTTGCAGAAATAAACTTATCCAAGGCTCTTTTTGCTTCATCTTTAAAGGGGTGTCTAACCCAAGGGGAAAAAGAGTAGATAGTAGCCATAACTACCATCATATTAACATAGTTAATATCAGTCAATAGTTAGTTAATATCAGTCAAAAGTTACCCTGTATTTTCATATATTTTTGGCTACATCATGATGCCCTGAAATCACCTGGAAGAGCAAATTTGAATCCTGGCTCTGTTACATAGTACTTATATGACCATGACTGTCACTGGATCCATCTTTCCTCATAAATGAATATTATCTCTAAGGAATGAATATTTCAGTAGGAAAGTATGACTTATCAATATAATAATATATATTAGATTAGATTATGCTATATTTTCCATTTTGAAAAAATAACATTTAATCTAAATGAAATACCCTTTACATTTTACTACTTATTTTTGTATGAAGATCAGAGCCTGAGATAGGGAAATGACAGCGGGAAAGGAAAATTGGAAGAAAAAGAAGAGAGAGGACAGTAATGAGAAATGTTGCAAAAGAACATTTTGCAGTACTTCATCCAGAAGTTTTATTTTTAAAATTTTTTTAAACCCTTACCTTCCACCTTGGAGTCGATACTGTGTATTGGCTCCAAGAGAGAAGAGTGGTAAGGGCTAGGCAATGGGAGCCAAGTGACTTGCCCAGGGTCACACAACTGGGAAATGTCTGAGACCAGATTTGAACCTAGGACCTCCCATCTCTAGGCCTGGCTCTCAATCCACTGAGCTACCCAGCTGCCCCCTTCATCAAGAAGTTTTAAAGCATCAAATGTTGGTAATTTCAAGTGTTAATATAGGTCTAAATGTCTATGTGGAGAAATAGGTGATAATGTAAAAAAGAAAAATAAGAGATTCACTTCCTTGAAGACCATTAAAGTCAAATATTTATAATAACTTGTTTGCCAATAAATATTATGAAAGATAGAAAGAAATCAATGTAAACATAAGTGGAAATATAAAATTATTGCTCAGATGATATATCAGAAAACTGTAAAGATTCAGAAATTATCTAAACAGAGGTAATTTTTGAAATGATGGCAAAGAAACCTTGAAGAAACAATCCAATACTATGCTTTGAAGTTCTTTCCCTAGAAAGGCAGAATTTGTTATACTCTCTTGAGAAGCAAAAGGTAGTGTGGTTGGGTGGTTGGGAATAATCGTGGTTCCAATTTAGATAGGAAATGGCAATATAAAGTAAGGATATGGATGAAGATATAAAAATTAGAAGATAAATTAAGATATATATGAAATATAGATGGTAAGTTTCAATCAATAAGCTTTCTAATATTCACAGAAAGAGTTACATATTAATGGATAGGTGATTCTAAAAGATCTCCAAATCTACTAAGGGATAAAACACTTACAAACAAGATATACTGGATAAACTGGAAATAATCAAATGACTTGCAGTACTGATTCCACAGGGGTTAAAATTTCAAGTCATCAAAATTGTAAAATCCAAAATTTTATGAATCAAGGTGGTATCGTAATTCCTTAATTAATGATTAAATGATTGCCTTGATGAGGGAATGAAAATGAAAAGAATGTATTCAATTCATTGAGAAAAAATTTACCATAAAATGTTGAGAATCTGATGTCATTAAAAAAGTTAGAAACTGACTTTTAATTCCAATCATGGAGATAATAGATTTTTGGACATTCCTCAAGTATTTATTAAATGCTTTCTCTATGCCAAATTCTAGATGATTAGGAACTGACTATCTAAAAACCATTACATTCTGAGGATTATCAGCAAACATAATGTAAATAGAATTTAAATTCAATAACATTAGAATTAAAGAAAACTCTCTAAAAAGGAGAAAACTGGATATATTTTAAGGTAGGAAAAAATTTGAAGATTGAAGGTGCTAAAAAGGAATAGGGTAGAAAAAGTCCCTCATAATCAGAGTAAATGAGATTTGAGGAGTATGTGAGAGAGGGTATTTTGTGTTTGGGGGAAAGAACTTCTTGCTTTGTGACAGGAAGGTTTATTTTGTTTTTTTCATTGGCTCCTACAATGAGAAATGAAAACTATATCAAAAGCCTTCCAGTCTAATGTACTCAATTTATAGATGAGGAAACTGAGGCAAACAGAAATTAAATGTCTTGTCCAAGATCAGTCAATTATGAACAAACATTCATTAAGTGCTTCTTAAATAGCCAGGCAACATGCCTTAAGGGCTAGAGATCCAGAGAGAAGTATAAAACCTCGTTATCAAAAAACTCAACTAATATGGTACTAATAAAATAACACCTAGCATGCATTTAACACATTAAAATTAACAAAAACTCTTATATGAATTTTTCTTTCTTATAATAAACTTGTAATGTATACTTTATAAATGAGGAAAGAAAGAGAGGAAGGATTAAAATGACTTGCCTGATATTTGAATTATTGATGGATTTAATGGATTCTGATACATCACAGCCATGGTAAGTTAAAAGGATAGTAGCTGATGGTCTTTATGTTCTCAATGAGCTCTTATGCCAGAACTAAGTTGTATCATAGTAAGATTCTGATGTTGAAAGTTTTTTTCTTCAGACTTCAGTCATTTGAAGGCACCCAGACATCCTACCAAGCCTTAATAGTGACAGAGAGGTGAAGAGTTGATAAGTGGATATGAATTAAAATGAAAAAAAAAATAACAAACCAACTGAATTTTTCTAGTTCTTCAGACTCCAGCACTTCTAGTACTTCAGTTTACCTGCTTCTAAAATGGATATTTAATATCTACTTGTTGAAATAATGGTGACACTAAATAAAGTATTTAAAGTCTTTTTTTTTAGTTGCCCAGGCCTTTTTCTAAGACCTCAAAGTAAGGAAAGGTGGTTTTGTGCCACAAAGAGACCAACATTTCTCCTTTACTTTAATAGGGGAGGGGGCGAAATTCCCATTTTGAGGATGAACTTTGGGCTTCATCTTTTTTTTTTGTAAAAGAATACTTCAAAGTGAGACATCAGGACTAAAAGACACAATGATCTTAGATCCAAAAGCTAGTTCAAAAGACCAGAGATGAGGTATGCTATTATGAAATTTTATTTGCTGGCTGAGATGGGATGGGGAGAAGAAGGATTCAGTAGCAAACATAAAAAGGACCTTGATATTGCTATTAGTCAGAGGCTCTAGGGCATGGTCATTTTCAGCAGGACCTCTATATTTTAAAGCACCAGCCTAGTGGGATATCTAAAAAAGCCAGGTGGAACTGATTTTTTCAGGTCTGAAATTTCCAATCATTAAAATGAAACATAATAATGACTGGATGATTAATATGAGTCTCAAGAAACATGTTTTGTGAAGTTTTTATTGTTCATTTTGTTTTAAAGAAAAGTTTCAGTGTTATCAGTCTTTTAAAAAGTATTTCCATTTAAGGGATCCAAAGACTTAAAAGAATGCTGCATAAACTGAACCTAAATCTCACATATTCATGTTGAGAATAGAGATGATCCTATATCCTCCTGCTGCCCACTTCTTAATCCCACATTAGGTATGCTTGACTAATTGTAATCTTCCTTTAAAGCTTAAATTGGTTTGTGATTGTTGATTATGTTTAATTATTAACTGTTTTCAATGAACCTGGAATTCATCATTTGAATAGATATTCATATTCAAAAATATGAGAAAATGATTTCTTTGTGTAGAACTGTGTTTTTATATTCAAAATGCATACATGAGAGGGGAAGGGAATCCATCATTTCTCCTTAGGCTTGAATTCTAAGCCAAAATATGCAAAAAATCTTCAATTTTGTACTCAATAATTGCTTTCATTCAAAAATTAAATATCCCACTGAAACTGTTGAGGTTTTACAAATCTTTTAAATTTTAAGTTTAGTGTGAAAAGGCAACGTTGTTTTTCTGTGCATATTTTTTTGTTTGTAGTGAATTGAATCAAATTCATCTACGCATGAATGGGATGTTGTGAGTAAATCCTCTCTGGCATCATTCCAGGGATTAGTAATTGGTGAAATTGTGATGATGCAAGTGAACAGCATGAGAGAGCCATTTCCTTCCCCTTTGTCCAGTCTAAATGCAAATCTGAACTTTCTTGGCAGTTCATTTGCATATTAATGCTCATACTATTTCACTCCAGAGATCACTTTAGTGTGTCTAAATGAGGATGGGTAGGTGGTATTAAGAAGGGGTCATTTCATTATCCAGGTCTAAATTTTAGGCACAATACATAGAAAAGAAAAATCCAGAGGGATGGATTTCCCTTGTGAAGTCCTAATATTATAAGGACCAAGAACCATGGCATAGCTAGAGGGCATTTGAGCAGGCAGCAGATGACAGGAAGAAGCAGCCCATTTTACATCTGTCCTGTTAAGAGAAAAAAAAAGTTAAGAAAGGGTAGGAGTGCACTGTGGTCTAATTAGCATTTTCTTGCTGTAGCCTGGGAAATGTCAGGCAGCAGTTGGTGGCAAAATAAAGATATAATGTTGGTGATAATGAATTAAATTGTGGCTATTTGCATTGGAATGCTACAATAATGATCTGAAAGTGCTATTGTAAATATTCCCCTTGACAGTTCAAAATTGGACTTCAAGCTAATTGTATTTGAGATGAACTTTAAACCAATGAAAACACTTTTAATGCTTTACGTTCCTTTTGGCTATTCCAATGGATTTCACAAAGCTAATTCACCTCTGTTTTATTTGAGCTGTTGGGTAATTGATGAATATACCATGGAAGTTTAATGAACAACCAGAGGGACCATTTAACTTATTTACTTGCTATAACTGAAAAACACTTGATTATTATCCCCAACCTGGATATGTGAGTGGAGTTTGCAAAAATGAATACTGGTTTTTGTTTCTTTCCTTTTTTCCATTCTGCTACACAGGAACATCACAAGCAAACACTGTAAGAGTTTGAACACAGCAGACATGTTGTCTCCCATTAGCTAGGATTTACAGCTCTGCTATTCACATTAGGCATTGCTTAGGGAGAACTTATGCTCTCTTGCCTTTGGACTTGAAGCTCTAGCACAGTGGGGTTAACCAGAAACATACAGAATCAGCAGATATCTTCACAGCATCTGTTGTGTGAATAACTCTCCATTAATGGTTCTTTATAATAAAGTCATTAAATAAGAGGCACTTTTTTTGGGGGGGAGCTATGAAAACTAAGCACAACATCACATTTTATGAGTAGAATCTTAGAAATACAATTTTATTATTGGAGTAGTAGTTGGACACATATACATATTCATATGTTGGTATTCAGTTGGATGGACTTATGCTGAGAACAAATATATCTAAACACAGAGATTATGATTAAACATACAGTAGCAGTGAAATATTTTCCCTATACAAATAGCTCTACAGGCAGAATTAGCCTAATCCATGCTGGGTACACTTGGATGAATAGGTAATGTGTTATAAAGGGATGAAGGAATCACCTTGATATAATGAAGAGTGCTGAAGTTAGAATCAGAAAACCTGAGTTCAATTCCTACCTCAAGCTTTTATTTGCTCTCTGTTTCTAAGCAATTACTCAGAGACTCAGTGTCCTTATTTCTAAAATAGGAAGAATAATGTGTGTAGTTCTATTACTCATATTTGTTGGAAGAAAAAACCTGTGTAAATCATAAGTACTTAACAATGTGAATAGTTATTAGTAACCCTTCCCATGTACATTCCTAAATAGCCAGTTATTGATGCCTGACATTTCATTGGAAACATGTTATATTTAGTTAACTGATATTTTTAAAGGTCAACCCCTCTGGAAAGAACAATACATTATTGTTAACCTAAATGTGATTAAGTAATGGTTTGCTCAATTATTTTGTCATAACATGACTAAATGTATTAATGAAATGAGAGTCTTCATGGAGTGAGAATGTTCATTCTGAGTTGAGGACTATTTTCCTGAAAGAAGAGATCTTTCTTTGGGATTTCAATGTATAATATGTTGAAAAATGGACCCTATGGTATTAGAAGGTTATCTCATCAGTGGAAGACATATATATCTTTATGACTATAGAAATATATATTTGTATATATGTACATATGAATATACATATATTTGTATTGTATTGAAGGCAGATAGATAACGCTCCATTGAATAGATTTTTATATATAAGGATGACTCTGTCCAGAAGTAGTGATGGCACAAACACATTTCACTGTTCTAGAATATTTTAATAAATATAATTTTAGAAAACCTGTCTTTTCTTATTCTTTCCATTTCTGATCTAGTGGAATGAGCAAAATCTCAATGAAATATAAACTGCTTTAATTTGGGCTTTTTTGGCTAAAATTTGTTTCTTAATGTAAGATAGTTTATTACAGTGATGGTGTACCTTTTAGAACCTTTTAGACACTGGATTCCATGCCACCCCTACCCCCAGATGACCCCCCACCTTACCCCAGATAGGAGAGGGAGAAAGAGAGTGGAATGGTCAGGGTGCTATGCTTAGGGGAGGGAGTAAGTACTTTCATTGGACTGCTGGGCAGAAGGGCAGGGAACTGTGGTGAAGAGGGGAAATGGAGCTGCTCCAGCAGGCAATGATTCATGTGCCCAACAAGAGGTTTCTGCTGGCCAGCTTTGACACATGTGCTATAGGTTTTCATTCAATAAGTTTCAATCACTCCCCATACCTCTGGGATAACATTTCGGCATTTTAAACTCTTCGCCTCCTGGTTCCAACCTATCTTTTCACATTCTTTTAATTACTCTGTGCTCTATACAAACTGTCCAAATGACTATTCTTCAATTATAATGTATGGTTTGTGATGCCCATGTTGATTATATTTATTCTTATGAGTGGTCTAAATGTGGCTTTGAGGGAGTCATTATTAGTTATCACTTAAATTTTGCCCACCCTACCCAGGGAAATTTTTATTTCTACTTGTAGATGACATAATTCATGGATCACAAAAAGAGTTGCTGTTCTCTTCTGAAAAAAAAAAAAAGAACACAACACTAGGATTATATCTAAGTACTTCCCTTAATATTGCTCTTTTAGGGTCATTATTTATTGGGGTTCAATAAACATTATTGAATGAGTTTCAAAAAGCAATAAAGGGACTTGCTTCCCTAATTATTGTCTTTTAAAGGGAAAGGAATAACTAAGCTTATATTCACTAGTTTAACTCCTTAGCAAATTTTTTAAAAAATCCTATCACAGATATTGAGTGGTGAATATAATAATTTATCCAAACACACAATAAGTAGAAATAAGGGATATTATATTCATTAGAATATGCCAGAAAATACAGAGAACAAATGAACTTTCCCTTTGAGAGTGAGTTGCTTCAGCTAGACTAAAAGAGATGCCTCAATCTCATAAATGGGGAAATTCTTTAAATCTCTAAGGGAAGAAAATTAGAAATTAGGGACATATTTAGGAGAAAGTTTTCACCTGTATATCTAATGTCCAAAGTCTTATCTCTTTCCTCATGGATTTATACCACACTGAAAATATGAAAAAAATATGTGTGTACATACACATGTATACATATTTATGGTTTTAGAGGATGCATATATAAGTATGCACTGTAGATATACACACATATATGCATATACACACATACACATACCCATATATCCCTAGGAGGAAGAAGAATTCCTCTCTTTCAGAGCTTTCATTTCAACTCCATTATTCATGCTGGAAGATAGTTTTAAATCATCTTTCTCTTCACCAAATGAGGAGACTCTTATGCAAATACTTAAGTCTTAAAATCTGGGTTACAATGACATTCCATTTCCCTCTTCACAGGATGTCTCCCACATCAGAAAAACACTCTCTTCATTCCTATTTTTTTAGAATCTCTATCTTATTTTGTGTCTAATTCAAGAACCACTTTTCACATGACAACTTTATGGCCATTGACTAATAGTCATCCAAGGAAATGGAACTTCAGGAAATGGAACTTCTAGCAATGGAGAAAAGCAAAGATTTTAGGCTCTAGAAAAGAGTCAATCCTCATAACCTCAGAAAATAGTGATGGGGAGCTTTGAAAGGACTATGTGAAGAGGGAAATGACTTTTTGTGCCAGGTGTCATCTAATACAATGTGTGGTACATAGTAAGTTAAGCACTTAAATAATGTGGAATGATTGATCAAGAAACCATAGTGTTGTAACAACTCTAAGGACCAGGAAAAGATGCTTATTATAAGAAGGCAGCCCTTTTTCATGTTAATAGGAAGTATTATAGAATTGTATCTTTGAGAAACAATGTACTAAGAATATTTGAAATTAGATCAGTTCACCAAAGAGCTCCTTCAAATGTTTTGTGGCCAGGTTCCCTTTTTTTTTCTTATGTGTTTTAGGATGTGTGTGTGTGTGTGTGTGTGTGTGTGTGTGTGTGTGAGTGTGTGTGATATGTGTGCATGCTCATAAAAAGAATTATATTTGGAAACAGAAGGACTGGCTTTCATGTACTACTTAGATACTTTGTAGTATCTAAGATTGAGATTCAGCTTCAGTCAAGGGAGATATCAATAGTAATATATCATCTTCACTGGTCTTTGTTGAGAATAAAATTTTATCATGTGAACATGTTCATCCATACAATCCCTTTTTCTCTCTTCCATCTATCTATCTCTCTATCATCTATCTATCTATCTATCTATCTATCTATCTATCTATCTATCTATCTATCTATCTATCTATCTTTCTATCTATCTATGTGTGTATGTATGTATGTGCACTTATGTATGTATACATTACAATCCATAAAGTTCTTTATGAATATGAACTCTCTTATGCTGAAGGTGCTTTTTGGCTTGGCAGCTGATGACACTTGATCTCATTTTTGTTTACAGATTCATATCACATCAGAGCCTGAGCACTTAACCTTTCTCTACCTCCTAATCTCTTCCCTTCCATGTATTCTATAAGAGGGAACTTAGTGAAATTACAAGATACAGGAACTGAGCTAACCTGTAAACCTTGTCCCTTTCTTCTCCTTAAGAGACTGAGTTGATAAACATGGAGAATATGCCCCCACGTGTTGGGATTGGGTGGGTGATTTTTGTACATGTTTTGTTTTTATGTCTTTGAAATAAACATTTGAAATAGTTAATATGATAGTTAATTGGTTTAATAGAACTAGGATGAAAAGAATCCCTTAAATTAAGAAATCATAATTTATGGGTGCTTTGAACCAATGACAGAGATACTAGAAACCCTCAACTCCCTTAAGGATATTGTAAAACCCTCAAAGAGTGCAGTTGAGGCTAGAGTTATTACTATTATAACAATAATTAAGGAAGTTATGCAGATTAGTTTAGGTCAGTGATGGCAAACCTATGACATGGGCACTAAAGAAGGGACACAGAGGACCCCCTCCCAACCCGAGTTTCTTACTAGAAAGGCAAAGGGATTTGGGCAGAGATGCTCCTCTCCCCTTTTCCCCTGAGCCTGATGACATTTTTTCACATCACCCACCCCTCTACCCAGCAGCCCAATGGGAACACTTGGGTGTATGGTGGGTGGCTTACAGGTGGCAGAGCTGGAGGGAAGTAGAGTAGGGAAGTGGAGTGCTCAGGCCACTCCACTTTCCTTCTCTATACATGCTGAGAACATTCCTCACTTTGTCCACCCTCTGTACGGCAGCCCAATAGGAGCCTTTTCTCCCTTCCCTGTATGGGGTAATGGGGAAGACAAGGCATTCCTGACACTCAGTGGGGAGAGGGGGCAGGACACATCACTTGATCTGGGGGTTGGGGTAAGACCCAGAACTCCATTTCTAAAAGATTTGCCATTACTGATTTAGCTCATGGAAAACACAAGAGCAAATGTGCTCTGAGATTTTACTTTCATTTTTATTCTGTTTTATTTCTTTTAGTCTGTATTTTCTTTTACAGCATGGCTAATATGAAAATCGTTTGCATGACTGCACATGTAAAATGTATATCAAATGTCTTTCTCAAAGAGCAGATAAGAGAAGAAAGAAGGGAAAGAATTTTGGACTCAAAATTTAAAAAAAAGGAATATTAAATTTTTATATGTAATTGAGAAAAACAAAATAATAATTAAATGTAGAAAAATGGAATTCACAAAATCTATGGTATATAATGCCTTTCCCTTGGTAATCCTATAACCACTTTGATTCAGGTCCTCATCCCATTCTGTCTCAACTATTGCAATAGATTTCTGGTTGGTCTCTCTGGCTAAAGTTTCTCCCTGTTGCCATGTTCCTTCTACTCCGAAACAAATTGATCTTCCAAAAATGCAGGTCTGACTTTAATTGCAATAGTAAATAAGTTCTGCTGATACCTGTTTCCTCTAGAACCAAATACAAAGTCCACTGTTTGACTTGTAATGCTTTTTTTAATGTGACTGATTCACAGCTTTCTAGTCTTCTTTTTTCTTTTCTCTGTGTACTTTGTGATCCTGTGGTTCTGGTTTCCTTATTCTTACTTTCACATGACAATCCACCCTGCAACTCCTGGCATTTGCACAGTCTTTTGCTTATGCCTGAAACTCTCTCCTCACCTTTGCTTCCTGACTTGCTTGACTTCCTTCAAATTTCAGTTAAAAACCTAACTTCTGGGGAAAAAAAAAGCATTTCTAATCCCCTTTAGTCTTAATGTTTTCCTTCTGATATTATCTCAAATTTATCCTAACTATGTTTTGATTCTACATATATGTATGTTATCTCCCCCCTTTAGATTCTGGGCCACGTAAGAGAAGGGACTTTTTAAAAAAAATTCATTTTAGACCTCATCAGTTTTTAATACAAAGCTTAATGCATAGTAGGGATTTTAAAATATTTATTGATTGACTTCCTGAGAACTATTAAATTATATATATATATATATGTATATATATATATATGTGTGTGTGTGTGTGTGTATTTTCACACATATAAATACACCCAGAGATATACTTAATTTTATTGTACTTTATTGCTTTTTCCATATGTTCCTTTTTTTTTTACAAATTAAAGTTTTATGGCAACTAAGCAAGACCATCAGTGCCATTTTCCCAAAAGCATGTGCTCACATTGTCTTTCTGTCACATTTTCATAACCGTCACAATAGTTTGGACTTTTTCTTTATTGCTATATCTGTTATGATATGTGATAAATGATCTTCCACATGATAATTATAATTATTTTGAAATACAATGAACTGCACCTTTATGACAATAATCTTAATCAATGAATGCTGCCTGTCCTCTAACTGCTCCATCAATTGACCCTTCTTCAGTCTCTATTTCCTCAGAATATCCTTTTCTCTGAGACAAAAACAATGTTGAAATTAGTTCAATTAATAACCCTACAATGGCCTCTAAGTCTTCAAGTAAAAGGAAGAGTCAATTAGCAAAGCAAATTTTGTTATTTTATTTTAAGATAAAGCCATAGTCAACCCAATCTGCACAACCACCACCCTGATCATTCAGCCATCATCAAAATCCAAACAACACCCACACCAGTAAAAAGATTACACCAAATTGAAGACTAAGATAATGGTAAGCATTTTTATAAATAAAGTGATTTAATTGTCATGTATGTGTATGAATGCATACCTAATACTATTGTATACTTAAAAAACTAACTGGTGTATAAACACAACTTTTATATATATATATATATATATATATATATATTGAGAGAGAGAGAGAGAGAGAGAGAGAGAGAGAGAGAGAGAGAGAGAGAGAGAGAGAGAGAGAGAGAACTTATTGTGGTGGTCTGGAACCCTCGAGGTTTAAAAGTGAAACTAAGCCTACCTCTGGGTTTCTCAGCTTGAGGCTTGAAGGTTGTCATCAGCTCCTACCTTAGGATAAATGAAGTTGCAAATGTTATTCCATTTATTCCCTTTAAGATATTGTTTTCTCTTTCAAATATTTACACACACACACACAAACAGACACACACACACACACACACACACACACACACACCAGCCACTTTTTAGTCTCAAAATTAAAATTATGTTATACAGCTCCTATTCTTTAAAACTCTTCTCCTTCATGGACTAAATGAAATAACATATGAAGTATTTAACAGAGTCCCTGGCACATTATAAGTGATAAATAAACATTTATTTCCTTCCATTTCTTCTATCTCTTCATTTCCAAATTCACTACTAACATTTAAGTAAGTAGAATTTACACAGATTTGTATGACCATCCAGATTTTAATATATTCTCACTAACATTCTGAAAAAAAACACCTTAAAATAAGACCATTTGCAAAAAGAATTATTTGTGAAATGGTCATAGTTGACTTTAAGTGCAAGGGGAGGCAACACTGAGATTTGCTTCTTCTTCCTTCTAGCTCTTTATTATGGAACTGATAAAGTAAGAGAGTAAAAGTGGCAAATAACTAATGAGGAGATCTCAACACTTTCCTCAGCTCCAAGAAAGTAGCAATACTCTTCTCATATCTCAAACACTGTGGGATTATCCATCCATGACTCCTTAGGGCTCTTCCCATCATCATGAAGTATTAATTCCTAACACCTCTTAGTTTAACTGACAGTGCCAGAGTTTATCATATACATATGTTCTAGGTAAGGTACTTCTTTGGTTCCATTAACTTCCATTCTCTACCTTATTGACCTAGTTCTCCTTATCTTCAACTACATTATCTTACATCTCTTCACAAAGTCAGAGTCAAAGACACTTGAGAATGTTTACTCTAAGATGAGATATTAGAAAGGATACAGCCCATCAAGAGGCAATCCCACTATTCCCTAATTTTGTTCCATTTTAAGCCTTTTAGAGGTACCCCAAAAGAGTGTTACATTCATATCTGTGTAGCACTTCCATGAATATTATTCATTTTAATCTTGGAAAACTTCTGTAAAATAAGTGACAGACATTGTATATTTCCATTTGACAGTGGTAAGGAATTGAGATTAAGGAGGTGAAATAGCCTACTTTGTGTAATGTGGTCACAAAGCACAAAGATCATCCCTAAAACCCTGTCATTCAATCTCAGGTACGTAGTCAGTTTCATTATTATAAGATTCCTCCCTAATGTGACAAGGAAATCACTTTAAAAGACTGATATATATTAATTTAAGGTCGCCAAGGAATTCAGCTATGTAATTCCTAAATGAAAACTCAAGTCAGCAGTCAAACTTTTATGGAGTTTTTAATTACAAACAGGAGGAAGAAAGGTATTAGAGAGAGAGAGAGAGAGAGAGAGAGAGAGAGAGAGAGAGAGAGAGAGAGAGAGAGAGAAAAGAGAAGGGAGAGAAAGAGGAGAGAAAGGAATAGGGCTTAAATACCCCCTCTGCTTAGGCTGGGCCAAAAGGCCCAAGCCCTTAGATAGCTGAGGCAAAGAAAAGAGATCAGTCCCTATCACCCACATGACCAAAATGGAGAAACAGTCTCAGGGGCCTCCACTTCCAGCCTCCTTCAGAGCAAGACTTCGCAGAGCACAACTTCTCAGAGCAAAACCTCTGGAACCCCCTTCAGTCCTCAGACCCTGCTATCTTTAAGGAAACCATCTAAATTCCCTCCCCTCAGTTCTTACATCTACCACTGTCCATGTCTCCCCTGTGCCAATGGTGGCTCTAGCTTAACCCAGGACTGCCCAGAGGTCTGTCCCCTTTGCACATGTCTGTTGAAGGTCATATTCTCAAATAATTAAATGTTGATCTATGCTGCAGCCCTTCCTAAATCCTGTTAGGCTGAGTAGGGTGGAGATTGGAAGTTCCAAGACCTGGTTCTGTCATTCCAAGTATCTCTATTGTATCAATTCTAAAATCAATCATGACTCAGAGAACTTCCTGTTCTTTGCTTAAGCATAAGTCAAAGCCCTTTCCGTTGTTCAGCAAAAGGTTTCTGTCCTAAAGCAGTTCCAAGTAGGGAGGATAAGGAACCTCCCATGCCAAGGGGGTTCACATTCCAATAGAGTTCTCACTATCAGTAGGAAATTCCCTCCAAGCATGAAGCCTTCCAATGGTAAAATTTCCAACATTCACAAGTCTAAGAAATTTTAAGGTTTACACTAACACCTAGTAAAACTTTGTTTTCAATTATGTAAACAGAGATAGGTGATTCTCTATCCATATCTCTCCATATCCAGGTCTCAATTTCTAGGCAGATAGAAAGATACATACATACATACATACACACACATACATTTATATCTTGATAGGTTGACATAGATAAGATGTTTAGGTATACAGGCAAACCTTGGAGATATTGCAGGTTTGGTTCCAGACCACCACAATAAAGTATCTCAATAAAGAATCACACATTGCTTTTGCTTCCCAATTTATATAAAAGTTTTATTTATACTCCACTATAGTCTTTTATGTGTATAATAGCATTAGGTATGCACTCATACAAATACATGACATTTAAAATACTTTATTCATAAAAATGCTTACCATTATCTTAGTCTCACCTTTATTAGTGTACTAGGGTTTTGGAAGGAAGCCCCACTCACTCTTGAGGAAAGAATGAACTGGAAAAAGCTACATGTGTCCTATCTACCCTTCCTCTCCAACACAGATACACACAAGAACAGCATAGATCATTTTTCTCTTAACTGTTTATGTAAGCTAATATAATTAATCAATTCTTCTTTAATTTGTACTAATCTTCATGCCTCCTAAAAGATGTGGCCAGACAACAACTCAGATCTATCCCATTTATTGTCCTTTCTTCATAGTTTTCTTTTTTGTGTATGCAGTAGTCAAGCACTGACCCTTGAAAGCATGATGACTTTCTGTGCTAACTTTTCTTGCCCAGATTAAATTCTGCTCTCTATTGTATTGGAAAGAACAGAAAATTGAAGGTCAGTAACATCGATGATAGAATAGTGAGGAAGAGTTGTGAAACAATAACTATCGTCTATATAATGATTTTAAAGTTAAAATGTTTCAGAAGATATCTCATTACTTCTAAAAGCAATCTGAGGTAGATGCTAGAATTAACTCTAATGTACAGATGATGAACTGAGACTGAGAGTGATGAAGTGATTTGCCAATAGTTAACTAGAGAATGTCTGAGTCAGGATGTGAACTTGGGTTTTCCTGACTCAAAGTCCAATGTTCTATCCAATGCACCACTCAGCAGCTTTTAATGAAAGAGAGAAATAGGAAGAAAATTGCATCTGACTAATAAAATCTATGTTCTTTACACCTATTAAATGCTTTTACAAGATGTAAACTATTAGGCGATTTGTGCCCTATGAGAAAAGTCCCTTAAAGTTGCTTGAAATGAAAAGCAGAGACAAAATTAAAGGGTAGCATTCTCTAAAGGAGATTTGGATTAGACACAGAGCCTTTGGAGTAACCCTGATTAGAAAGTAGAAGAGAAGGGAAGAGACAAAATGGCAGCTTAGTAGCAGGGAAAACTGAAACCACTTTGACAATACTTGCAAATCAATCTTTTAAAAGTGCCTCAAAAATGACTCAAAAAAATGAGTCATAAACCAACAACAAGACAGAGTGAGGGGTCTTTTCTAATGAACACAATTTGAAAGGTAGGCAGAGAGAGTTGATTTTCACAGGCCAAGGGGGAACCAGAAATAAACCTACACAGAGAGGGCTGCTGGTGGACCACAACCCCACCTAATTGTGCCATATATCCCTATCCTGACTGGGCATAGGCTAAATTTGGTTTCCTGGAACACAGGCTACACCAACAAAAGAACACCTCAGATCCACCCCTTGAAGTCTCAGGCCTTGGCACAAACCCTCAGTGAGACCCAGAATCCCATAGTGCTGGGCCCTTCCAAGCCTGTGTTGCTAGAGTGAGGAACCCCAGGGCAAATTAGCTCACAGTCCATATCCCTACAAAAGAGCTGAGGAGATAGAATCAGCAAGCAACTTTCAGAATTCCTGGTCTACAGGAGGAAATAAAAACTGGGAAAATGAGAAAACAGCAAAAAAAACATTGAATGCTCAAAAATGTCTATGAAGACAAAGAGCAAAGCACAGAAGCAACAGGGGATGGTGAGATCTAAGCAACCACATGAAAAACTTTTAAAAAAAGGCAACTGGACTTCCGGTTAAGATGGCGGCTTAGAGAAAGCTAAAGTTCAGATCTCCGGAAAACCCTTCCCAACCGATCTCAAACTATAAGCTCCTAAAGCGCCGAAATTCAAAACGATCAAAAGCACAGACCCAGGGAACCCTCCTCCTGGACCTGGACCCGGATCAAAAGGTACGGCCCCACTCAAAAGCCAGAACCCGAGATCACTCGGACCTAAGGGGTAGGAGCGCAGAGTCCAAGGCTCCGGGAAGCCGCAGCCCAGCCCGGCTCAGAGAGCAGGGTCCTCGGAACAACAACCCTCAGGGCCTTCTATCCGAATCCCAGTGAAAGTCACTGCCTGGAGCTCCCGCTGCAGAGAGTAGGGTCGAAACAACAGCAACCCTCAGGGCGGGCAAGACAGCCTCACGGGCTGGATCCTGCTATCCAAGTCTCAGTGAAAGTCCCTGCCCTCGGAGCTTGGGGAAGCTGCAGCCCATCCCCCCGCAGGCCGACAAAACAGCCTCACGGCCAGCTATTCTGAAGGCAACTTCCAGAAAACAACCCGACCCAGAGAGCCGGGGGGAGAGTGTGGCCTCGTAGTCCGACCCTTCCATTCCAGTTCCAGTGAGGCATATTCAGTTTAACCCAGGGAAAGCTCATAGAACCGACAATCTGCCCAGGACTAAAGCCTCTGAACACCAGACAGAGATAAGAAAAGCTAATCCTCCACACTCAGAGATGGCAAACTCCACAGAAGCACAGAAGCCCCAAAATACCAAGAAAAATAAGAACAAAGGGGCGACTTTGTACACATTCTATGGAGCCAAAATACAAAATACAGAGCAGATAGAAGAAGATATACAAGAAAATGCTCCAAAATCTTCCAAAGGAAATGGAAACTCTCCACAAACCCATGAAGAATTTGAATCAGAAATGACCAAAAAGATGGAAGCCTTCTGGGAGGAAAAGTGGGAGATAATGCAAAAGAAATTCACGCATCTACAAAACCAATTTGACCAAACTGTAAAAGAAAACCAGGCTTTAAAGCAAGAACTAATAAAGCAAAGCCAAAACACCAAGAAATTAGAAGAGAACATAAAATATCTCACCAACAAGTTGATAGATCTGGAAAATAGAGGGAGAAGAGATAATTTAAGAATAATTGGACTCCCAGAAAAGCCAGAAATAAACACCAAACTGGACATGCTGATACAAGATATAATCAAAGAAAATTGCCCAGAGATTCTAGAACAAGGGGGCAATACAGCCACTGACAGAGCTCACAGAACACCTTCTACACTAAACCCCCAAAACACAACTCCCAGGAATGTATTTGCCAAATTCCAAAGCTATCAAACAAAAGAAAAAATCCTACAGGAAGCCAGAAAAAGACAATTTAAATATAAAGGAATGCCAATCAGGGTCACACAAGACATTGCAAGTTCTACTCTGAATGATCATAAGGCATGGAACATGATCTTCAGAAAGGCAAGAGAGCTGGGTCTTCAACCAAGAATATGCTATCCATCAAAACTGACTATATACTTCCAAGGGAAAGTATGGGCATTCAACAAAATAGAAGACTTCCAACTTTTTGCAAAGAAAAGACCAGAGCTCTGTGGAAAGTTTGAAACCGAAAATCAAAGAGCAAGGAATAACTGAAAAGGTAAATATTAAGGAAACGGGAAAAATGTTATCTTCTTCTTTTACTCAAACTCTCTTCTATAAGGACTACATTTATATCAATCTATGTATACTAATATGTGGGGAAAATGTAATGTATAAATAGGGGGTAAAGAAAGACCAAATAGAATAATCGTTCTCACACAAAGATTCACATGGGAAGGGGAGGGGAAGAAAACTCCTATAAGAAGGAGAGGAAGAGAGGGTTTTTTTTTTTTTACTTAAACCTCAATCTCAGGGAAATCAACTCTGAGAGGGAAAAACATCCAGATCCATTGGGATGTTGAATTCTATCTTACCCAACAAGGGTAGGGAGAAGGGAAAACCAAGGGGGGGAGGGGGAGGGGGAGAACAAAAAGGGAGGGAAAGAGAGGGGGGAGGGGGAGGGAACAAAAAGGGAGGGACTCAAAAGGGAAACATCAAGGGAGGGGACAAGGGGGACTGATTCAAAATAAATCACTGGACTAAAAGGTAGAGCCGAAGAAGAAAAGGTTAGAATTAGGGAAGGCAATCAAAATGCCAGGGAGTCCACAAATGACAATCATAACTTTGAATGTGAATGGGATGAACTCGCCCATAAAACGTAGACGAATAGCAGAATGGATTAGAATCCAAAACCCTACCATATATTGTCTTCAAGAAACACACATGAGGCGGGTTGACACCCACAAGGTCAGAATTAAAGGATGGAGTAAGACCTTCTGGGCCTCAACTGATAGAAAGAAGGCAGGAGTGGTAATCATGATATCTGATAAAGCCAATGCAAAAATAGACCTGATCAAAAGGGATAGGGAAGGTAATTATATTTTGTTAAAAGGGACTCTAGACAATGAGGAAATATCATTAATCAACATGTATGCACCAAATAATATAGCACCCAAATTTCTAATGGAGAAACTAGGAGAATTGAAGGAAGAAATAGACAATAAAACCATACTAGTGGGAGACTTAAACCAACCATTATCAAATTTAGATAAATCAAATCAAAAAATAAATAAGAAAGAGGTAAAAGAAGTTAATGAAATCTTAGAAAAATTAGAATTAATAGACATATGGAGAAAAATAAATAGGGATAAAAAGGAATATACCTTCTTCTCAGCACCACATGGCACATTCACAAAAATTGACCATACATTAGGTCACAGAAACATAGCACACAAATGCAAAAAAGCAGAAATAATGAATGCAGCCTTCTCAGATCACAAGGCAATAAAAATAATGATTAGTAATGGTACATGGAAAACCAAATCTAAAACCAATTGGAAATTAAACAATATGATACTCCAAAACTGTTTAGTTAAAGAAGAAATCATAGAAACAATTAATAATTTCATCGAGGAAAATGACAATGGCAAAACATCCTTTCAAACCTTTTGGGATTCAGCCAAAGCGGTAATCAGAGGTAAATTAATATCCCTGAATGCTTATATTAACAAACAAGGGAGAGCAGAGATCAATCAATTGGAAATGCAAATGAAAAAACTCGAAAGTGATCAAATTAAAACCCCCCAGCAGAAAACCAAATTAGAAATCCTAAAAATTAAGGGAGAAATTAATAAAATCGAAAGTGATAGAACTATTGATTTAATAAATAAGACAAGAAGCTGGTACTTTGAAAAAACAAACAAAATAGACAAAGTACGGGTCAATCTAATTAAAAAAAGGAAGGAAGAAAAGCAAATTCACAGCATTAAAGATGAAAAGGGGGACAGCACCTCCGATGAAGATGAAATTAAGGCAATCATTAGAAATTACTTTGCCCAATTATATGGCAATAAATACACCAATTTAGGAGAAATGGATGAATATATACAAAAATACAAACTGCCTAGACTAACAGAAGAGGAAATAGAATTCTTAAATAATCCCAAATCAGAAATTGAAATCCAACAAGCCATCAAAGAACTTCCTAAGAAAAAATCCCCAGGGCCTGATGGATTCACCTGTGAATTCTATCAAACATTCAGAGAACAGCTAATCCCAATACTATACAAACTATTTGACATAATAAGCAAAGAGGGAGTTCTACCAAACTCCTTTTACGACACAAACATGGTACTGATTCCAAAACTAGGCAGGTCAAAAACAGAGAAAGAAAACTATAGGCCAATCTCCCTAATGAATATAGATGCAAAAATCTTAAATAGGATACTAGCAAAAAGACTCCAGCAAGTGATCAGAAGGATCATTCACCATGATCAAGTAGGATTCATACCAGCGATGCAGGGCTGGTTCAACATTAGGAAAACCATCCACATAATTGACCACATCAATAAGCAAACTAGCAAGAACCACATGATTATCTCAATAGATGCAGAAAAAGCCTTTGATAAAATACAACACCCATTCCTATTAAAAACACTGAAAGCATAGGAATAGAAGGGTCATTCCTAAAAATAATAAACAGTATATATCTAAAACCAACAGCTAATATCATCTGCAATGGGGATAAACTAGATGCATTCCCAATAAGATCAGGAGTGAAACAAGGATGCCCATTATCACCTCTACTATTTGACATTGTACTAGAAACACTAGCAGTAGCAATTAGAGAAGATAAAGGAATTGAAGGCATCAAAAGAGGCAAGGGGGAGACCAAGTTATCACTCTTTGCGGATGATATGATGGTCTACTTAAAGAATCCTAGAGATTCAACCAAAAAGCTAATTGAAATAATCAACAACTTTAGCAAAGTTGCAGGATACAAAATAAACCCACATAAATCATCAACTTTTCTATATATCTCCAACACAGCTCAGCAGCAAGAACTAGAAAGAGAAATCCCATTCAAAATCACCTTAGACAAAATAAAATACCTAGGAATCTACCTCCCAAGACAAACACAGGAACTATATGAACACAACTACAAAACACTAGCCACACAACTAAAACTAGACTTGAACAAATGGAAAAACATTAACTGCTCATGGATAGGACGAGCCAATATTATAAAAATGACCATCCTACCCAAACTTATTCATCTATTTAGTGCCATACCCATTGAACTACCAAAATACTTCTTCACTGATTTAGAAAAAAACATAACAAAGTTCATTTGGAAGAACAAAAGATCAAGGATATCCAGGGAAATAATGAAAAAAAAAAACACATATGATGGGGGCCTTGCAGTCCCTGACCTAAAACTATATTACAAAGCAGCAGTCATCAAAACAATTTGGTACTGGCTAAGAAACAGAAAGGAAGATCAGTGGAATAGACTGGGGGAAAGCGACCTCAGCAAGACAGTATACAATAAACCCAAAGATCCCAGCCTTTGGGACAAAAATCCACTATTCGATAAAAACTGTTGGGAAAATTGGAAGACCGTGTGGGAGAGACTAGTAATAGATCAACACCTCACACCCTACACCAAGATAAATTCAAAATGGGTGAGTGACTTAAACATAAAGAAGGAAACCATAAGTAAATTGGGTAAACACAGAATAGTATACATGTCAGACTTTTGGGAGGGGAAAGGCTTTAAAACCAAGCAAGATATAGAAAGAATCACAAAATGTAAAATAAATAATTTTGACTACATCAAACTAAAAAGCTTTTGTACAAACAAAACCAATATAACTAAAATCAGAAGGGAAACAACAAATTGGGAAAAAATCTTCATAGAAACCTCCAACAAAGGTTTAATTACTCATATTTATAATGAGCTAAATCAATTGTACAAAAAATCAAGCCATTCTCCAATTGATAAATGGGCAAGGGAAATGGATAGGCAGTTCTCAGATAAAGAAATCAAAACTATTAACAAGCACATGAAGAAGTGTTCTAAATCTCTTATAATCAGAGAGATGCAAATCAAAACAACTCTGAGGTATTACCTCACACCTAGCAGATTGGCTAACATAACAGCAAAGGAAAGTAATGAATGCTGGAGGGGATGTGGCAAAGTAGGGACATTAATTCATTGCTGGTGGAGCTGTGAACTGATCCAACCATTCTGGAGGGCAATCTGGAACTATGCCCAAAGGGCAACAAAAGAATATCTACCCTTTGACCCAGCCATAGCACTGCTGGGTCTGTACCCCAAAGAGATAATGGAGACAAAGACTTGTACAAAAACATTCATAGCTGCGCTCTTTGTGGTGGCCAAAAACTGGAAAACAAGGGAATGCCCATCAATTGGGGAATGGCTGAACGAACTGTGGTATATGTTGGTGATGGAATACTATTGTGCTAAAAGGAATAATAAAGTGGAGGAGTTCCATGGAGACTGGAACAACCTCCAGGAAGTGATGCAGAGAGAGAGGAGCAGAACCAGGAGAACATTGTACACAGAGACTAATACACTGTGGTATAATCGAACGTAATGGACTTCTCCATTAGTGGCGGTGTAATGTCCCTGAACAACTTACAGGGATCCAGGAGAAAAAAACACCATTCATAAGCAAAGGATAAACTATGGGAGTGGAAACACTGAGAAAAAGCAACTGCCTGAATACAGAGGTTGAGGGGACATGACAGAGGATAGACTCTAAATGAACACTCTAATGCAAATACTATCAACAAAGCAATGGGTTCAAATCAAGAAAACATCTATTGCCCAGTGGACTTAGGCATCGGCTATGGGGGATGGGGGGAAGGAAAGGAAAATGAACTATGTCTTTAAATAATAATGCTTGGAAATGATCAAATAAAATATATTTAAAAAACAAAAAAACAAAAAAAAGGCAACTGGTAGCAAGCAATGGAAGAACTTAGAAAGGAATTAAAAATCAAAGACAGGTTGAAGAACAATGGGATAAAGAAATGAAAGTAATGCAGAAAGACAATAATAGCTTATAAAGCAAAACTGGCCAACTGGGAAAAGAGAAACAAAAATCCAAGAAAGAAAAGAGTTTTCTAATAAATAGAATTGACCTAATGGAAAAAGAGGCAAAAATCCAATGAAGAAAAGTGCCATGAAAACTGGAATTGACTGAATGAAAAAGGAAGATCAAAAGATCCTGGAAGAAATTCAGACTTTAAAAATTAGAATAGGGCAAATAGAAGCTAATGACTTCATGAGACATCAAGGAACAACAAAACAAAGTCAAAAGAATGAAAAAATAAAGCAAAATATGAAATAGTACATTGAAAAAACAACCAACCTAAAATTAGATCCAGGAGAGACCATTGGACTACCTGAAAGTAATGACCAAAAATTTTAAAAAGTAAAAAGATGGATTTTGTGACACTATAGTTAATGCCAGGCCTCCTTCATCAGCCTAGAGCTTGGAATCCTTGTATGACAGCAAATACCTGTCCCAAAGGAAGATGTGCTTATCCTTTTTTTATAAAGCTTTACTAATGAGCCCCTTGGGTTATCCATTTGTTTCCTTTCATTTTAGTTATTCAATCATACTACCTCCTCTTTCAATAACTCATGCCTACCCTGGTACCATTTATTTCACTTCTTAGGTACAAATTATAGCAGTTTATTATACTTCTCCATACTATGCCTTTCTTCTACTCTTTGTATTCTTTTTTATTTTCACTCATCTATGGTCATAATATTCTATAATTCACAACTAATAGAGCAAATAGGATGAGGTTAATGTCATAGAGATGGAATTTAGGGAGCATAAGCATTCCTTCATCATTTAGAGGGCTATTAATTCACACCATGGTATATATAATTCAGTCTCCTCATCTGACATAATTGTAACCCCAGCTTATCACTGATCTGTAATATCTGTCCAAGAAATGCACATTGATGAACAAATTAGAAATATATCATGTTCAATTTCATATTAAAATGTATAATTAAAATTGATATAGTATTAATATCCAAATAAATCTTTTTTTAAATAAATTTTATCTTCCCAAAACATATAATACTAGATAGAATTTCAACTTTTTAAATAATTCCTCAAGATTATCATTAAGATTATGTTATTCTATTTTAGAATGCTACTGCACTTCAGTGCTTATTGAAGCCCTTTTTAAAGCAGGTTTTCCCTTTCACTTATGTTCCAAAAAAAACTCTAAGTGAGTTCCCGTGACTAATTTATGTTATTGTTGTCTTTCCCTACCCTCAGTATTGTTTCCAGTTTTTTATGATATTGTAACATCTGATTATTACTTTTTAAAAATATTTAATTTCCCTACTTTACTAACTCATATTTTATTAGCTAGGAAATCTGATCACTACATTTGACAGGTATAAAACTTAAAATTTCTTAGACTTATAAATTTCACCATTGGGAAATTTCATACTTGGAAAATTTCTTACTGATAGTCTATTGGAATGTGAACCCCATTGACATGGGAGGGTCCTTCTCCTCCCTTCTTAAGATTACTTTAGGACAGAAACCTTTTGCTGAACAATGGAAAGGGCTTTGACCTATGCTTAAGCAAAGAACAGGAAGTTCTTTGAGTCATGATTGATTTTAGAATTGATACATTAGAGATACTTGGAATGACAGAACCAGGTCTTGGAACTTACAATCTCCACCCTCCTCAGCCTAATAGGATTTAGGAAGGGCTGCAGCAAAGGATCAAGATTTAATTATTTGAGAATATGACCTTCAACAGACATGTGCAAAGCCACAGACCTCTGGGTGGTCCTGGGTTAAGGTAGAGCCACCATTGACACAGGGAAGACATGGACAGTGATTGGTAGATGTGAGAACTGAGGGGAGGGAACTTGGATGGTTTCCTTAAAGATAGCAAGGTCTGAGGATGAGGGAGGGTTGGTTGCAGAGGTTTTGCTCAGAGAGGTTGTGCTCTGAGAAGCTTGCTCTGAAGGAAGCTGGAGGTGGAGGCCCCTGAGACTGTTTCTCCATTTTGGTCACGTGAGTGATAGGGACTGATCTCTTTTCTTTGCCTCAGCTATCTAAGGGCTTGGGCCTTTTGGCCCAGCCTAAACAGAGGGGGTATTTAAGCCCTATTCCCTTCTCTCCCCTTTCTCTCTCCCTCTCTCTCTCTCTCTAATTCCTTTCTTCCTCCTGTTTGTAATTAAACTCTATAAAAGGTTGACTGCTGACTTGAGTTTTCATTTAGGAATTACATAGCTGAATTCCTTGGTGACCTTAAATTAATATATATCAGTCTTTTAAAGTGATATCCTTGTCACACAGGATAGTATATAATGTGAAAGTCATTAGGATATAGCAAATAATAACAACAATAATAATAACAATCAATAGCATTTTTATGTCACTTACTATGTACTGAGTGCTATAATAAGCATTTATATATATATATATGTAATATATATAATATAATACATATACATATATATACACACATACACACACACACACACATATATATATAATTTGAGACTCACAGCAAGACTGGAAAGTAAGAGTTATCAGTTGAGGAAACTTACATAGACAGAGGAGAATGATTTGCCAGGAATCACATTGGGTCACACAAAACTGAAGTCATATTTGGACTCAGATATTTCTTTCTCTGGGTCCAGTGCTCTCTACACTGACTCATATAGCTACCTCAATGAAAGCTTAAGTATCTAAGTATGACGGAATAGTGTGTATCCTAAAAGTCATTAGGATACAGGTGAAGGTCTGAACATTTCTTTTCAGTACAACATATGAATTTTAGTGACTAGATATTTTTACATATCTTTTGACGATATGGATTCTACTTGTTTGTTTCCTTTAAGATTACTGATAGAATGTGATACCCAGAGGAATCACTATCAGCTATGGGAAGGGTGGCCGGAGGGGTGGGAGGAAAAGAAAATGATCTTTGTTTCCAATGAATAATGTTTGAAAATGACCAAATAAAATAATGTTTAAAAGAAGGGAAAAAAAGACATCAGTGATTATCTTAAAAATTTAAAATTAACCTTCAATGGATATTTTCTTGGAATTTCTAATAAACTGAATTAATAAACTATTTGATGTGTCTTTAAAAAAACGATTCCTGATAGAGTTCAGAACAGGTGAGTTTGTAAGATGAGTAATTCCAAAGTGTAAGGGTTACTGATGACGTTCAGGAAATCAATGACTCTCTTAGTTGTAAGTCTCCCAATATAAGAAGAAAAACTATGAAGCAAAGTATTTGGTTAAATAAGCAAAATAATTGGTGAAATCTGGAAAATATCTTGTGGAGAAAAAAAATGTCAGATTTCAATTGTATGAGAGTTTTACCTATTCAGTTAGGGACAGCCTGGGTGTTTGATGTAATTTCCCCAAATACATGGCAAATGATTTTATCCACCAAACTGGCCCAACAAAAGGCTAGGTGAGAGATTTATTTGAAATAAATTTAAATAATGCCAAACTGGATTGTTTCTGAGTCAATCAGGAAACAGAGAGCTAATGCAAATATCATAGTGGTAAAAATCACTTATTTTCTTGGCTGCTTTTACCCATGTTTTATGATAGAAGCCAAGGTTTTAAGGACTTTAAACCTCTGCTCTGATCTGAAAATGAAGTTATTTGTTTGAAAAATAGCACTTGAAATAGCTTTTACTTCCTCTGGAATCTCATGACAGCTTCAAAGAAGATGCTAACAAGGATAAATACAAATGCACAGTTTGTGTGTGTGTGTGTGTGTGTGTGTGTGTGTGTGTGTCTACATTTGAATGTTCTCTCTTTAAATAACATAAAAGTATTCCTGTCTAAAGGCCTTGGTGAGTCACTAAAACAGGGAATGTGTGCATGTGTGTGCTTGTGTGTGTATGGATATTTATGGAGGGTATTCAGAAGATTTTTCCTCACTTTTCTGTTTAGCGAAATGAAGAAGCAGTATGTTTCCCTCTTTCTCTAAAAGTTTTAAACACTCTGGCCTTTTTCATTTATCCTATATGATGCAGAAGACTGAAAGGCTTTTGAAAGTTCTAAGCAAGCTTTGAAAATTTTGTCCCCAGAGTTTTGGTCCCTCTGATACAATACCACAAACAAATTTATGTTTTGTGGAAAACAGATTTTATAGAAAACTATGTGTTTATAAAAGGTAATTTCAAAACCAATCCTTTATTCCATATCTCTCTCAGGGTGGCTCATCTGAACTATAGGCCATTGCCATATCTTAAGCCTAACTGTAAGTCTAACACTAATTTTGCCTCTGATGAATTAGACTTGACTTCCCTACTCTCATCTCTAATAATTTCTAAGTCTCCTGAAGATTTGGTTTTTTTAAACTTATAAAGCTGCAAAAGCAATTTTATTCAATGAATATTTGTACAACGGGGATCAATCAGAGCAGCATTATTCAATTTGATGAATTAATTCAAAAATTGTAGGAATTTACAAATTATAGATTTAGCTGCAGACATCTGAAGGGCATTTTTGGACATCTGTGGAGATAAAAATCATATCCTGTCATTTTATTACTTGGGCTTCAAAGTTTGAGACCAAACAAATATTCCCCATTTACCTTGTACCTATAACATTGTCCTTGCATCTGTAAAGTGTGTGTGTGTATGTATATATATATATATGTATATATATATATATATTGATTTCATAGAAATGACTTTTGTGATTAGTTGCATGATCTTTTTCTTGTCAGAATTCTTGATAAGAAAATTATCTTCTAGGACAGCATTGACAAAGTTTTGGTACATGTGCAAAGCCGACACTTGAGAAGCTGCTCCATTCCCCCTTCCCAGTACCCAAGGACATTTTTTTGAATGGTTTGCCCTTCTGTCCAGCAACTCAAAGTGAGCACTTCTTCCATATATTCTTTTGGGTAATGCTAGGGGGAGAAGGTAGAAGGAAGCTCACAGGCAACTGGAAATTTTAGTCTGGGCATGCAAGTTTGAAAACCTTGGCCAATGCTGTTGCAGAACAACAGAACCTCTTGCTTATTCTTAGGTACTCTTTATCATTTGGGAACTTTTTGAATTTTCAAAAAAAGCAATTGTCAGGACTGAAAAGGAGACAGAAAAGCAGGAAATAGTAGCCAGGGTTTGAGGGTAAAGGAATGCAGACTTGGGAAAGCACAGGGCACCTTCTAAGTGATTTATTTTTTTTTTCCTGTAAGTGGTTCTTATCTACTAAGACAGAAGAAAAGAGGAAACTCCAAATCTGTTTCATGGTTCACTCTAGTATGGAATACCATACAAAGAAGAAAGGGGGAAATGACAAGCTTTTTTACATCTCACTCAAATATTACAAAAAAGGCTGATTTTCCTATTAAGAGTTCATCTATTGGAATTTCAAAACACCAATCAGCAAAGAGCATTCTACACCTCTGAAGGCTCTTCAGTTCAAGTATTAATGCACAAATCTGTCTTCCAAGGAGATGCCCACCAGATTCTTCTAATGACTATCTATGATCTCAACAAGTTTATGTGGGACAGTTTAATCAAAATGACAAATAACTTTCTAATCACTATCCATTAAAATTATTAAGTATTCATGTTTCTAGAACACTGTTTAAGTTAGTAGGAAGATGCTAGGAAAAGATGTAATGCATTTATTACCCTTTTGGAGCTTTGGATCTAACAGGAGGATATTATACACACAAAATAATAATACAAAATAATGTGTTATGAGTAAATAAAAGAGATGCAAATAAGCACAAGGTGAGGCACAATGAAGATTTTTTGTTAACATCTAGGACAAATAGAACAATCTCAAGGGCTATTTGATGGTTAAGTTTTTTTTTTTAAAGCCCAGTAAAAGTTTAGCAAATGGAAAAAGGGACGGGATTTTTTAGCATATAAAAGATAATAAAAATGGATAGTGTTTAAATAGCATTAAATATGTACAGGTCTTGGGAAATCTTCCAGTTTCAATTAGACCATAGCATACATATGTGGAAAGTAATATTTGATTTAGAAAGATAACATGGTACAAAACTAAGAAAGACCTGTAAAGCATCTTGTAATAGTCAAATAGCCTATAAATATGAGTGCTCATTGTTATTCAAAGACAAATGATGTATAGTAGCCATTTGGCTTTCCCTGTAAGGAACCACCTGGCTTCCTGCAATGGTATAAGTAGAATGAGCAAACCAATCCCATCCTAGGAATTAAAAAAAACCTCAAGAAATAGTTTGTCCATATCTCTTTGGGAAACTGCTGAATTTCTGAGTTTTAATTTTTTTTTAAGTTAGGCTTCTAAACCTAGTGAGAGATTAATTCACACTTCCAGTTGGAATCTGCTTGGCTTTGCAAGGATCTCTGTACATATTATGTCTTTCTAATCAACATATGCTATTCCTTACTGTCATCCATTGCTATTCTGGTAAAATAGCAATTTCTTTGTTACATGATTCTAGAATCCCTTGTCCTTTCAGAATTCAGAGGTTTGTTGGTATAAACCATCACAGAGTAATACTTTTTGTAAGGTGGGGGAATTACATGGCACCATCACGACTATGTTTGTATCCCAAAGAGATTAAAGACAGAGGAAAAGGACCTCTCTGTACAAAAATATTCATAGAAGCTCTTTTATGCTAAGAACTGGAAATTTAAGGAATTCTCATCAGTAGGAGAATCCCTGAACAAGTTGTGATATATGATTGTAATGGAATATTATTGTACCGTAAGAAATTACCAACATGATGATCACCAAAAAACCCTGGAAAGACATGAATTGATGCAAAGTGAAATGAGAAGAACCTTGAGTACATAGTACATAGTAAAATAGTATATTATGATCAACTGTGAATGACTTAACTATAGTCAACAAGACAACACTCTAGAACAATTACATGGGACTCATAATGAAAAAAAAAGATTATCCACAGCCAACGAAGGAAATGATAGAGTCTGAATGCAGACTGACACATATCATTCTTCACATTATTTTCTTCTATTGATTTTTCTCTAGTGTAAGCAATAGATGTCTTATTTCCCAACATGACAAGTATGGAAATATGTAGTACATGATAGCATATGTACAATCTATATCATATTGCCTATCTGCTTTGGGAGGGAGGCTGGGGGAGAAGAGAAAGAACATGGATTGTAAAATGTGAAAAAATAATTATTAAAAATTGCATCAATGTCTAATCTTACAAAAAAAGAATTGCTAACATAAAAGAGAGAGATTTGGGGAAATGTGCAGATAGATGCTTTGTGGTCATGTTAGCCAGTCCATCTACACTTCTTTTATCTGGCTCTTGGGAAGCAGTCAAACATTTTTTTTCTTCATTCTTCAAAGTCAATTGCAAGGAATAGAGAGGGATGAATTGGTCTTCCCTTTGATATATTTACTGATTTCTTATTCAGCAGCCAAATGACTGTCTTCATTTTCCATTCCAAATCC
The DNA here is from genome assembly GCF_027887165.1 of Monodelphis domestica. Lineage (NCBI taxonomy): Eukaryota > Metazoa > Chordata > Mammalia > Didelphimorphia > Didelphidae > Monodelphis > Monodelphis domestica. Next base: position 680,891,584 of record NC_077227.1, read on the forward strand.
ATGAGTTATCATTTCTTTCAGTTCATGAGCCATTTAGAAAACATTTAATCATCAGTCTTTGCAAATCCTAAAAGTGACATCTCTCCAACTTTTCACCTTTTTACCAATAGTTTTTTTTATAAAGTTGCATAATATTATAGATTTAGAACTGAATAAGAACTTAATAGTAAAGTCCAACATCTTCATTTTACAGATGAAAAGAAAAATGGGGCCTGAATAATTTAAGCAAAAATTGTTCATGATCACCAAATTGGAAGTGACACCTAAGACTTAGTCTGTTAATTGCACATTGAGTACAGTTTTCAGTGAATCATGCAGGATGTGACACTGCTGACTATGTCTTCTCCTAGGTACCTTTTCCTCCCTTGTTTTTCATGATTTTGCCCTTTGGTGGTGTCTTTTTATCTGTCTTTTGGATCTTAATTAATTTCCTTTGAAATTTCATGTCCCATAATCTACTACTTATTAGTGGGCATTCAACAAGGCACTTCCCTAATTACTTATTTCTTCTCTCCCTATACTTTTTTGTGATCTCATCATTTCCCATGGACTTAACTATAATATCTCTGTGGATCATTCCAAACTATTTAGCCAGCCATTTTTTTTTCCTTCCTGAGATCTAGTCCCTTTTCTTCAACTACATATTGGATATCTCCTCTTGCTTGTCCCATTGGAATCTCAAAATCCATATCTCCAAAGCAATTTTTGGTCTTGTAACTTCTCATAACTTCTCTATCTCAGTTGAATACACTGCAATTTTCAACGTACTAGTAACCAGTTTTAATACCTCTAAATCCTTAACTCTTTGATCTCATTTATAAACTGTACTCTAAGATCTCATTATATTTTTGAAACATTTCTTACATCCATCCTTCTTTCTCACAATGTAGTCACAATGTAGTAACTTTAGTTCATGCTCTTATCACCTGTCAACTGGAACATTTTTTCCCATATGGAACCAAGTTAAAAACAAAATAACATTATGATTTTTCATTCTCTACATATTTCAGCCAATTATTTGATCTAATCAATGAACCAATAAGACTTTAAGTGCACCAGGTACTGAGCAATGCTTTAGTGATTTCCTATTTATATTAAAATACTGAATCATCATATTTCTAGTTTATCATTGCATAATTATTGAAAAATACATTCACTCATCCATGTACTCTCCACTTTAGTCTGATTTGCCTTATTACTTTTCACCCTCCATGTCATTTCATCTTATGATTTGATGTTTTTGGAAAGGCTGTCATATATATCAGTCAAGTTCTTTCCCCTTATCTTCACTTCTTGGAACCCTAATCTCCCCTCAAGATTCAGATAAAATATCACTTCATTTTTGATCCCACCAGTTGGCAACACCCCATTTAAATCCCATTCCATTCCTTTGTGTATTCATAATATTCTATATTTATGAATGTGCCTTCTGTAATTGAATGTAAGAACACAAAAGTCAAGGTCTAACTCACTTTTACCACCATATTCAGATGAAGTAGGATTTCCAGTGCATCAGAGTCACAAGATATGATAATTTAGCAAACATTTTTCATCAACAAATATTCTGTATTGAATAGAGGGTACTCTATCCCTTTCATTATTTCTTTAACATCTGCAGTTATGCCATGGAAAGGTAAATGATCCTCTTTGGCAGTGAGGACTAAAAGATACCTGAGTTCATCACATGGTCATTGATTTTTTCAAGGGTGTAGACAGCTATGTTTCAATAGTTCTTTAAATAGAGTATTTTCCCCCTAAGAGTTCTGCAGATGGGTTAATTGAAGCTTTATATAAAATAATACTTACCTAACAATCTACCATCACTTCTCAAGGCATTTCAGAAGGCAACCCAAGTTCTGAATGCCTTACTAACTCTCTCTCTGCTATTAGCATTTTATTCTGACTTTCTAGCTATTTAACTGTGTGAAACATTTACATAAGGTTGTAAAATATAGTAATATATGCATTATTTTTTATCACCTTGAAGATGAGTGAAAATGAAATCTAGCCACTAGCTGCTTTAGTCAACAGCTAAAATTATGTGCTTTATATTCATCAATCAATATATAAGAGTAGTAGATATCCATTCCATTATTTTATGAGTGCAATGTGTGAAACTCATAATTACTTGTAACAGTAAATTCTGGTTTATTCTTCTTCAGAATGTATGGGTAAAGTAAATGACTAGGACTTCACATCATGTTCATAATATAATCCTAAAGATTATTTCCAAGGTATGAACATTAAAAATAATAGTGAAAAAGCCACACAATTTAACATCATGAATTTAGTAAACATAAGTGCAAATCAGTTTAAGTATTTAAATATTAATTTTTCTTCCAATGCCATATGAGTTCTAGTGAGTATTTGTCTGCAAAGAGAATATTAGTAGCTTCATTAATATATTGAAAAGGACAAAAAAAAAGAAAAGAAAATGAGGGCATACATGGGAACAAGTTGGTATACTTTATTTTGATTTTCAAAATCCTGCCAAATTAAAGGTTTTTGAAAGTAATCACTTTAGAGACTTTTTCAAAATATAAATAGAATTAGTTTAGAAAAGGTGGGGGAGAGTTCTGGGTAAGAATGATGGACAGCTAAATGTGGCTTACTCACTCTCCCTGACACACACCGACATACACAGACAAGGATCACCCCTAAAGACCTTATGAATCTATATCCGAGGAGCTGAGGAGCTATAAAACTGGGACCAGAAGTGAAGGTGCGTGGGATTGAGGCTTTACAAGTCTATAAGAGGGGGAAAGGACTTCCACCCAAATTCAAATGCAAGCAGATCCAGCGTGTCCCCACCCCCACCAATAGGGCCAGAGCTGGGGCCAGCTCACTACTAGATGAACGAGCAAAGGGTGCCTCTGAAGTGAGAAGAGGGCACTTCTGAGCCCTTGGGAGGTGACGAGTACAGCAGGGTGACCCCCCTCAAGGGAGCAGCACAAAGTACTAGTCAATCTAATTAATAAAAGGAAAGAGGAAAGGCAAATTAACAGCATCAAAGATGAAAAGGGGGAACCTCATCTCCAAAGAACAGGAAATTAAGGCAATCATTAAAAACTATTTTGCCCAATTATATGGCAATAAACATACCAATCTAGGCAATATGGATGAATACTTACAAAAATATAAATTGCCTAGACTAAAAGAAAAAGAAATAGAATTTTTAAATAATCCCATATCAGAAAAAAAAATCCAACAGGCCATCAAAGAACTCCCTAAGAAAAAATCCCCTCTTATAATCTCTGATTATAAGAGATTTAGAACAATTTTTCATGTGCTTATTAATGGTTTTGATTTCTTTGACTGAAAATTGCCTATTCATGTCCCTTGTCCATTTATCAATTGGAGAATGGCTTTATTTTTTGTATAATAGTTTTAGCTCTTTGTAAATTTGAGTAATTAGACTTTTGTAAGAGGTTTTTGTTATGAAAATTGTTTCTCAATTTGTTGCTTCCCTTCTGATTTTGGTTATATTGGTTTTGTTTCAACAAAAACGTTTTAATTTGATGTAATCAAAATTATTTACTTTACATTTTGTGACTCTTTTTTGTCTTGCTCGGTTTTAAAATCTTTCCCTTCCCAATGGTCTGACATGTATAGTATTCTGTATTCACATAGTTTACTTATGTTTTAGTCATTCACCTATTCTGAGTTTATCTTGGTGTAGGATGTGAGGTGTTGATCCAAGCCTAATCTCTTCCACATTGTCTTCCAATTTTCCCAGCAGTTTTTATCAAATAGTGGATTTTTGTCCCAAAAGCTGGGATTTGGGGGCTTGGCATAGACTGTCTTGCTGAGGTCATTTACCCCAAGTCTATTCTACTGATCCTCCTTTCTGTCTCTGAGCCAGTACCAAATTGTTTTGATGACCACTGCTTTATCATAGAGTTTGAGATCTGGGACTACAAGGCCCCCTTCCTTTGCATTTTATTTTTTCATTATTTCCCTGGATATCTTTGATCTTTTGTTCTTCTAAATGAACTTTGTTATGTTTATTTCTAATTCAGTAAAAAAGTTTTTTCGAAATTCAATGGGTATGACACTAAATAAATAAATACACTTGGGTAGTATGGTCATTTTTATTATGATAGCTTGTCCTACCCATGAGCAGTTAATGTTTTTCCATTTGTTCAAATCTAGTTTTAGTTGTGTGGAAAGTGTTTTGTAGTTGTCTTCATATAGTCCCTGTGTTTTTCTTGTCAGATAGATTCCTAAGTATTTTATATTGTATAAGATGATTTTGAAAGGAATTTCTCTTTCTAATTATTGCTGCTGAGCTGTGTTGGAAATATATAGAAACTCTGATGACTTATTCGGTTTTATTTTATATCCTGCAACTTTGCTAATGTTGTTATTATTTCCACTAGCTTTTTAGTTCATTCTCTGGCATTCTTTAAGTAGAATCATCCCCAAAGAGTGATAGCTTAGTCTCTTCATTGCCATTTTTAATACTTTGAATTTCTTTTTCTCCTCTAATTGCTACTGCTAGTGTTTCTAGTAAAATGTTAAATAATAGCGGTGATAATGGGCATCCTTGTTTCACTCCTGATCTTATTGGGAAGGCTTCTAGTTTATCCCCATTCCAGATAATGTTGGCTGATGGTTTTAGATAGATACTGTTCATTATTTTTAGGAATAACCCTTCTATTCCTATGCTTTCTATTGTTTTCAATAGGAATGATGGTTGTATTTTGTCAAAGGATTTTTCTGCATCTATTTAGATAATTATGTGATTTTTGTTGGTTTGCTTGTTGATATGGTCAATTATGTGGATGGTCTTCCTAATATTGAACCATCCTTGCATTCCTGGTAAAAATCCCACCTGATCATAGTGAAAAACCTTTGTGATCATTTGCTGAATTCCTTTTTGCTAGTATCTTATTAAGTTTTTTGCATCTATATTCATTAAGGAAATTGGTCTGTAGTTTTCTTTCTCCATTTTTGACCTGCCTTGTTTTGGAATCAGTACCATATTTGTGTCATAAAAGGAATTTGGTAGAACTCCCTCTTTGCTTATTATGTCAAAGAGTTCGTATAGTATTGGGATTAGCTGTTTTTTGAATGTTTGATTGAATTCTCTTGTGAATCCATCAGGCCCTGGGGATTTTTTCTTAGGGAATTCTTTGATGGCCTGTTCAATTTCCTTTTCTGATATGGGATCATTTAAGAATTCTATTTCTTCTTATGTTAATCTAGGCAATTTATATTTTTGTAAATATTCATCCATATCTCCTTGATTGGCATATTTATTGCCATATAATTGGGCAAAATAGTTTTTAATGATTGCCTTAATTTCCTCTTCATTGGAGGTGAGTTCTCCCTTTTCATCTATGATACTGTTCATTTGATTTTCTTCTTTCCTTTTTTATTATATTGACCAATACTTTGTCTATTTTGTTTGTTAGTTTTTTCAAAATACCAGCTTCTAGTCTTATTTATTAATTCAATACTTCTATCACTTTTGATTTTATTAATTTCTCCCTTAACTTTTAGGATCTCTAATTTTCTTTTCTTCTAGAGGTTTTTAATTTGTTCACTTTCACATTTTTGATTTGCATGTCCAATTCATTGGCCTCTGCCCTCCCTAATTATATATGTTAATATATATGTTAATAAATGAACTCAAGGATATAAATTTTCCCCTGAGTACTGCTTTGGCTACATCCCAAAGAGTTTGAAAGGATATATCATCACTGTCATTTTCTTCAATGAAATTATTAATTGTTTCTATGATTTGTTCTCTAACCAAATTTGGAGAATCATATTATTTAATTTCCAATTAATTACATGTTAAAAAATTACCAACCAGCATTTTAAAAGAATTTGAGTCTTGAATTCTCTCCCTCTTTCTCTCTACCCCATCCTGATATCTAAATGATGTAATATAGATTTAACATGTGCTATTATATAAAACACCAAAATTAATCCTTTTGTGGAAGGAAACTAAAATAAACAAAACAAGAAAATGAAAAAAAAAGTTTGCTTTTGTCTGGATTCAGACTCCTTCAGGTTTTTTTTTTCCTTCAGAATAAAATGGCTTATTTTATCATGAATACTTTGGATTAGTTTTGATCATTATAATGCTCCAAATAGATAAGTCATTTACAGTTGATCATCTTACAGAATTGCTGTTTCTGTTTCTTTGGTTCTGTTGTTTTTTTACTTTGCTTCAGTTTGTGTAACTGCAGGTTTTTCTGAATTTCTGCTCATCATTTCTAATTACACAATATTTCATTGCAATTATATACTATGACTTAGCCATCATCCAATTAATGGATACCCCTTCACATTCCAAATTCTTTGCCCCTATAGAAATACTTACTTTAAGTATTTTTATACATAAAAGTCTTCCCTTTTTGTTTTATATCTCTTTGGGACACAAACCTAATAATGGAATTTCTGAGTCAAAGAGTGGGTACTATTCTATAGCCCTTTGGGGATAGGTACAAATTGCTCTCCAGAATGACTGGTTCAGTTCACAACTCCCACAACAATACATTAGTGTTTCGATTTTCCACACCTCCTCTAACTTTTCTCATTTTTCTTTTTTTTCTAATTGCCAGTCTGACAGGTAAGGGGTTGATCCTCAAAGTTGTTTTAAATTGGCCTTTTTCTAATTAATTGAAACAAGATTATTTTTTCACATAAATATAGAGAGTTTTATTTGTCTGAAAATTGCTGGTTAATATACTTTGACCTTTTATGAATTGAGGAATGACTTCTGTTTTTATACTTTTAACTCATTTCTATATGCATATAAAATCAATTCTTTCGTGAAGAGTTGTTAAAATTTTTAAAACTTTATTCTTACTGTGTGTTATTCTCCATTCAATTTCCTGCCCTTTCTATCGTTTTTTGTCTCCATTTATTCTATATGTCCTTAAAAGTGTTTAGCTTTTGAATACCACCTCCCCCAATTTGCCCTCTTTTCTATTAGCCCTCTACTTCTCTTTCCCCCTTCCCCTCCTACTTTCCTATTGAGGAAGATTGGTCTATATACCCAATTCATTGTTTGTTTTCCCTTCTTTGAACCAATTCCAGTGAGAGCAAGATTAATGTGCTTCCCTCTCTACCTATCTCATTTCCTATTATAACACTCATTCATGCTTCTTTTATGTGAGATAATTTACTCCATTATATTTCTCCCTTCTCCTTTCTCCCAATATATTCCTATTTTCCCATTTTAATTTTATTTCCTTTAGATATCATCCCATCATATTCAACTCACACATTTGATCTCTTTCTATGTATATACCTTTTAATCGAACTACTAATGCTAAACTTATTAGAAGTTACAAGAATCACCTTTCTATGGTGGTATGCAAACAGTTTAACTTTACTGAATATCTTTTGATTTCATTTTCCTTTTTATCCTTTTACAATTCTCTCGAGTCTTCTATTTGAGAGTCAATTTTTCCATTCAGCTCTGGTCTTTACATCAGGAATGTTTTAAAATCCTCAATTTCATTGAATGCCTGTTTTTCTCCTGAAAGGGTACAATAAAGTTTTCTGGGTAAGTGATTCTTTATTCATGTTCTATCTCCTTTGACCTCTGGAATATCATATTACAGGATGTCTGATCCTTAATGTAGGAGCTACTAAATAATGTGCTATTCTGGCTGTGGCTCCATGATAACTTAATTTCTTCTTTTTGGATGCTTGCAATAATTTCTCTTTGAATAGGGAGTTCTGGAATTTGTCTATAATATTCCTGAAAGTTACTCTTTTGGGATCTCTTTTAGAAAGTGATTGGTAAATTCTTTGACTTTCTATTTTACCCTCTGATTCTGTAATATCAGGGCAATTGTCCTTGATAATTTCTTGAAAAATCATGTGGTAGGTCTTTTTTTTATCATGATATTCAGGTTGTCCAATAAAACCTCTTCTGGATTTAGTTTCTAGGTCTAGGTCAGTTGTTTTTACAATGAGATGATTTCTTATTTTTTTTTATCTTTTTTATTTTATTTGATAGTTTCTTGATACCTCATTGAATCATTTTCTTTCATTTGTCCAATTCTAATTGAAGATGTGATTTTCTTCAATGAGTTTTTGAATCTCCTTTTTCATTTAGCCAATTCTACTTTGTAAAGAGTCCTTTTCCTCAGTGAATTTTTGAACCTCTTTTTCCACATGGACAATTATTCCCTTTAAGAAGTTCTTTTCATCTATGAATTTATATGTCTTTCAATTTGGCCAATTCTGCTCTTTAAGAGATTCTTCTTTTCAGTGAATTTTGTGTGTCTTACAAATTGCCCTATTCTGTTTTCAAGGTTATTATCTTCCTTAGTACTTTTTGTACCTTCTTTACCAAACTGTTGATTCTTTTTTTTTTCTTTATTTTCTTCTACCTCTCTTATCCCATTCTTAAAATCCTTTTTGAGCTCCTCTATTGATACTTTTTGGGCTTCTTAATAACTGGTATTTTTTCTTGGCGTCTTTGGATGCAGCATTATTGACTGTTATCTTCTGAGTTTGTATTTTGTTCTTCCCTATTACAAAACTAACTTTTTTCTGTTGTTTCTTTTTATTTTCTGGTTTACTCATATTCCAAACATTTTCTTCTCCTTTAACTTAAAAAAACCTGTTATAGATGGGTTCTTTGCTTGTGGTAAAAGAAGTATTCTTTCAAGATTCAGGTCCTTTGTGCAACTTCCTTCAGAGCTAGCCCTGGGAATGTATAATTTTTCAGTGCTTCCAAGGTGGTATGACCTTAGGAGAGGTGTATTTAATACTCTTCCTTCCTTTGCTCTAGTCCTTGAACAACAAAAAAGAACTCTTTTCTACTTTGGCACTATGACCTGTTCTACTGCAACTTCAAGCACTGATGTGTGTTATTGTTCCTTTTCATGCTGAGACTTCAATCCAGGACTGTGACCTGAATCTACATATGGGAAATGAGTCTTTCATTCAGAGTCATCAATGGAACCCTGTGATCTCCTTCTGAGCAGTTGTCTCAACAACACCCCTTTCTGTTTGTGGCTCAGAGCTCCAGAAGTCTTACTGCTAATTCAGTAGTCCCCAAGGCCTGTTGCCATTGTGGGGCCTACAAAACATATGCTGCTTTGCATTCCACTTCTACCACAAAGCAAAAGATCTTTCATGCCAACTGTATAAGTTGTTTTGAGCCAAAAAATATTTCATTCCATATTTTTCTGAGTTATGTTGCTTTCAAATTGATTTTCATGATTATATCATAGTTGTTTATTTGGTAAAAATCAGTAGATCTGTGTACTTTTTCCATCATCTTGGCTCTGCCTCAACCTTGCTGTTTCTTAAGAAGTATGAAAGAATTTTTATTATTATTCCTTTGTATTATATTTTGATACATTTACTGTTAGATTCATTGATGTTGGTAAGTCATTTCACTTGTGTTCAATTCTTTGTGAATCAGTTGTGGGGTTTTCTTAGTAAAGATACTATAGTGTTTTATCATTTTCTTCTCCACCTCATTTTACAGATGAGAATGTGGAGTAAATAGAGTTAAGTGATTTGCCTAGATTTAATCATGTGGTTAGTGTCCTAGGCCAGGTTTGAATTCAGGGAGATGAGTCTTCTTGAATCTAAGTCTTGTCCTCTATCAACTGTACTACCTGGCTGCCCTAATAGCCTCTTTCTTACTTTTCACTATTTAATTTGAGATTCTCATCCTTATATTCCTCTACAATATATATTTTATCATATATTTTAATATTTATATGATCTATATCACCTTCATCTATATATTTTCTATCTATTCTATTTTTGTTTATATCTATATCCTCTGGATATAAAAATTATTTCATATCTATGTAATATAGATGTAAAAAAGACCAATATCCATATCCATTTTCCCCTCATCAGATAGTTGGTACAGTGGATAGAGGGTGTGAAGATTGGATTTAGCTATCTCCTGATTGTAACAATGAAGGCACTTAGCTCTTCCTTTATTGTGAAGCTAGAATTGTAATCCACAATCTATTTTTAGATTTTAATTCCCAAATGGTGGTAACTCAGTATTTGAAGTAGATCTACCCATTTTAACTACAAAACATGAACTAACTAAAAAAGGTGTTAACTAACCACAAAAGGTATAACTAACCACAAAAAGGTGTGAACACCCATTTCATGCATTGAGTGGGAGGTCTGTGACCCACATGGGAATAAGTGGGCAGTCCTGGGAGAGGAGCATCTGCTGTGATAGTTGACATGAAATTTAGGGGAGGTGACACAAGAGAAAAAGGTCTATAAAGATAGAGGAAACAAAAACTGAAGAGGACAGTTAGTCATCCAGGCTTGGAGTGAAGGATCAGTCACTCAGAACTGGAAGGAAGACAGATACTTGAGAGAGACTGGAATGTGGACACTTCGACTTGACTGTGGAACTGGACCCTTGGAGGAGTTCATGCAGGAGACCTCAGAATGCTTTCCTTTTAGAAGGTCACCATTGGTGAGTGAAGGGCTGACTTAGTGACCCTGCCTTTCTGGAGGTGTAAACCTCTGAGAAAGGCCCATGATCTTGAGATTCCTTTTCCCTGATTAGGGCCTCAGAATTTTTACCTGGCTCTGAGGAAGCCAGAGCTCTCTCTTTCCCTCTCTACCTTTTTATCACTTCCTTAATATCTTTTCTCTCTATTGTAAATAAACTACCATAAATTTACATTGTACTTTAGTAATTCATTCGGGATTTAGAAATTAAGTCCCTGGTGCCCACCAAATTAATATATTAAGTCTCAATCATAAAAATTTAACAAGAGCAAGAAATAAAGTCAGCAGTCCCCTAAATGAATACCTGACCTCTAATAGTTACTACCTGTTAACCATGGAAAAGTCACTTAACATCAGTCTGCTTAAGTGTCCATAGGCTAAAACAGGAATAATACTAGAACCATTCAATGGATTGTTCTAAGGATCAAACGAAATAATATTTGCAGAACAGTTTGCATTCTTCCTGGTACAAAGTATACATTTAATAAATTCTTATTCCCTTCCCTTAATATGCATATGTTAGTCTATCTGTCTATTGATCTACCTACCTACCTTCCAATCTATCTTTCTATCATGATAGGTACTACTGACTTTATTTCTTGCTCTTGTTTTCCTTGTCATAATTACATATTACTAGATTCTGTGGGACAGTCTCAAATTCTATGGGAAAAATTAATTATGATCATTGATTGACAAGGAATATACAGAGTGAAGCTATCATGGGGAGATACTGATGAAGAAATTATTTATGATGAAATTGAGCAATGTAAATTAAAAAAGGCAAAGATAAAGGTAGATAAAATTAAGTCGTTACTATCTACCAATCACCTTGCTAGGTATTGAGATCACAAATACAAACAAACAAATAAAAATAATGTTTTCTTCAAGGAACTTATATTGTAATCCAGAAGAACACATATAGACAAGAGTTAGAAGTAGAAGGTGGGATGGTAACAATGCTCAGAGGCATAGTATGCAGTGACCTAGGTGCCTTCTTCACAGAATGTTCATGAAAACGTAGCCTTATCTGAGCCTAAACCTTCAGGAGTGAAGTTCAAAATTCCAATGAGAGAGGAATGATATTGACAATCACTGTGGAGATAGTAATGAAGTAATAAATTTATTTGGTCATTTGAAAATTAACACTCATAAGAGTGTTATTTTGTAAAGAGTAAACAACCTTGAGTGACATGTTGGAATGTATAAGGTTCATTAAATTTGACTCTGAGAAAAAACACTTGATATATATCATAACTCTGGTTTAGATATAATTGTGCCAAAAATGTTATGAATTTTTTAAGACATTATCACAAGTATTGAATTATGACTAACATGTCCAGTAATGCTCAATGATAGCAGAGAATGTGTTCTCTCCTATCAGAGTTCCCAAGCAGTATGTCATGTATAAAAAGCTTGTTTCTAACTCAGATTTGGTAGATATTTAGCTCTTATTTGTAACTTTGCTAAATTTGATTTTATATATGTATGTGAAATTTTTGTTTATTTTGTTTTAATTGAAATTATATCAAAATACTCAGGGAACTCCTCTTTCTCCTCTTCTCCCAATTAGAGAAGGCATTATTTACTAAAACAACAACAAAAAGAAAAGATATGTGTATATAAAACTATCTTGCTTCTTTTTGTGTCAGTTTTCTCTAGAGGTGAACATTCACAAGTCATTCTTCAAAAAAATATTTCTATTGCTTTGTATAATGTTCTTTTGTTTCTTCACATTTCACTCTTCAAAACTTTATAAAGATCTTTCCATATTTTTTCTAAAGTTAACCTCTTCTTCATTTCTTATGGCACAGAAGTATTCCATAATAATCATTTGCTATGACTATTTTAGCCATTCTCCAATTGATGATCATTCCTTCAATTTCCAGTTTCTTTCCATGATAAATATAGTTGCTACAAACTTTTTATAACATATAAGTTCTTTTCTTTTTCCCCTATCATTTAAGGAAATAAATCTAATAGTATTGCTGACTGAAAATGCATACACAGTTCTATAACTCTTTGGGAACAATTCAGATTGTTTTCCAAAATGGAAAAAAATGGGTCCACAATTCCATCAACATTCTATTAGTGTTACTATTTTTATAGATATATGTTGCTTTCCAACATTTGCCATTTTACCCTTCTATTATTTTAACTAACTTGATAGGTGCATAATGATATCTTAGAGTTTTTTGATTTGTATTTCTCTAATAAATAATGATTTAGAGTATTTTGACTGTGTGCTTTTAACCTAGAGCCTTCTATAAAATGTTCAGAAATGGGTAACATTCTCTGTAATTAAAATATATCTCTGTGTGAAGAAAAACTATTCAGTAGGTTTTTAGTATACAAGAAAATGGAGACATAATTTCTACTTAATCATTCTATCATGAGAGAAGAAAGACTCTTTTGAATAGGAAAAATATATTCCATTCCTAAAATAAAATTACATGAGTTTTACTAATGAGCCAAGAGTTGTAATTTATATCACATAATGTTAGGCAGTCATTAAGAACAGAAAACAATAAAAACAATTGATAAGAGGGAAACTATGGCAATGTTGTTTACTTCAGTCTCCTTGAAATTTGTTTCAAAGGAATTTTAAAATGTTTCATTTGTGGCATCATCAATTCTAAAATAAAAAGGTTTTCTTATGAAGTAAAACTTACTTAATGTTGCATCTTGAATCCTTTTAGTCATGGAACAAACTCTAGCTTTGTGTTTCAGTCTTTACAATGATTCCAAGGCCTACTGTGAATCCTGAAATTATTTAATTCTATAATCTCACTTACAATATCAGAGACTAGGAATATATAAAAAAATATAATATAGTGGCCATCCATGAGCAAAGATGATTTAATATAACTTCCACAGGACTTCCAGTCAAGATGGCAGCTTAGAGAGAGCTAAAGTTCGGAGCTCCAGAAACCCTTCCTTACTGATCTCAAATGGAATGCTCCTAGGGCATCGAAATTCAATACAAACAGCAGAATAGACCCCGGAAACACTCCTCCTGGACCTAGATCAAAAGATATGGCCCCCCAAGAGTTGGCGCCCGAGATCACTCAGATCTAAGGGGAAGGAAAAGGGAAGGTCCCAGGACCCATCCCCACCAACCCAGAGTGTTGAGTCCAAGGCAGCAGCAGGAACCTCAGGGCAGGCAGGGGGGCCTCGGGAGCCAGCTATTCTGAAGGCCACATCCTGAAAACAAACTGAGCAAGTCTCAGGGGCACACAGACAGCAGAGAGGCAGAGAGAGACAAGGGGGGGGGCCTGTAGCTCCCTGACCAGAACCTTCCATCTGGGTCTCACTGAAGGTCACTGCCTGAAGGCTTACTCAGTCTGAGGTTAATCATATCACCAGCCCTCAGAGCTCCAGGAAGCCACAGCCCCTCCCCCTCAGAGTGCAGGGTCATCTGAAACAACAGTAACCCTCAGGGCTGGCAAAAGGGCCTTGGAGCTGAAGGCCGATTCCTGGAAACAACCTGACCCAGTCAAGGGGGCACCCAGACAGCAGGGAAACAGAGAGAGACAGGAAGAGCCTGTAACACCCTGACCAGATCCTTCCAACTGAGTCTCACTGAATGTCATTGCCTGAGGGCATACTCAGTCTGAGGTTAATCCTATCACCAGCCCTCAGAGCTCCCAGAAGCCGTGGCACATCCCCCCTCAGAGTGCTGGCTCTTCTGGCCTGCTGAGGCACAGAAACAAGGGCCAAGCATTACAATGGACAATCTGCCTAGGGCTAAAACCTCTGAACACCAGACAGAGATAAGAAAAGCTAATCCTCCCGACTCAGGTAGAGATGGCAAACTCCGCAAAAGCACAAAAAACCCAAAATTGCAAAAAAAAAAACAAGAAAAAGGGGGCAACTTTGGACACATTTTATGGAGCAAAAATACAAAACACAGTGGAGATAGAAGAGGAAACACAAGCAAATGCTTCAAAACCTTCCAAAGGAAATGGAAACTCTCCACAAACCCATGAAGAATATGAATCAGAAATGATCAAAAAGATGGAAGCCTTCTGGGAGGAAAAATAGGAAATAATGCAAAAGAAATTCATGCATCTACAAAACCAGTTTGACCAAACTGAAAAAGAAAACCAGGCTTTAAAGCAAGAACTAATAAAGCAAAGTCAAAAGACCAAGAAATTAGAAGAGAACATAAAATATCTCACTGACAAGGTGACAGATTTGGAAAATAGAGGGAGAAGAGATAATTTAAGAATAATTGGACTTCCAGAAAAGTCAGAAAGAAACAGCAAACTCAACATCGTAATACAAGATATAATCAAAGAAAATTGTCCAGAGATTCTAGAACAAAGGGGCAATACAGCCACTGACAGAGCTCACAGAATACCCTCTACACTAAACCCCCAAAAGACAACTCCCAGGAATGTAATTGCCAAAATCCAAAGCTCTCAAACAAAAGAAAAAAATCTTACAAGAAGCCAGAAAAAGACAATTTAGATATAAAGGAATGCCAATCAGGGTCACACAAGACCTTGCAATTTCTACTCTGAATGATCATTAGGAATGGAACATGATCTTCAGAAAGGCAAGAGAGCTGGGTCTTCAAACAAGAATCAACTATCCAACAAAACTGACTATATACTTCCAAGGGAAAGTATGGGCATTCAACAAAATAGAAGATTTCCAAGTTTTTGCAAAGAAAAGACCAGAGCTCTGTGGAAAGTTCGATATCAAAAAACAAAGAGCATGGAATACCTGAAAAGGTAAATATGAAGGAAAGGGAAAAGGAGAAAAATGTTATCTTCTTCTTTTACTCAAACTCTCTTCTATAAGGACTACATTTATATAAATCTATGTATACTAAAATGTGGGGAAATTGTAATGTGTAAATAGGGGGAAAAGAAAGACCAAATAGAATAATCTTTCTCACACAAAGATTTACATGGGGAGGGAAGGGGAAGGAAACTCCTATAAGAAGGCGAGGAAGAGAATTTTTACTTAAACCTTAATCTCAGGGAAATCAACTCAGAGAGGGAAAAACACCCAGATCCATTGGGATCTTGAATTCTATCTTACCCAAAAAGGGTAGGGAGAAGGGAAAACCAAGGGGGGGGAGAGGGGAGGGAAAACAAAAGGGGAGGGAAATAGAGGGGGGTGGGGGAGGGAACAAAAAGGGGGGGGACTAAAAAAGGACACATATCAAGGGAGGGGACAAGGGGGACTGATTTAAAGTAAATCACTGGTCTAAAAAGTAGACCTGAAGAAGAAAAGGTGAGAATTAGTGAAGGATATCATAATGCCAGGGAATCCACAAGTGACAGACATAACTTTGAATGTGAATGGGATGAACTCACCCATAAAACATAGAAGAATAGCAGAATGGATTAGAACCCAAAACCCTACCATATTTTGTCTTCAAGAAACACACTTGAGCTGGGTTGATACCCACAAGGTCAGAATTAAAGGATGGAGTAAGACCTTCTGGGCCTCAACTTACAGAAAGAAGGCAGGAGTGGTAATCATGATATCTGATAAAGCCAATGCAAAAATAGACCTGATGAAAAGGGATAGGGAAGGTAATTATATTTTGTTAAAAGGGACTTTAGATAATGAGGAAATATCACTAATCAACATGTATGCACCAAATAATATAGCACCCAAATTTCTAATGGAGAAACTAGGAGAATTGAAGGAAGAACTAGACAGTAAAACTATATTTGTGGAAGACTTAAACCAACCATTATCAAATTTAGATAAATCAAATCAAAAAATAAATAAGAAAGAGGTAAAAGAAGTGAATGAAATCTTAGAAAAATTAGAATTAATAGACATATGGAGAAAAATAAATAGGGATAGAAAGGAATACACCTTCTTCTCAGCACCACATGGCATTTTCACAAAGATTGACCATGCATTAGGTCACAGAACTGTGGCACAAAAATGCAGAAAAGCAGAAATAATAAATGCAGGCTTTTCAGATCACAAGGCAATAAAAATAATGTTCAGTAATGGTACATGGAAAACCAAATAAAAACTAATTGGAAATTAAACAATATGATATTCCAAAATCATTTAGTTAGAGAAGAAATCATAGAAACAATTATCAATTTCATCGTGGAAATTGACAATGGTGAGACATCCTTTCAAACCTTTTGGGATGCAGCCAAAGCAGTAATCAGAGGTAAATTCATATCCCTGAATGCTTATATTAACAAACTAGGGAGAGCAGAGATCAATCAATTGGAAATGCAAATAAAAAAAAACTCGAAATAATCAAATTAAATACCCCCAGCAGAAAAACAAACTAGAAATCCTAAAAATTAAGGGAGAAATTAATAAAGTGATAGAACTATTGATTTAATAAATAAGACGAGAAGCTGGTACATTGAAAAAACAAACAAAATATACAAAATACTAGTCAATCTAATTAAAAAAAGGAAAGAAGAAAAACAAATTAATAGCATCAAAGAGGAAAAGGGGGAAACTACCTCCAATGAAGAGGAAATCAAGGCAATCATTAAAAATTACTTTGCCCAATTATATGGCAATAAATACAGAAATTTAGGTGATATGAATGAATATATACAAAAATACAAACTGCTTAGACTAACAGAAGAAGAAATAGAATTCCTAAATAACCCCATATCAGAAAATGAAATCCAACAAGCCATCAAAGACCTTCCTAAGAAAAAATCCCCTGGGCCTGATGGATTCACCAGTGAATTCTATCAAACATTCAGAGAACAGTTAATCCCAATACTATAAAAACTATTTGACATAATAAGCAAAGAGGGAATTCTACCAAACTCCTTTTATGACACAAACATGGTACTGATTCCAAAACCAGGCATATCAAAAACAGAGAAAGAAAATTATAGACCAATCTCCCTAATGAATATAGATGCAAAAATCTTCAATAGGATACAAGCAAAAAGACTCCAGCAAGTGATCAGAAGGGTCATCCACCATGATCAAGTAGGATTTATGCCAGGGATACAGGGCTGGTTCAATATTAGGAAAACCATCCACATAATCGACCCTATCAACAAGCAAACCAACAAGAACTACATGATTATCTCAAAAGATGCAGAAAAAGCATTTGATAAAATACAATACCCATTCCTATTAAAAACACTAGAAAGCATAGGAATAGAAGGGTCATTCCTAAAAATAATAAACAGTATATATCTAAAACCATCATCTAATATCATCTGCAATGGGGATAAACTAGACGCATTCCCAATAAGATCAGGACTGAAACAAGGATGCCCATTATCACCTCTACTATTTGACATTGTACTAGAAACACTAGCAGTAGCAATTAGAGAAGAAAAAGAAATTGAAGGCATCAAAATAGGCAAGGAGGAGATCAAGTTACCACTCTTTGCAGATGACATGATGGTCTACTTAAAGAATCCTAGTGATTCAACCAAAAAGCTAATTGAAATAATCAACAACTTTAGCAAAGTTGCAGGATACAAAATAAACCCACATAAGTCATTAGCTTTTCTATATATCTCCAACACAGCTCAGCAGCAAGAACTAGAAAGAGAAATCCCATTCAAAATCACCTTAGACAAAATAAAATACCTACGAATCTATCTCCCAAGACAAGCATAGGAACTATATGAACACAACTACAAAACACTCTCCACACAACTAAAACTAGACTCGAGCAATTGGAAAAACATTAACTGCTCATGGATAGGATGAGCCAATATAATAAAAATGACCATCCTACCCAAACTTATTTATCTATTTAGTGCCATACCCATTGAACTCCCAAAATATGTCTTTACTGATTTAGAAAAAAAAAAAAAACATAACAAAGTTCATTTGGAATAACAAAAGATCAAGGATATCCAGGGAAATAATGAAAAAAAAAGCACATATGATGGGGGCCTTGCAGTCTCAGACCTTAAACTATATTACAAAGCAGCAGTCATCGAAACAATTTGGTACTGGCTAAGAGACAGAAAGGAAGATCAGTGGAATAGACTGGGGGAAGTGACCTCAGCAAGACAGTATACAATAAACCCAAAGATCCTAGCTTTTGGGACAAAAATCCACTATTCGATAAAAACTGCTGGGAAAACTGGAAGACAGTGTGGGAGAGATTAGGTTTGGATCAACACCTCACACCCTACACCAAGATAAATTCAAAATGGATGAATGACTTAAACATAAAGAAGGAAACCATAAGTAAATTGGGTAAACACAGAATAGTATACATGTCAGACCTTTGGGAGGGGAAAGACTTTAAAACCAAGCAAGACATAGAAAGAGTCACAAAATGTAAAATAAATAATTTTGACTACATCAAATTAAAAAGCTTTTGTACAAACAAAACCAATGTAACTAAAATCAGAAGGGAAACAACAAATTGGGAAAAAATCTTCATAGAAACCTCTGACAAAGGTTTAATTACTCAAATTTATAAAGAGCTAAATCAATTGTACAAAAAATCAAGCCATTCTCCAATTGATAAAAGGGCAAGGGACATGGATAGGCAGTTCTCAGCCAAAGAAATCAAAACTATTAATAAGCACATGAAGAAGTGTTCTAAATCTCTTACAATCAGAGAGATGCAAATCAAAACAACTCTGAGGTATCACCTCACACCTAGCAGATTGGCTAACATGACAGCTATGGAAAGTAATGAATGCTGGAGGGGATATGGCAAAGTAGGGACATTAATTCATTGCTGATGGAGTTGTGAACTGATCCAACCATTCTGGAGGGCACTTTGGAACTATGCCCAAAGGGCAACAAAGAATATCTACCCTTTGATCCAGCCATAGCACTGCTGGGTCTGTACCCGATAGAGATAATGGACAAAAAGACTTGTACAAAAATATTCATAGCTGCGCTCTTTGTGGTGGCCAAAAACTAGAAAACGAGGGGATGCCCATCAATTGAGGAATGGCTGAGCAAATTGTGGTATATGTTGGTGATGGAATACTATTGTGCTCAAAGGAATAATAAAGTGGAGCAATTCCATGGTGACTGGAACAACCTCCAGGAAGTGATGCAGAGAGAGAGGAGCAGAACCAGGAGAACATTGTACACAGAGACAAACACACTGTGGTATAATCGAACGTAATGGACTTCTCCATTAGTGGTGGTGTAATGTCCCTGAATAATCTGCAGGGATCCAGCAGAAAAAACACCATTCATAAGCAGAGGATAAACTGTGGGAGTAGAAACACCGAGGAAAACCAACTGCCTGACTTCAGCGGTTGAGGGGATATGACAGAGGAGAGACTCTAAAGGAAACCCTAATGCAAATATTAACAACATAGCAATGGGGTTGAATCAAGAACACATGTAATACCCAGTGGAATCACATGTCGGCTACGGGGGGTGGGAGGGAGGAAAAGAAAATGATCTTTGTCTTTAATGAATAATACTTGGAAATGATCAAATAAAGTATTATAAAATTAAAAAAAAAGGAATGTTTTGTGGACAATCCCAGGAGTGGGAGAGAATATGGAATGAAAACAAATACATAAACAAAAAAATAAAAAATATAACTTCCACATAATTTTATGGAAGATTTTATTAGGATGGAATCTGAAAACTAGACATAATCCATCAGGAGAAAATGGATATTTAAGAAAACAGAAAACTTTCAAGCAATCCTGATAAAAAGACCAGAATTGAATATAAAACTTTACTTTCAAACATAAGGCTCAAAAGAAGCATAAGTAGGTAAACATGGAAATTAAATGATTAGTTTAATGAGGTTAAGCATTTTATATCCCTACATCCTACATGGGAAGATGATACTTATGATTCTTAAGAGTATCATTACTTTATGTGACTTTAGTTATATAATTATTATTACTAAAATAGTTTACTATACTATTGAGAGTGGGCATAGGTGTTAGTTATATATTGAGGGATGTTTTAAAAAATAAAATTGAGGAGTGAGACAGTGAATTGCATTTGAAGAAAGGGGAAGGAAGAGGAAAATTTGAATAAAATTATCTCACATAAAAGAGGTTCAACAGGCAGAAGTTTTTATATTGAAGGGGAAATTGGGATGGTGGTAGAGAGCACTTGAACCTTTCATCATTCAATTCAATTCAATTCAAAATTCATTCAATCATCGCATAACCTACACATTCAGTTGGTAATAAAAATCTATCTTACCCTACAAGGAAGGAAAAAAGGAAGGAAAAACAAAAGAGAAAGTTGATAGAATTGAGAGAGGATTGGGAGAATTGATGGTGAGAAACTAACCTTTTTACCTTTCACCAAATTTTGGCTGAGAAGTGATTGTACATATTTATTTAAAAATGATAAAAATGATTCACAATTTAGAATTCATAATTTAAAAACATTCCATTACAATTTGCCACATTATCGAAATTCAATATTGAATTTCAAATGTGAAGTTAGTACTTTTATAGGAAAGATAACAGAAACCTAAGATTGTGCTATTGATAATTAAATAGCCTTTAATCAATTTTCTGAACTTGACTTGGTATCAAAAGAAACAGAAATGGCTCTGCTCTAATGGAACTTTTGATACATGATACTGAGAGAGGGGTAAAAAAAAACTTTAAAATAAGTATCATTTACATCAAGTGCCAAAACAACTCACAAAAATTCTGAGGTGGAAATTCATTCATTTATCCATTTATTTCTTCACTCATCTAGACCTTCAATATCTATTTTGGGCATTAATGAGATTTTGGCGACATACCCAAATTTAGACTATCAGGCCTGGGTAAATGTGGAAAGCAATTAAAAGTTATTTTATCTACTCTGAATGTTAATAGAAATCCAACTTTGTAAGTGGGATAATATTTGCAAGTGCCAAGTTATTTCTACTTATAAGTACAATCCTAGAAAATTTTTGGAGAGTCTTGCTGATATTTATCTTTTGACAAATTTGGTTTCATGACCTAGAAAATCTGTGATAGGAAAGAGGAAATTTTTTTCATCTTACTTTTCTAAAGTTTGTATCAATAATGCCTTTTAAAGTCTCTAATTGGTTCTTGAAACTTGTAAAGTTTAAATATGACCATATGTAGCCCGATTAAGCTTTCTTCAGTGGCCTAGCTTCTATATATGTAGATTATAAAATGTGCTTTCTTTTTAAAGAATTTATGTGGGTAGGCCTTCAATTGCCCAGATTGTATCATTTCCACAGGTTTGTATAGTTTTCAAAGTGCCATATATCCCCTTTGCTCAAGTATTATACTTGAACCTCTATGAATTAAACCTTGTTTTCTGATGATAGATAACAGTTCTTTCTGGGCTCATACTTAAAACACTTCTAATTTAGTAGGATTTGGCATGAGCTCTACTGGTATACATTTTGAGAACTGAAAGTTATATTTAACCAATCAATCAAAAATTGATTGAATAAAAGATATGTATATGGAATAAGGGGGAGCTAATCTTAAAAAGGTAAAGCAGTACAAGTTTGAGTATGGGTGAGGATGAAGAAAAATCTTGAAGAAAGCCATAAAATCATATAGATGGCTCCAGAGAGGAAAAACATTCCAAAAATAGGGAAGGTAAAAGGCAAAAACATCAATATGGGAGACAGAATATTATATGTGGGGAAAATGAAAAAGGAAGCTATTATGGTTGGATTATATAATACCTGGAGAGGAGTATAGTAAAAAGTTTTGGAAAGGTAAGCAAATATTAAGTAATCAAGAGACTTAAGTGCCTATCAAGAGATTTAATAGCTAATCCTAGAAGCAATGAGATACCAAAAGTGTATCCTGAGAGTCAGAGTAAAGAAAAGTTAATTTAATTAGACCTCTGTTTAGGACAATTACTTTGGCAGATGAATGGATGGACAAAAGATTTCATTGATGAGAATTTCATATTATTTTCAGGAGCTAGTGTGGAGGCTGACAAAATCTGCAAAGAAAAAGGTACCTAGTTAGATCTCCATATGATTGCTCCTCTGCTTAATGTATACAATGTGGCAGGGTAAATGCTTCTTTTGTTCTTGAGATATGTTAGAATTTAAATTCATGTTTTATGATAATATGAAAGTTCTAAAGCAATATTGTGGCCTCCAATTTAAAAAATATTATAGTTTAAGTCAAAATGACTGTTAGCAGCTTTATTTACAAAGAGTTGGAAAGAGTGAAAGTGGAAAAATATAAGAAGGTAGAGAATCGTGTAGCCTACCACCCTAAATGTTGCTCAAATGTCCAACTCAGTCCTGGCAGGGTTTGATAATTTTCAGCCAGAGGTCCCACTGGTGTCTTCAGCCATATTTCAGCCAATGCAGCCTCCCCAGGAAAGGAAGGCCCCTCTGGAACTAATCTCTCTAGAAGCCAGGAAAGGAAGGCCAGCTACTCACCCAGAAAGCCAATGCAGGATCTGGGAGAGTCTCCTCCTTCAGTCTAGTTCACTGATACAGAGTTTCCAAAAAAAAAAAAAAAACTCCAAAGGAGAAGTTCAAAGTATACTTTGCTGCTTCAACTAGCCTGGCTTGCCTGTGATCTTGAAGAAAATAGTGTTAGTAATAACAAGGAGAGTGGATCATTTCTCCATAGAAGTTGATATGATTTAATTTTTCTTCATACATACACAAAATTGAATAAAATTAATAAATCAAAAATGATTTTATTTTGTCTCAGAAATGTTTGAGTCCAGATCATTTTTACAACTTCTGAATAATCTAATTAGAGAACTACTGAAATTCCCTTTGTTTTCAGTAGAAGGTATATCTGTGCTGGAGAAAAAAAAATGTAGCCCCAGAGAAAGGTAGTAGTTCCTTTATATTTAACCAGAGCAAATTCACTAGCTTAAAGCTAGCAGGGAAAAGAACTGACTTGCTTAAGGTTATACAAAGAAAGATCTAAAAGTAGAGCTTGATTTCAGTAGGTTTCCTGTCTTTGACCAGTTTCATACAGCCTTATGACCTAATCTGTGGAAATAGTTGATAATGTTCTAATATAGCTTGTGATAAAATGTACATTCAGTAATATGTTAGAGATATGTTCATAGACAAAATAAGCCATCTATTTCCTTCAGACTATGAGATAAAAATATATATTCAAGATAATTCTGAAATGGAGATACCATGTTATTTGATATCTGTCCAAATAATTATTTAAATACCATTTTGTTGGCCATGAGAAAGACCAGACAAAATTTTCTGCTGGGACCAGTACATCCGATTACATTGTAAACAGACAGAGAAATATTATTTGTTTTCAAGGAGAGTGACCAACAGTTAGTGGACTACTTCATGGTTGCTGGCCTTTAGAATAGAGAACTGACAAGCTGTTAGAGCATTGGCCTTTCAAAGGGCAAATCCCAGGCTACATTTGAAATAAGAATTGATTGTTTGTTTTTCTTGTTGTTTTATTTTCTTGTGCACATGTTAGAGGCAACTTATTCATTCCCTGGTGTTTTTGCTTCACACAGAACTTTCAAGAAAAACAGAGAATTCATCAACAGGTAGTATAGGGGCCCCAGTTGTAAAAGAATCTCATTCAACCTCTTTCCTTCCTTTATGCCTTTGATTTCCTGGGAAAGAATGCTTTAGTATGGAGTTTACAGAAAAGCATTCTCCAAAATGACATATGCAGAAATGATTCAATGTTTTCCTTAACCTTAAAATTGCAAAGCTGTTATGATAGTAATTGGAACAAACTAGTATGCTATTTGTTATTTTTATTATTTTATTATTAAATGACAACTGTTGGCATATAGTGCCTAGAGTTGCAAAATTCTCCTATATTCAAACTGTCAAATAGCTATAGGAAATATTAGCAAATCATTTTATATATGAAGAAACTGAGGCTCATAGAAGTTAGGTTAAGTTTTTTTTGGTCACATGTCGAGGACATAATTTCGAGTTTTCTAAAAAAATTATTGATCTTTTCACTATAGAAAGAGGAATGGTAATGATGATGATTGTGGTGATGGTGATCTATAACACTTAAATTGCTTCCTATAAGCTATGTTATTAGTATTGTTCAGTCCTTTCAGTCACATTGTCATATCCAATTTTTAATGACTCCATTTGGGGTTTCCTTGGAAAAAATACTTGAAAGATTTGCCATTTCCTTTGCTAACTCATTTTTACAGCTGAAAAAAACTGAGACAAAGCAGGTTAAACAACTTATCCTGGGTCAGGCAACTAGTAAGTGTCTGAAGCTAGATTTGAACTCAAGAAGGTGAGGTTTCCTAATGTTTTGAATAAAAATTAATCTTGAAGACTTTATACCATGAGTATACAAATGAGTATATTAATTTATGAGTATTTTTAGTAAAGAGAAAGAAAAAGAAAAAGAAAATTTCTAGCTTATCTAACTCAAAGTCCCCAGATGAGTTATTTCTGCTTAATCAAGTCCTAGATTCCTCATGGGATCAGCTAACCACATTGTCAGGCCAAATAAATTAAGGCCAGCCAAGGAGTGGGCTTGAGTTCAGGAAGGGACCTGAGCCAAGAAACTGAGTTTCCAGGATTCCCAACTTGGTATGGTCCTTGCAGAGCCTGCTGCCTGCTGGTCTCCTGCTAGAGATGTCTTACATATATATAATCTGGCAATATTAAGACCCATGATTCTGTGCTGCCTACTTATTGTAAGACTTCCAATTTCTGGTTTGTCTCCTAGATATTTAATTCACACACTAACTTCAGACCCCGTACTATATTCATAGTACCATATAACTGTCCTATGACCTCAGTAATGATGTATTATTATTCTCATTTTATAGGTGAGGAAACTGACCTACAGAACAGGTAAATGACTTGTCCAAGGATTTGGACTATTAATTGATAAATCTGACCTACAAAACAGATTATCTAATTTCACTATGCTCACTCTTCCCTGTAGGAAAAGTATTATAGAACCCAAAGATCCCTACCCACCCCAGAAGGGACATCGGAGGCAATGGAGTACAACATGGACCTAAGAATTATTTGTTTTTCCTCCATTTAAAGATCCAGTGACTTCTGAAACACTACTTCTCATGGTAGTTCTTCAAGTTTTTTAAGAATTCTGATTGTCATTAAGGTTGCTATTTTATCAACCCTGAGTGTCCTTAAGTCAATTTGTATCCATTGCTTTTGGATCAAGGAGAACAAATTTAACACCCATTCTTTCTTCAAAAATAATTTGAACACTTGCTGTTGTCTAGAAAAGGAATTTTAACTGTAATCCCAGGCCTGGGATAGGGATAAAGTAGCTCATACCAATAAGTAATCCATGAGTACCAGTAGAGTTTATACAATTTTGACAATCCCAGAGCAAGAAGACGTGGCTAGAGACAGTGGACCAAGAGGGGAGAGGCTTTCTCCATCTTCTTGTGAATCTTTTCCCCTGCAGACCCACAAATCGCAAATCCGGAGGAGAAGAGAGAATATTTTTCCATCTCTCCAACCCAGCCCTGGAACCAGGAGCAGCGAAGAGGCCTCTGGGTAACAGGAAGTCAAGATTGCGCCCAGACCACTCCACCTCCTCCGATTCCAAAGATTTTCCTGCCTTGCCTACATAGCCCCAGTGGATTCTCCTGCGCCTCTCCCAGAATGAAAGGGGAGCCCTGGAGTCACCTTTGACAGTGACAGACTCCCAGCCTAGGGATCTTGGCTTTGCTCTCCTTCAGTTTACCTGGACAGACACCCCTTTCGCCCCGCCCCCCTCTTCTCTCCCTCCTAGTGTCTCCTCTGGCATGGAGCAGAGCCTGAGGGCCATCCTCAGAGAAGAAATTGTCCCTTTGGTGCTGCTCACTATCTTCTGCCTCAAGTCATCCGCGTCTTCTCTCCAGCTCCTTCCTCTTCGCCACTTCTTAGGCCAAGTCATCAAGTCTTCAGAAACGCCCTAGTCTGTGCCTTGCACTACTCAGGACAAAGAAAGGGAAAACCATCAGCCACCCTCCAAGCCCTCCTCAGTCTGACTGAGGAGACCTGTCAGCAGCTGACTTCCCTGGTTGAGCATGCTGAAGAGAAAGGGGAGAGTTTCTGGATAGCCTGGGGGTTTTCTTTTCTAACAGGGTAGGGAGGTCCTGAGGGAGACATCCTGTGCTTGTCAGAATGGCATCCAGCTCAACTTCAAAGAATGGGATCCCGACAAAGTGGTGTGCTCTATGTTCTTCTAAAAATCTACTTTCAGCAATCTGATAACTGGCTGAGTTAAATGTTCTCAGTTGAGAAAACTGAGGAAACAGAAGTTAAGTGACTTTTCAGAATCACAAAGCATGCAAGTGTCTGGCGGAAGGATTGGAAATCAGATCTTCATGAATGTCTACCACTTTATAACTCCACTAACATTGCATTCCTGTGCCTATCTTCCCACAACCCCCTTCAACATGGATTGCTTCCCATTTTTTTCTTTTTTTTTTTTTGACAGTTTTCAAGGATGAGATGAAGCCTCATCCCTGTTTTAGTTCATGTTTCTCTTGATTAGTGTCTTAGACCATTTTCCATGTGGCCATGAATCCTTAGCATTTCTTTTGAAAAATTTGTTCAGATACTTTGACTATCTACTGGAGAATGGCTCTTGGTCCTGGGTTTTCAAATTCTCTTAGATATGAGACCCTTTTCAGAGAAATTAGATATCAAAGTTTTTCTTATTCACTCAATTTCTTTCTTATCTGGGATGCATGAATGTTGCCTGTGCGGAAGTTTTTCAATTTTAGGTAATCAGTCTTTTCCATTTTTTTCAATAATTGCCTCTATCTTTTGGTCAGCTAAGAATTTGTGTCCTAGAACTGCAAAGTAAAACACCTCTGAGGTACCATCTCACACCTGTCAAATTGACCATTATGACAGAAAAAGAAAAGGATAAGTCTAAAGATGTGTGAAAACTGAGACACTGATGCACTGTTGGTGGAGTTGTGAATTGATCTACTGTTTTGGGGAGCCATTTGGAACTCTGCCCAAAATGTTTTAAAACTGTGCATATCTTTTGATCTAGGTATGTATCCCAAGGAGATCCCCAAGAAGGGGAAAGAGCCTATTTATACAAAGATATCTATATATCAGATCTTTTTGTGGTAGCAAAGAATTAGAAATTAGTTAGGGAATGGCAGAACAAGTTTTGGTATGTGATTATGATGTAACTCTAATGGGCTATGAGAAATAATAGGCAGGATCATTTCAGAGAAAGCAGGGAAGACTTCCAGGAACTGATTCAAAGTATGAGCAGAACCAGGCGAACAGCAACATTGTATGGTCAGTATCTCTGAATGACTCAGCTATTCCCAACAATACAGTGTTCTAAGTCAATCCCAAAAGACTAGTGATGAGAAAAACCATCTGCTTCCACAGAAAGAACTGATGGACTTTGAATTCAGACCAAAATATATTTCCCTTTTTTCTTCCTTTTTTCATTTGAGATTTCTTCCACAAAATGGCTAATATGGAAACATATTTTATATGATTGCATATGTTAAGTCTAGAGCATATTGCTTGCTCTCTTGGGGAGGGCAAAGGGAGAGAGGGAAATAATTTGGGATTCAATTTTTTAAAAAAATGAATGTTAAAATTTTTTAACATATAGTTGGGGAGAAAATAAAATATTATTCTAAATACAAAAAATTGACAATCCCAGAATAGACAGATGGGTTCATTAATTGTCAATTTGATGAAACCTTTTGTCATGCTGAGATACTGACGAAACCTGTAAAAGTAATTTTCTTATCCACTATTGTTTACTAATACTGGAAGAAGAATGGGACAAAAAAAATAAAGAAAAGGTGCTCTCCTTCCCTTCTCTCACCTGCTCATTTCTCAGTATTTTGACTGAAGGCCACCACTGCTAGCATCTTAAATTTTTGAGTTCTAAACTGGCTCGATATTTCATAGATAATTCACAACATATTACTAAGATTTCAAAATCTATCTGTACACACCTCCTAAACAAATGTTAATCAAGTTCATCCAATTATGTTCAAAGGCATCTATATTGATGAAAAATATTTATTTGCATTTCTAATGAATTTGATTGATAGTTCAATCAATGTGACTTTATTAGATACCAGGGCATTCCCAACTTTTTTTCTTACACCTATGCAATTGACAAAAATGACACAAATAGGAAGAGTCAATATTAGATAAGTTATTTGAACATAGGTATATTATTTCTCTATTGGTAGAGCTGCAAATCATAAATATTTTGAAAGCAAATTAAAAATACTTTTATGACAAAGAAGGCATTACTAAAAGTTCCTAAAATATACAAAAATATTTATAGCAGTACATCTTTTGGCAGGAAATTTGTAGACAAAGATGTTTACTAGTTCAATAATGATCTAACAAATTGAGGCAAATAAAGGTAATGGATTATAGCTGTTCCATATAAAATGATGAATACAAAGAAAGGAGGGAAACAATTAAATGATGTGATTCAGAATGAAGTGAACAGAGACAAGAAAATTATACATACAGTGACAATAATGCAAATAGAAAAATCGATCATAACAGAAAATTACAAAGAACAAGCATGGCTCCAAAAAAAGACAAAAAATTAGATACCCTCATCTCATTCCTTTGCAAGGGAGGAAGATTTTGTGTAGTAAGATTGAATATATGTTCAAATATTTTCTATACATTCATCAATTTCACAACTTTTTTGCCTCCCACTTAAAAAAAAGGAAATATATGCAATGGCTTGGTGACATGAAGGGAAGAGAAGTATATTGGAAGAAAATTTTAACAGCTATCAGTGTGGTATCTTTGTAATTCAAGGCTGAAACCTACTAAAAGAAGTATTGAGTGATTGTATAGACTGATCCCACTTCCATAAATAAGTTCATGAAGACTATACATGAAAATCATATGACTTTGGGTATTGTCCTAATGATTGGCTTTTGTTCCTAAGGATTCAGACAAACTATGAAGAGATTTACCACTAAACTTTTGTTATATGATCAAAGATACAGATTGTGAAGAGTTCCAGTTGTTAAGTTATTCCAACCCCCGTGTTTTACAGGTGACAAAACAGAGACCCAGATAGCTTAATGATTTTGATTTTTTAAGATCAAAATATAGTAAGAAATGAAGTTGGGTTTTAAAACAAGGATCTCATATTCTAAATCCAATATAATTTCCATTGCATCATATTCATAAAAATAAATATAAAGACATAAAACAAATTATTAAAAAGCATTCTTTAAACGAGAAAATACTATTGTCAATTTATTAACATTGGTGATATCTATAACTAAAATTTGTTGAAGTTCATTTGCTAACACATTCTGTTTTGCATTAACAAAACTTTTGCTTATCATTCCATTGAAAATAGTTTTTTATTGTCTTGCAAAGCATTTAAGAAAATTAATTTATTTGATCTAAAATAATATTTCCAGAGGCATTGATATATTTGGTGAACACTCAAAATGTTAATATGTCCCATCTACCTTTATTAAAATAGTAATTATTTATTGCTGGGGAAAATATTCTTAAACAAATACATAGAAAAGTAGAATATACATTATAAATTTAAGAGTAAAGCTTCTTTATCTTTCTAATAAGAATTGCTGTATTTAAGGTAGGAAGATGTTTGTAGCTGTGTCCCTGATTACATATAGGAAGAGGTTGAGTAATAATTTTTCTGACTGCCCATTACTAATTTAGGAGATAGTGGTAAAGAGATTCCTCTTGTGTCAAAGAGAGTGAAGGCAACTTCCTAAATGATGGTTTAACTCTTGGGAATGCCTGCAGTACTAGTCAGAAACAATGTGGTCCTTTGACACTAAATTCAAACAACTTAAGGTGAATGAATTAATAAAGTTTAAAAATAGACATTTATCTAGAAAATATTACCTAAGAATATTTTCAAAGAAATTCACACTGCTAGGTGCTAAATCACCATTTTTACAAGTGAGGAAACTGACAATGAAAGTGGCTAAATAACTTTTCCATGATCAGACTTCAAGTGGTCCATTCACTTCTTGACATGGATAGACATACAAATAAAGAAGCACACATTCTTATAGGTAATAATACATTGAGAGTAGTGGTTAAGAAATGGTGTTTTGGTATGGAAAAAACACAGACCTAATGTGTGGAGCAACAAGGTTTTAAATTGTTGAACTCTATCTAGAGGCAATAGTGATGTTGTAAGTGTAAGAGGTAGGGAATCTTATTGGCAATGGAGTAAATACTGGTTGAGCTAAAGCTGCAAATTTATGGTCCTAAAGAGTAGAGAGGTCAGTGTCTAGTGTATTTAGTTCTGGTAGCTTGGTATGGAGGTTGCATTGTTTATCCTTTATTTTTTTAAGAAGATCAATAACATAACAAGGTGATGACTTGAATAGGATTTAAATGAGACAAAATTGCACACAAATATGTTCTCTGACTTGGGCACTTCTGGAAGTTCTAGACTAGCTATGACCATGGTGCTGTATCATTATTATTATCATTATCAAGTAATTCTGAATTGACTTCTGGTGCTTAGAATAAACACAAGCATAACTTTTTTCTCTATTTATACTCTCCCCTTTGGAAATAAAATATCAATAAGAGCTTATTTCTAAAGTTCATTATAGTTACTGATCTGGGACTATTTCCTGCATTGAACTTTGTTATAGGTATTTTAATTAAAGGACTTAAAATTTAAAAGACAGAGAACTTTTAAAAATACATTTTATTTTTTTCCAGAAAATTTCAATACAATTTCTCAGTATTTGTTTTTGGATATTTAGCAATCTACATTCTCTTTATCCTTCCAACACCTTCCCCCTACCCAAGAAGGTAGGCAATATTGTAGTGAGATTCAGAAATGAGAGGGGAAAATGGAATGGAAAGTAAGAAACCCAGAAGATCGGGGGATACGTCATGGGCTTCTCTGAGCTTCTGACCTAGGGAACCAGTCTAGCCAGAGAAGACCATCCATCATAACCAGTGTTCCATACTTGTCAGATCTGCATATCTCACTGATAGACAGCATTGTCAAACTGAGGCCCCCTTCCCACAGTCACCTACCCTTGCCAGTCACATATCAACCTAAACTCCCTTTCTCCCCCCAGTCACCTGTCTCTTAGTCAGTTCTCTAGACAAACCCATGTAAACTCCATCTTCTGTTACTTTGATGAGACAACCTCCATATTGCCTGTTGGCCATGCAACTTATTAATAAATCTCTTTATTTTCTAAAGATTTATCTGGGCCTGATACTTCCTTAGGTGGGATTCCTTGTGAATCAGGATCACTTCCCCATAACACACTCAAGCCACTCTTCTTCACTACATATAATTCCCTAAATCCTGCTTGTTATCTCTACCAACAAAATAGTTTTCTCTTATAAGCACACGCCACAACTTGTTCAGCCATTCTTTCAGTTTCCAGTTCTTTGCCACCATACCCACACAAAAAAAGCCTCTATAAATATTCTTTTACAACTTGTATGTGCTTGTATGATCAAATACAGTGGTTAAGAAAGCAAAATAAAAGAATAATGGCAGATACTTTTCAAAAATTAAATACTAAAATAAAATATCTATTATTGCTTTGGATCAAAGAAATTAATTTTCTTAAGTGATTCAAGAGACAATAAAAAACTATTTTCAATGAAATGATGAGCAAATGTTTTGTTAATGCAATATGTACTAGAGGTTTGATTCTAAACATCTAAACTATATTCTTTTAAATCGTGGACTTTATAATACTTGGATGTAGATATATGGGAAGTTTCAGCATGAAAGTTCAATTTATATTCTTTGAAATAAAAAAAAGAAATTGTTAATTCATCTATAAATCAAGAGTAGGTGTCAAATCAAGGAGGTTATATATATATACTAGACTGCATATTAGTGGGTTAATTTTTTATTTCTTTTCTTTTTCATTCTTATGTTTGTCAGTAAGATGCTGCATAGAGTCATACCATGCTTATTTAATTGACTTCCCTAACACAAAGTAGGATCTGTGGTCTTGTCATTGTGGAATCTCATTTCACCAATGAATATCCCAAATTATTGTTTACATTTTAATGAATTAATATTATGAATTATATAATTTATAGTATTAATGAATTTCATATAGGTGCATGTATACATATACATGAAATATAATGCCCTATAGAGTAAATTATTTTGCAATTCTTGCACCAAGAAAAAATGGCTAATCAAATTAAATTTAATCAGGGTGAATCTACCTCAGTGGCTCACAAAATTTTATTCAGATTGTTTTAGAAACAGAGAATGCAAATCAATAAATAGATATATTACAAATACTTGTATAAATGAAATCATTTTAAGGGGACAGTGTAATTATTATTTGTTCAGTCACTTATATTTGCCCCTTATCCTAATACTGGAAAATTGTAGGGAGTATTTTTTTTTGTATAAATGATCTTTCTCTAATTTGGGAAGTAGGATCTCAATATTTGTAATTGTCTTTATATTCATATAGGAGCTAAGACTCCATCCTGTGATAGTACTTCTGGCAAAATTCAGAATTTGATCTGACTCTCTATCTCTTCTCTGGGGATGCTTTCCCTAAGTAATTCCATTTTTTCCTCCCTAATAGCAGTTATCAGTGGTTGCTAATATTTATACACTCTGTATTTCAACAAATCCAGCTAACTTTTTGCTATCTAAAACTAGCATTCCATCTTTTCCCTCCAGGTCTTTGCAAAAGACATTCCATAAGCCTGAAATTTACTATGTACTACATCTTAGAATTCTTAATTTCCTTTGAGACTGAATTGAAATGTTGTCTCTTATGGGAATCTTTCTTAATTTTCCCAATTCATAGAATTAAAATCTAATTGTAGTAAGTATTTCTATTTTTTTCAATTGTTTATCTGTTTTGGTTCAATGACTTTACTAAGAAATTCAGGGTTAAGAAAATCCTCAACTCCTCCAGTACTGGTAGTGAGCCAGTGCTACTATTGACAGAGAAATTATTAACTTGCTTGTCTCTTTTCTAATTTTCCCTTTAAAAATTTTCCAGATTATATATTGATACAGTTTTCAGTAATCATACTTACCTTTCTATATTTAAGAGATAATTTCGCCAAGGACACTGTAACTAAATTGTAGAACTATGAATTCCTTAATGTTTAAGGGATCTTGTGAAAGTTTCTTGAGAACTATAATTTGCTCCTGATATATTTTGAACAAAATGGCATCCATTTTCTATTTACCTCTACTTAAGGGAAAGTTAGTCCATTACATTTTTATCAAGTTCTAAAAATGATCATTTTTTCTGTTACTTTAAATTGTCTTTTTATCTGTGAATTTTTCCTATTACTCCTACTTTTACCCTCAAAGACAAGTGGAAGACATTTGAATTTTCACATGAGAAAATTTTAAATGCTAAAAAACCATAATCAGTCAATCAATAAATGATTAGTAACTATTCACTGTGTTATATTCTTTGTGATAAACCATCATCCATTAAATTTTATTTCTCTAGCCTAAGCTTTATGAGGTTCCAGAACTGGACACAATACACACAAGACATTTTCTGACAATAGTGACCTACCAAAAGACTGTCACCTCCTTTGTTCCATCACCTGTTCTTCTGGTAATACAAAGATATCATCGGATTCTTTGAGACTACAATGCTATTAAGCTTGTCATCTCATATAAATATTCCACTTCAGAGCTCATGAATTCTAAATTCCTTCATCTAATCATCAACTTTTATCATTCTTTCCCCCTCTCCCTTATTATCCTTGACTTTGTTCTTCACCTTCATCATGTACTCTAGTTTCTTCAACCCTCATATTTTCTCAGTTATCATCCCTAAATTGACTACATTATCATCCCTCCTCATATTTTTCAATATCTTGGTGAACCCATTCAACTCAAATTTATCCTAGAGACTCACTTTTTTTTAAACATTATTTTATTTGGTCATTTTCATACATTGTTCATTGGAAACAGATCATTTTTTTTCCTACCCCCCAAACCCCACCCCCACCCCTTCCCTAGCCGATGCGCAATTCGTCTGGGTATCACATGTGTCCTTGCTCTGAACCCATTTCCTTGTTGGTGGTATTTGCATTAGGGCACTCATTTAGCATCTCTCCTTGATCATATCCCCTCAAACTCTGTATTCAAGCAGTTGCTTTTCATTGGTGTTTTTACTCCCACAGTTTGTCCTCTGCTTGAGGATAGTTTTTTTTTTTTTCCTCGTAGATGGCTGCAGGTTGTTCAGGGACATTGTAAATCCATTACTGGAGAAGTCCATTACATTCTCTTGTACCACAATGTGTCAGTCTCTGTGTACAATGTTCTCCTGGTTCTGCTCCTCTCACTCTGCATCACTTCCTGGAGGTTGTTCCAGTCACCATGGAATTCCTCCACTTTATTATTCCTTTTAGCACAATAGTATTCCATCACCAACATATACCACAATTTGTTCAGCCATTCCCCAATTGAAGGGCATCCCCTCATTTTCCAATTTTTCGCTACCACAAAGAGTGCAGCTATGAATATTATTGCACAAGTCTTTTTCCTTATTATCTCTTTGGGGTACACACCCAACAGTGCTATGGCTGGATCAAAGGGTAGACAGTCTTTTATTGCCCTTTGTGCATAGTTCCAATTGCCCTCCAGAATGGCTGGATCAATTCACAACTCCATCAGCAATGCATTAATGTCCCTACTTCACCACATCCCCTCCAGCATTCATTACTTTCCTTTGCTGTCATGTTGAACAATCTGCTAGGTGTGAGATGATACCTCAAAGTTGTTTTGATTTGCATCTCTCTGATTATAAGAGATCTAGAACACTTTTTCATGTGCTTATTAATAGTCTTGATTTCTTTAACTGAAAATTGCCTATTCATGTCCCTTGCACATTTTTCAATTGGAGAATGACTTGATTTTTTGTACAACTGGTTTAGCTCTTTATAGATTTGAGTAATTAGACCTTTGTCAGAGGTTTTTGTTATGAAGATTATTTCCCAATTTGTTGCTTGCCTTCTGATTTTAGTTACATTGGTTTTGTTTGTACAAAAGCTTTTTTATTTGATGTAGTCAAAATTATTTATTTTGCATTTTGTGACTCTTTCTAAGTCTTGCTTGGTTTTAAAATCTTTCCCTTCCCAAAGTTCTGACATGTATACTATTCTGTGTTCACCTAATTTACTTATAGTTTCCTTCTTTATATTCAAGCCATTCATCCATTCTGAGTTTATCTTGGTGTAGGGTGTGAGGTGTTGATCCAAACCTAATCTCTCCCACACTGTCTTCCAATTTTCCCAGCAGTTTTTATCAAATACTGGATTTTTGTCCCAAAAGCTGGGGTCTTTGGGTTTGTCAAAGACTGTCTTACTGAGGTCATTTACCCCAAGTCTATTCCACTGATCCTCCTTTCTGTCTCTTAGCCAGTACCAAATTGTTTAATGACCTCTGCTTTGTAATATAGTTTGAGATCTGGGACTGCAAGGCCACCTTCCTTTGTATTTTTTTCATTATTTCCCTGGATATCCTTGATCCTTTATTCTTCCAAATGAACTTTGTTATGGTTTTTTTCTAAATCGGTAAATAAATTTTTGGGGAGTTCAATGGGTATGGCACTAAATAGATAGATAAGTTTGGGTAGGATGGTCATTTTTATTATGTTAGCTTGTCCCACCCATGAGCAATCAATGTTTTTCCAATTGTTTAGATTCACTTTTTTTTTTTGGTGAGCAAACTTTTGCAACTCCAATCTATTTGCCTAACAAAGAACATTGAACTGTCACTAACCAATTAGAAAAATTTGGAAACTAAATAAATTGTAACTCAATTAGAAAATAAAATTGTACTAATGTTAATGGTCTGATTAAGGTTGTATTCCTTTTTAACTATTTTAATGGTTCTATGTTTTTATAGGTTCACAGTTGAAAATTGTAAAATGCAACTCTTTTTATTAAGGAGTGAAGCAAACAGATGAAAATGAATAAGTACATATAATTTCATTAAGAAAAAGAAAACTTTGTGGCAGATAGAGGATTTTGAGTTTTAATTGAATAGTCCAGGTTCCTCTTATAAACTGCTTCTATCAAAGGGAATGGGAGAAATCTGAGGTGTGACTAGTGCACACATTAATTTCCTAGAACCATAGATGACAGTGGAAAGAAAGGAAAGATGAAAACATGAATCAGCAGTCCTGAAAAGGTTTTGGCAGGCTTTCACAACACAACTTCCTGTCCTCTCTGAACTCCCACTATACTTTTCTTGAGGAAATAAAGGAAAAGATTAGAAGCTGAAAAGGGTAAATAGAAGAAAATTATAGAGAAATGTGTTACTGAGCTAAGTAAGCATAGTGACACTAGTAGTTGTAAAACCCAGTTTTGATTTGTTTGGAATATCCTAAATCTTTAATATTTTAGATTTAATATATTAAAGTCTAAATCAGAATTTGGTTTCAATGTCTTTCAATTAGTAAAATCAGTATAGATTGGAGCCTAAAGCAAATGATTGTCCCTTAAAAGTGCTTAAAATTGTAGGGGTTTATGAAGTATTTGACATAATTAGGTCTTGTAAAGAATAATGCTGAATGATTGAAATTCTCTATAATTCCATATGGGAATAGAAATTTGGGTGTAATTGAATTGCATCCAATTTTATTTTTATTAAGGAGAATTAGAAATATGAACTATTTTAGGCTAATCAATTATTTGATACTTAAAATGTACCTCTATTATACATGGTTTTGAATTGTTTTAAGATTATTGATTTTTGGAGAAGATAAAATATTTGATATGAATTTAATAACTATGGTTAACCATAATAACTATAGTTAAGATTATAAATTCATTTAAATCTAGATTATTTTGGGGTGGGCTCGGATGTCTGACACTTTTTAATTTAATTTTTCTGTGGCAATTTGAGAGTGTTAGTTGACCAGAACCTGACAAACTGTCAGGTTTTGCCCATAAATATCAGTGAGGATTTAGATGAGCATGCCTGATACTTTGTGAAATCTACTTCAAAAGTAATGTCAGCTTTTCATGATTACCACTCCCAAATATTAGGTTTGAATTGTTTCTTTCATTTTCTAGAGACATAGCCAGACCAAGACCAGTCTACTTTACCTTTGGAACCTGGAGATTGTGACTATAGGAAAAAAAATAACACCTGCAAAAGGATGATTTGTAATCATATGAGAGAGACTTCAGAAAGTCTCTGGACTTGGGCTGAGTATCCTTTCATCCTTGCTCCCCCTTACTTTGTCTATTGTACCTCCCTCAGCACATGTCCCTGAGTCACCTGTGAAATTTTCACTAAGTACTGATTTGACTATATTGCATGAATTTTGATGTCTCATCATTGTCATTCTCTATAATGAATTGTTTGCTTCTGTAACTTTTTCTTTGATGCACTCCTTTTTTTTAAGAATTAGCTTATTTAGTCTCCAATTAATTTTTAATTTGTCTTTCCATGGACTCCTATTGATGATATGTATATTGCATTATAATCTGTAAAGGATGGCTTTATTTTTCTGATTTTCTTCATTTGATTGTGAAGTTTTTATTCCCTAGTATGTGGCAATTTTTTGTTTATGTACCATGTGCTACTGAAAAGGAGCTGTATTCCTTTTTATCTCCATTCAATTTTTCTCCAGAAATCTATTAAATCTACATCTTTTAAAATTCCATTCACTTCTTTTAATTCTTATTTATGTTTGATTAGATTTATGTAGTTCTGAGGGGGAAAGGTTGAGATCCCCCACTAGTATAGTTTTACTATCTATTTCTTCCTTAACCTCAATTAGTTTTTCCTTTAAAAAATTGGAGGCTGTGCCATTTGATGCATATATGTTAAATAAAGATACTACTTCATTGTCTATATAACCTTTTATTAAGATGTAATTTCCTTCCTTATCTCTTTTAATTAGACCTAATTTTTCTTTAAATTTATCTGAGATCATGATTGCCTTTTTTAAACTCAGTTGAAGTCCAAAAGATTCTGCTCCACACACTTGCCTTTACTATGTATGTGTGTCTACTAGCCTCAAAGGTATTTCCTGTAAAAAACATATTGTATGATTCTATTTATTAATCCAATTTGTTATCCAGTGTTAGATTTAAAATAGTTTTGAGCGTTAAATAGTTGTAGATAAGAGAGTGGGAGCCATAAAATGTGATAATTAAAATGTTTGGGAGCAAGGGAATTATATAACAATTATGACCGCTGAAATATGTTTTCTACTGTGTCTTGGTTTTATATAAATATAAGATGGTCGCCAGGGAATATATTCCCAATTTATGAATATGCTCAAGCCAACTGGGTTTTATAGAGAAATTTAATTTATAATACACTGATTAATCAATAGAAAAAGAGAGAAAGTAAGAAAGGAATAAGAATGAAGGGCCTCAAGCCAATAAAGCCTAGACCTAAGTCCTAAGAGATAAATCAGTCAGTTGGTTTTATCACTCACCCAAGATCTCTCTAGGTAAGGCTTCTCATGCCAACCTCAGGCTCCACCTTCAAGAGAGCCTCCTTTCAAGAAATGTTTCCAGAGAATCCTCCTCCTGACTCCTCCTGAGTTCTCCTTCCACAGCCTCCTTCAAGACCTCTCCAGGAGCTCTCCCTCCAGGACCTCTCTCCTCTTAGACCTCCTTCAGAGCCTCAACTTCCTTCTCCACTCCTCAGACCTGGCTATCTTTAAGCAAAAAATCTAAGTTCCCTCCCCTCAGTTCTCACATCTACCAATCACTGTCGATCTCTCCCCTGTGCCAATGGTGGCTCTAGCTTAACCCAGGACCACCCAGAGGTCTGACCCCTTTGCATATGTCTGTTGAAGGTCATATTCTCAAATAATTAAATCTTGATCTTTGCTGCAGCCCTTCCTAAATCCTATTACTCTGAGTAGGGTGGAGATTGTAGTTTCTAAGACCTGGTTCTGTCATTCCAAGTATCTCTATTGTATCAATTCTAAAATCAATCATGACTCAAAGAACTTCCTGTTCTATGCTTAAGCATAGGTCAAAGCCCTTTCCATTGTTTAGCAAAAGGTTTCTGTCCTAAAGTAGTCTTAAGTAGGGGGGAGAAGGATCCTCCCATGACAACGAGTTTCATATTCCAATAGAGTTCTTACTATCAGTAGGAGATTTTTTCAAGTATGAAATTTCCCAGTGGGGAAATTTCCAACATTCATAAGTCTAAGAAATTTTAAGGTTTACAGCAGTTCTGTTTTATGGGTTAGTTCATCCTACTTACTTTCAAAGTTATGATTACCATCTATGTATTTCTCTCCATCTTGTTTTCCCCTTTTGTTCTTGCAGTTTCACTTTTCACTCTGTACTTTCCCACAATTTCAAGAGAATTAGAATCCTTTGACCTTTTTAAATAGAACCCCAGCTATTAGAATCAATTTGGTATTTGGCAAAAATAAGTGAGTAATCTGGGACTAATATAATTATAGTATGATCATTAGAATTATAGTAAATATATGTTTATTAGATTATTAAGTAAATCTAATGCATTATTAAGTATAAATTAGGTGATATAAACTATATTATGAAGCATTTTGCAATAAGATGTTGCCTATTAGAGTATAATATCAGACACATCTGAGCTGATAGATGGTGATCTTGGACCTTTTATGACTATAAGGTTGTGACTTAGCATATCAGCTTGAGGGCTATGCTAATTGATCAGGATTCAATAAGAAACTGAGATACCTCCTCAAGAAGCTAGAACACAATCATTGCTAAGAAAATGAAGCTCCCATCCATTGTCAAAAATTATATCATCTTCTCCTTGGCAGGAAAATGTCTATTCCATCCATTGATTAAATCATTATGTAATGAGCAATGTTATAATATAAAAAAGGGAAAAACTCACTTTCAATTTTCTTAGGTAGGCAGAAACCTAATGACCCAGCTTTCCTGAGAGATATCTTTCTCTCTGTCTCTCAATAATCCAATTATCTATTTGTGGTTTTTTTTGTATTTGTATTGGCTGAAAATATTCATCATAGAGTGTTTTGCTTTTAGTCACGCATCCCCCATTCCTCCTCCTTTATATTACACCTCTTCCCAACACCACCCTTCTTATTCCACTCCTATTTCTCTATAGGGTGACATAATATTCTATACCCCAGTGAGTCTGGTTATTATTACCACTTTGAACCAATTCAAATGAGAATAAGTTGTAAGTATTGCTTGCCACCACCTTTGTCCTCCCCTCCACTGTGATATTTAAAAAAATATCTCCTTAGGTGATATAATTTACCCCATTTTACTTGTCTCTTCCCTTTTCTCTCAGTGTAATCCAACTTTCCACCACTTGATTTTTTTTATGTCATCCTAAACATCCTAAAGTACTTTCTCCTATGTATGCATTTTTAACTGCTATGATAATGACAATTTTAAGAGTTACAAATATCATCTTTCCACATAGGTATATAAAAATTCAACCTCATTGAGTTGCTTAAATTTTATCTTTTTTATTTACCTTTTCATGCTTTTATTGAATCATGTATTTGGACATCAAATTTTCTGTTTAAGTCTATTTTTTTTCATCAAGAATGCTTGGAGATATTCTATTTTATTAAATGTCCATTTTTCCCTCCTCAAAAATATACTCAGTTTTGATGAGTAGGTGATTCTTGTTTATAAATCTAGTTTTTTGTCCTCCAAACTATCATATTCCCAAGCCCTCTTATTCTTTAAGTTGGAAGCTGCTGAATCCTATGTACATCTGATTGTGGCTCCATGATATTTGAATCATTTTCTTCTGGGTGCTTGCAGGATTTTGTCCTTGATCTATGTAAAATCTAAAATTATATCTTTAATAATAAAAATATTATAGTTTAGGAGGTTTATTAAAGATCATTAGAAATCAAGGAATGAAGAGGATACAAAATAAAAACCATGTGCCCATGACTGGTTAACCATTTTTAATCCCCACTCACCACCATCACTGCTGATTACTGTATCATGCCCAAAAGAGAGCACTTGGGAGGATTTACCACCAGTTAAGTGCCAATAACATGATCCTGCCAATGTGGAGACTCAGGAGAGATTATAGGGAATTTTGGGAAATACTAAGGACTTTTGGGGAATGAAGCCAAAGGTTCAAAATCTCCATTTATACACCTGAGAAGTGTTGAATTTGGTTATAACATTCCTGGGACTTGCCATTTGGGCATTTATTGCAGGAGATAATCTGTGGATTCTTTCAATTTCTACTTTACCCTATTATTCAAGGATATCAGGGCAGTTTTCTTTGATAATTTCTTATAATATGCCTACACTATTTTATCATGACATTCATGTAGTCCAATAATTCTTATAGTGTCTCTATTTTTCAGGTCAGTTGGTTTTTCAATGAAATATTTCATATTTTCTTCTATTTTTTTTGAGTTTGTTTTATTTTTTCTTGATGTCTTATAAAGTCATTAGCTTATATTTGTGTAATCCTAATTTTTAAGATATGATTTTCTTCTGTGAGCTTTTCACCCTCTTTTTCCATATGGCCAATTGTACTTTTATGAAACTTTTTCTTCATTGGATTTTTGTGCCTTTTTTTCCATTTGACCAATTCATTTTAAGCTATTTTCATTTTGTATTACTTTCATTTCTTTTACCCTTTTTCTTTTGCCTCTCTTATTTTATTATTGGATTTCTTTTAGAGTTCTTCCAGGGGCTGAGATCAATTCCCAATTATTTTTGAAGATTTGCATGTGGCTGTTTTGATCTAACTGTCCCCTGCTGAGTTTGTGTCTTATTCTTCTTTGTCTCTATAAAAATTTTCTATGGTTTGGGATTCCTTATGCTGTTTCCCATCCTTTCCCCCCTTTTTACTTTTAGCTTTAAGGTGGAGTCTGTTTTTGAGTCAGTGTTCACTTTCTTAAAAATCAGGTTTGTTTTTTCTTACTGCTTCTGTTAGCTTTAATTCTGGTTTTCCACAAGTTTCTGTTCTTCCAAGTTGATATGATGGCCTGTGGGCTGAGAGCTCTGGAAGCCACCTCCTGCTATGTATTTGATCTCCTCTAGAGATTGCTGATGGCTTGTAAGGCTCAGAGTACTGTGACTTACCTTGCCCTGCTAGAATGGGCTAAACCCCACAGACTTGGGGATTCTTTGCAGGCTTGTGCTAGGGCTTAGAACTTGGAGCAGTAGGTGAGAATGGGCAACTCGCACACCTCTGTGTGCAGTTTTACTTCTCGCTTTCCTCTCCCCCAGTGAGATAGATTATCTCTGCCTACCTTCCAATTTGTTTTCTACAGGAGTTATTTCATTCCATGCCCTTGTTGATTCTGAGAATCCAGTATTCATTTTGATATTCCATTTTAAGATTGGTTTGAGAGGAGTCTCAGAGCAGTTTGAGCTTTCTGTACTGCTACTCTGCCATCATCTCCACCTCTGATTCCCTTCTTTCTCCTCTTTGTACATTTTTCTATAATCATGAGAGTCTTTAGATAAATCAATACAGATATACATATGAACTAAGGATCCATCTATGTAGGATTTTGTTATTCAAACAACCAAGTAGAGGACTATTGAGCTTGCCATCTGCTTGTTTCCAGTCTTGGAATGCTTGAAAATATGAGTTATATGGGAACAATTGGAAAATGTTGCAAGAGTTTGTGAAACCAAGGTATAAACTTATTTAGTGTGATTAGTGGAGTAAAATCGGTTATGATTATAAAAGGATGACATATGGTCTCACCTGTTATTCGAAGAGACATCCAATCATCTGGCTTTGTTATTTAATTTGAGGTCAAATCTTATATATAAATCATATTCTAAAAGTTATATTCATTGAACAATAGACAAAAAGAGATCTAATATAAATTTTGAAAATAGTGATCAATATGCATGAAATATCCAATTTACCTCAACATGGTTATATGCAACTAAATTGAGACAAATCCTACTACATTCAAATATCCCACCATAGCCCTTTGTTAAAATAAACAGTTAAAAAAAAAAGAATGATTTCATCTGTATAACTCTAAAAGGGTATTGCTATTATATCCTTAGCATTTCATTTTCCTCAGAGAGAATGAGAATTTTGAATTAAAATTTTAACTTGTTTTGAAACTGAAATTTTTCATAAGTTCTTTTAGCATTTATATATTGTTATGGTAATCTAATTTAGCAAGCATTTTAAGGATTATTTTTTTATATATAGGATGTTCAAAGAGAACGATATAAATTTAGTATTATTTGGTATTTTCTTTTTTGCTTATTTCTTTCCATTAATAGCACTTTGTTTCATTGCCAGGTCTACAAACTTTGGTAATCTATGTTCTCTTTTTAACTTTTGAGCTTTTAAACAACACAGCCATTCTTTTTTTTTTTAACTTTAAACATTATTTTATTTGGTCATTTCCAAACATTATTCACTGGAAACAAATATTGTTTTCTTTTCCTCCCCTCCCCCTCTCCCACCACCTTTCCCTCTCCCATAGCCGACGCACGATTCCACTGGTTATCACATGTGTTCTTGACTCGAACCCATTTCCCTGTTGTTGGAATTTGCATTAGAGTGTTCATTTAGAGTCTCTCCTCAGTCTTATCTCCTCCAACCCTGTAGTCAAGCAGTTGCTTTTCATCGGTGATTTTACTCCCACAGTTTATCCTCTGCTTGTGGATAGTATTTTCTAGATCCCTGCAGATTGTTCAGGGATATTGCATTGACACTAATGGAGAAGTCCATCACCTTCGATTGTACCACAATGTATCAGTCTCTGTGTACAATGTTCTCCTGGTTCTGTTCCTCTCGCTCTGCATCACTTCCTGGAGGTTGTTCCAGTCTCCATGGAATTCCTCTACTTTATTATTCCTTTTAGCACAATAGTATTCCATCACCAACATATACCACAATTTGTTCAGCCATTCCCCAATTGATGGGCATCCCCTCATTTTCCAATTTTTGGCAACCACAAAGAGTGCAGCTATGAATATTCTTGTATAAGTCTTTTTCCTTATTATCTCTTTGGGGTAAAAACCCAGCAGTGCTATAGCTGGATCAAAG
The DNA here is from genome assembly GCF_027887165.1 of Monodelphis domestica. Classification (NCBI taxonomy): domain Eukaryota; kingdom Metazoa; phylum Chordata; class Mammalia; order Didelphimorphia; family Didelphidae; genus Monodelphis; species Monodelphis domestica. Next base: position 680,935,896 of record NC_077227.1, read on the forward strand.
GGCAGACAGTCTTTTATCACCCTTTGGGCATAGTTCCAAATTGCCCTCCAGAATGGCTGGATCAATTCACAAGTCCACCAGCAATGAGTTAGTGTCCCCACTTTGCCACATCCCCTCTAATGTTAGCCAATCTGCTAGGTGTGAGGTGATACCTCAGAGTTGTTTTGATTTGCATCTCTCTGATTATAAGAGATGTAGAGCACTTTTTCATGTGCTTATTAATAGTTTTGATTTCTTTGGCTGAGAACTGCCTGTTCATGTCCCTTGTCCATTTGTCAATTGGAGAATGGCTTGATTTTTTTTGTACAATTGATTTAGTTCTTTATAAATTTGAGTAACTAAACCTTTGTCAGAGGTTTTTATGAAGATTGTTTCCCAATTTGTTGCTACCCTTCTGATTTTGTTTACATTGGTTTTGTTTGTACAAAAACTTTTTAATTTGATGTAATCCAGATTATTTATTTTGCTTTTTGTAACTCTTTCTAATTCTTGCTTGGTTTTGAAGTCTTTCCCTTCCCTAAGGTCTGACATGTATACTATTCTGTGTTCGCCTAATTTGCTTATAGTTTCCTTCTTCATGTTCAAGTCATTCACCCATTTTGAATTCATCTTGGTGTAGGGTGTGAGGTGTTGATCTAAACCTAATCTTTCCCACACTCTCCTCCAATTTTCCCAGCAGTTTTTATGAAACAGTGGATTTTTGCCCCAAAACCTGGGATCTTTGGGTTTGTCATATACTGTCTTGCTGAGATTGCTTGCCCCCAGTCTATTCCACTGATCCTCCTTTCTATCTCTTAGCCAGTACCAAATTGTTGTGATGACCGCTGCTTTATAATATAGTCTGAGATCTGGGACTGCAAGACCCCCTTCCTTTGTATTTTTTTCATTATTTTCCTGGATATCCTTAATCTTTTGTTCTTCCAAATGAACTTTGTTATGGTTTTTTCTAAATCAGTAAAAAAAAAATTTTTGGAAGTTCCATGGGTATGGCACTAAATAGATAAATAAGTTTGGGTAGGATGTTCATTTTTATTATATTGGCTCGTCCTACCCATGAGCAGTTAATGTTTTTCCAATTGCTCAAGTCTAGTTTTAGTTGTGTCGAAAGTGTTTTGTAGTTTTGTTCATATAGATCCTGTGTTTGTCTTGGGACATAGATTCCTAAGTATTTTATTTTGTCTAAGGTAATTTTGAATGGAATTTCTCTTTCTAGTTCTTGCTGCTGAGCTGTGTTGGAATTATATAGAAATGCTGATGACTTATGTGGGTTTATTTTGTATCCTGCAACTTTGCTAAAGTTGTTGATTATTTCAATTAGCTTTCTGGTCTAATCTCTAGGATTCTTTAAGTAGACCATCATGTCACCTGCAAAGAGAGATAACTTGGTCTCCTCCTTGCCTATTTTAATGCCTTTAATTTCTTTTTCTTCTCTAATTGCTACTGCTAGTGTTTCTAATACAATATCAAATAATAGAGGTGATAACGGGCATCCTTGTTTTACTCCTGATCTTAATGGGAATAGATTTAGTTTATCCCCATTGCAGAGGATATTAGTTGATGGTTTTAGATATATACTGTTTATTATTTTTAGGAATGACCCTTCTATTCCTATGCTTTCTAGTGTTTTTAGTAGGAATGGGTGTTGTATTTTATCAAAGACTTTTTCTACATCTATTGAGATAATCATGTGGTTCTTGTTGGTTTGCTTGTTGATGTGGTCAATTATGTGGATGGTTTTCCTAACATTGAATCAGCCCTGCATTCTTGGTATAAATCCTACTTGATCATGGTGGATGATCCTTCTGATCACTTGCTGGAGTCTTTTTGCTAGTATCCTATTGAAGATTTTTTGCATCTATATTCATTAGGGAGATTGGTCTATAGTTTTCTTTCTCTGTTTTTGATCTTCCTGGCTTTGGAATCAGTACCATGTTTGTGTCATAAAAGGAGTTTGGTAGAACTCCCTTTTTGCTTATTATGTCAAATAGTTTGTATAGTATTGGAGTTAGCTGTTCTTTGAATGTTTGATAGAATTCACTTGTGAATCCATCAGGCCCTGGGGATTTTTTCTTAGGAAGTTCTGTGATGGCCTGTTGGATTTCTTTTTCTGACATGGGATTATTTAAGAAAACTATTTCTTCTTCTGTTAGTCTAGGCAATTTATATTTTTGTAAATATTCATCCATATCACCTATGTTGGTATATTTATTGCCATATAGTTGGGCAAAGTAGTTTTTAATGATTGCCTTAATTTCCTCTTCATTGGAGGTGAGATCCCCCTTTTCATCCTTGATGCTGTTAATTTGCCTTTCTTCTTTACTTTTTTTAATTAGATTAACCAGTACTTTGTCTATTTTGTCTGTTTTTTCAAAGTACCAGCTTCTAGTCTTGTTTATTAGCTCAATAGTTCTGTCACTTTCAATTTTATTAATTTCTCCCTTAATTTTTAGGATCTCTAGTTTGGTTTTCTTCTGGGGGGTTTTAATTTGTTCATTCTCAAGTATTTTGATTTGCATTTCCAATCCCTTGATCTCTGTCCTCACTAATTTGTTAATATATGCACTCAGGGATATGAATTTTCCTCTATGTACTGCCTTGGCTGCATCCCACAAGGTTTGAAAGGATGTCTGGCCGTTGTCATTTTCTTCAATGAAATTATTAATTGTTTCTATGATTTCTTCTCTAACTATCTGATTTTGGAGTATCATATTATTTAATTTCCAATTAATTTTTGATTTGGCTCTCCATGTACCCTTGCCTATCAATATTTTTATTGCCTTATGAACTGAAAAGGCTGCATTTATTATTTCTGCTTTTCTGCATTTGAGTGCCATGTTTCTATGACCTAGTGTATGATCTATTTTTGTGAATGTGCCATGTGGTGCTGAGTAGAAGGTGTATTCCTTTTTGTCCCTATTTATTTTTCTCCATATGTCTATTAACTCTAATTTTTCTAAGACTTCATTCACCTCTTTTACCTCTTTCTTGTTTATTTTTTTATTTTATTTATCTAAATTTGATAGTGGTTGGTTCAAGTCTCCCACTAACAACACAGCCATTCTAAAAATCTATATATTATAGATGAAATTTTCCAAAGGTTCAGACCACAGAAATCTATCTCAGACTCCTAAGACATGATAGACTGTAGGAAATGGGTTTCCTTTTTTTGAAATATCTATTTGCTTGAAGGGACTACTGCTTCCTAATAGCTTTTTGTAGATGTGAGTTGCTGTTTATAAGGTCTACTTGCTGAAAAGGACCACCCTCCCCCCATAGATTGTTTTGTCCTTGTGCCAGCCTTTGTCTCCCCTACACTTTTGGTGAACAAATGTCCTCTCCTAAGTCCTCCTGGAAACAACTCTTTGTTTCTTGCTTGTTTTCCAAAACTCAAAACCAAGAGAGAATATTTGACTCTATACTACCTCCTTTTGGTCAATGGAATAATCATATTGAGCATAAAGAGGAAATGACATTATTTTCAGAGAATCTCCAAATAGTGTCTTTCTGAGAGTATTAAACCAAGAATTTAAGAGATAAATAATAACTGAGTTGGTTGAATGGTCTTGCCTCTTTTGCAGGATTTGACCTCATTTGCCTAAGAGCTCAAGTTAAAGAGGACAATTTAATCTCATGAACCAGACTCCATTTTTGCATATTTCCCAAGTTGTTGCTGCCCATATTTTTAATTAAAATCATTGTAAGTGCCATCTTTTTTTTTTGTAGTTCAATGGAATTCTCAGTGTACAGATCTGTGTCACTTCACATATTATAATCCCAAAACTATGAATCTGGTTACCAAAAATATAATCTCTTTGCCTCAGTTAAAGGATCAATGTGGTAGTTGTGTGCTTTTGCAAGATGACAATTGATATCTCTACATTAATATTAAATTCAAGGGTATAATTCCACAACCAATTCTGGTTATGAATTATTATTATGATCTTGAATCAGAGAATTTTTAAATCTCAGATTAACATGGGGCATCATAAATCATCAAGTCCAACATATCCATATGTGAAGAAATTCCCTTCCTAAAACACATTTATTTTAGAGGCCATTGACTATCTTATGAGAAAACAGTTCACTCTACTTCTGAATAACTCTTACAGTTAGAAGCAGTTCTCTTTCCTTATACCAAACAGAAATCTGTCTACAATTTCTACTCATAGATCTTAGTGGTATCCTCTAAATGTAAACAGAACAAAGCTAATCCCTCTTCCATATGACAGATACCTGCAAACAGCGACCATGTTACCATCTTAATATCCTAATTTCCCAGCTGGCTTTCAAGGTCTATCCTTATATGGCTTCATAGTCTCCTCAATATTCCTATCACTATTCTCTAGGTATTCTTTAGCTTGAAAGTGCCCTACCTACAATATGCTGCCTAGAATAGACTATAATATAATAAATGTGGTCAGACCATAGCAGAACACATTGAAACTTTAACCTTCCTCATGGAGGTCCCTTTTTCTTCATTCAGATGAAAATCTCATTTGATTTTTGTTCACATGCTATGTACCTCCTCTTCACCAGAAGTGTCTCTAATCATATTTTCACTTTCTAAAATTTATGAATTGATTCTTAAAGCATGACATTTATGAAAGAGAAAATATTTTATCTCATCAATAAGGATATTACTTCAAATGAATCAGAATAAATCTACATTTATATAATTTTGCCACTTGTCTGTGTCATCATAAATGGGGGTTTTACCAAATGTTCAGCGAGGTGGCTTCCTTAAATTATTTTGACATTGGGAGGATATCTATGTAGTATACAGATTGTGCATTATCCCTGACTTTTGTGGCTTGATCATTTTCTTTTTTAATAAACTATTTTTGATGACAGTTATTTAAAGTTCCCCTTGTTGGTAATTCCTTATTTGTTATATATTATAGCTTTTTTATATCAATGTGATCCTCTCCATTCTGATTTGTATAATTCTCACCTTTCATACTTTTTCATACTATAATATTGTTAATTGAGAGTCATATCATCCCTGGAAATAAATATTTGGTAGTATAAAAAATTACAAAAAAACTTTTGATGGTAAAAACAAATTCAGAAATTTACAATTTGCCAAGCTAATTCCATCTTACATATTTTACACATTATTCATGAATTGTGAGAGTTTTCCAGATCCTTACTTTTCGATTCCAATATTTCATCTCTCCTAACATTGTGCCACTAGAAAATATGATAAGGAATTCATAATGATACAGTGGGGTCTCATTATCTATCTAGTTTCAAGACTGACCATGGTCAGGCATGATAGGAACAAGTAAGGAAAATAAGGTTTTTTAATGATATTACCTTAAAACACTGGAAATTTTATTGAGGAATTTAAAGAACCATAAAAGGGGTTGCCCAAAATTTCAAATGAAAAGGTTAAGAAGAGACAAAAAGAGGCAAAGAGTTATGGGAATAGAGGAAAGGGATTTCCCTGTGCTTTGCTGGTCAGACACAGGTACAGACATATGCTGTTTTTCTAGCAGCAAAAACTGTTTGAGAAAATATCATCAAAGAGAGTTAAGTTGTAAGGGGTAGAGGTTGGAGATAATACAAAGAGATAACACACAGATGAGTTAACAGGAAGTAGTGCTGAGATTATGGGGTCAACTCTTGCTATCCTACTTGCCTCTGCATCTATAACCCTTGAGAATTGTGTCCATTATTGTTTAGAAACTAGTCATTAGCTTTCTGTACATATCTTGTATTCTCTTTCACAGACATATAAGAACTGAAACTCTAGGTTAGCTCTTCTCGCTGGGTTAGGAAATGAGAGATGGATTACAGAACAGAGGTTCTCTTTGTTTATTTGATTTGTTTCTTTTATCTTTGAAAGGGAATATTTGGAGAAAGACAAGAAAAATTTTGGTGGGAAAAAGACCTTCATTGCATCTAGTAGTCTTACTAGTCAGCTAAATTTAGAAGAGTTAGTGCAAGTCATTAAATCTGAAAATTAGTTTAAGATGGTTAAATATTTGGATAACAATTTGAAATTATTTAGCCATTTTATGGAGAAGACATAAGTCATCTTATTCTGTATAATCTGTGCTGTTCCTCTACAATGATATCTTCAAGTTCTACTCACTATCCTGCAAAGATCATCTCTTCTTTATCATATCATTTTGATTTTTTAGTATCTCAGAGAGGAATAGAATTTAAGCCTATGGCCCATGGACAGGTTACCCTTACATCTCAGTGTGGTTTTATTCCTATTTCACCCTATCACTCACAATGCCATTAGTTTTTTGAAATCTCTTTACTTTTTACCAGGCTACCAGAACTTTATCTTCTAGATAAACAAATTTCTTTATATATGCTTACTGGATTATCTTCATGAACTGCTTAAACAACTCTTTGTTTTATTCTTCATTTTGGTTTTTGATGAATCAAATATATTTGAACTCTCTTTTACCAAATGCCCTAAGTTATATGTCTTCTGCTCTCTCTCATCACCACTTCCATTAAAGTCTCAGAACAGATATTCCTATTTTCTTTTTTATCTTTCTGTCTCACATTTTGCTTCCTTTAGTTTATATACATATAGTTTTTTAAATTATTTCACTTTGTTTTTTTTGTTTCTTAAAATATTTCCAAAGGTGGAGGCATGTTGTAGCACCTCAAAAGTTCTTTTAATGGAGGATTCCTCTGCCTAAGATCAAGATATTTCATTGCTCCAAGGATGATTAATATCTTTGTTATATCTTCCATTTGTCACTTATTTTATCTGCTTATCTAAGGAAACCTGTGGTAAAATAAAATTTGATTATGCAGAGGTGAAATGGATATAAATAAAAAAGTTGGAGGCTTCTGGTCAAGATGGCAGCTTAGAGAAAGCTAAAGTTCTGAGCTCCAGAAACCCTTCCTTACTGATCTCAAACGGAATGCTCCTAGGGCATCGAAATTCAAAACAAACAGCAGAATAGACCCCTGAAACACTCCTCCTGGACCTGGATCAAAAGGTACGGCCCCCCAAGAGTCAGAGCCTGAGATCACTCGGATCTAAGGGGAAGGCAAAGGGAAGGTCCCAGGATCCATCCCCCCAACCCAGAGTGCTGAGTCCGAGGTCATCAGCTTTTCTATATATCTCCAACACAGCTGAGCAGCAAAAACTAGAAAGAGAAATCCTATTCAAAATCACCTTAAACAAAATAAACTTCTTAGGAATCTATCTCCTGAGACAAACACAGGAACTATATGAACACAACTACAAAACACACTCCACACAACTAAAACTAGACTTGAGCAACTGGAAAAACATTAACTGCTCATGGGTAAGACGAGCCAATATAATAAAAATGACCATCCTACCCAAACTTATTTATCTATTTAGTGCCATACCCATTGAACTCCCAAAATGTTTCTTTACTGATTTAGAAAAAAAAAAACATAACAAAATTCATTTGGAAGAACAAAAGATCAAGGATATCCAGGGAAATAATGAAAAAAAAAACACATATGATGGGGGCCTTGCAGTCCCAGACCTCAAACTATATTACAAAGCAGCAGTCATCAAAACAATTTGGTACTGGTTAAGAGACAGAAAGGAAGATCAGTGGAATAGACTGGGGGAAAGCGACCTCAGCAAGACAGCATACGATAAACCCAAAGATCCCAGCTTATGGCACAAAAATCCACTATTCAATAAAAACTGCTGGGAAAACTGGAAGACAGTGTGGGAAAGGTCAGATTTGGATCAACACCTCACACCCTACACCAAGATAAATTCAAAATTGGTGAGTGACTTAAATATAAAGAAGGAAACCATAAGTAAATTGGGTAAACACAGAATAGTATACATGTCAGACCTTTGGGAGGGGAAAGACTTTAAAACCAAGCAAGACATAGAAAGAATCACAAAATGTAAAATAAATAATTTTGCCTACATCACATTAAAAAGCTTTAGTACAAAAAAAAAAAAGCAATGTAACTAAAATCAGAAGGAAAACAACAAATTGGGAAAAATCTTCAAAGAAACATCTGACAAAGGTTTAATTACTCAAATTTATAAAGAGCTAAATCAATTGTACAAAAAATCAAGCCATTCTCCAATTGATAAATGGGCAAGGGACATGGATAGGCAGTTCTCAGATAAAGAAATCAAAACTATTAATAATCACATGAAGAAGTGTTCTAAATCTCTTATAATCAGAGAGATGCAAATCAAAACAACTCTGAGGGATTACCTCACACCTAGCAGATTGGCTAACATGATAGCAAAGGAAAGTAATGAATGCTGGAGGGGATGTGGCAAAGTAGGGACATTAATTCATTGCTGGTAGAGTTGTGAACTGATTCAACCATTCTGGAGGGCAATTTGGAACTATGCCCAAAGGGCAACAAAGAATATCTACCCTTTGATCCAGCCATAGCACTGCTGGGTCTGTACCCCAAAGAGATAATGGACAAAAAGATTTGTACAAGAGTATTCATAGCTGCACTCTTTGTGGTGGCCAAAAACTGGAAAACGAGGGGATGCCCATCAATTGGGGAATGGCTGAACAAATTGTGGTATATGTTGGTGATGGAATACTATTGTGCTAAAAGGAATAATAAAGTGGAGGAATTCCATGGAGACTGGAACAACCTCCAGGAAGTGATGCAGAGCGAGAGGAGCAGAACCAGGAGAACATTGTACACAGAAACTAATACACTGTGGTATAATCTAACGTAATGGACTTCTCCATTAGTGGCGGTGTAATGTCCCTGAACAATCTGCCGTGATCCAGCAGAAAAAACACCATTCATAAGCAGAGGATAAACTGTGAGAGTAGAAATACCGAGGAAAAGCTACTGCCTGACTACAGCAGTTGAAGGGACATGACAGAGGAGAGACTCTAAAGGAAACCTAATGCAAATATTAACAACATAGCAATGGGTTTGAATCAAGAACACATATAATACCCAGTGGAATTATGCGTCGGCTACGGGGGTTGGGGGAGAGGAAAAGAAAATGATCTTTGTCTTTAATGAATAATACTTGAAAATGATCAAATAAAATATTATAAAATTAAAAAAAAGAAATTAAAAAGTTGGAAATTTTTCCATAATACAAGGGAAAAATTCCAAATAATGTGTATACCAAAAATGGAATGACTTAGGAGACAATGGATCCTTGTTCTTAAAGTCTGAGTGTCTTCAAAAAATGCTAATAAATTGTCTGAGATTTTTAAAGGATGAATTCTATAATATTCCTGACAGGAAGGAAGTGCTAGTCACAAGACCCAACTGCCACTCCCAGATGCCCCTTCCCCCACCAACTGTCAGTCTTGTTTCCTTTCCACAATTCCTGTTGAAGTTTGAGCTGGACTAAATAACCTATTAGTCCACTTCCAACACTGGGATTCTTAGTCATTTTTTCCATATAGTCTATAATATCCTTACTCTTAAGAGCATTGTGAATTGAGATGGTATAATAAATAAAAGGTAGAGAAAATATCTCAAGGATTGGAAAAGGAGAAAAATAGAATAAATAATAGGCTTGAAAGAAAGGAAAGGAATACAACATGGACAGTTAAGAGAAAAATGGGGAATGTTTGGGAGTAAATAATGGCCCAATTCTGAAGCAGAGCTCTCCAAAAGCATATTTAACTAACTAGGTAATGGAATATATAGCATGCAAACATAAATAATGGAAGGTGAAGAGAGAGTTCTCACTGGAGATAGGGCATTTCCAAGCAAAGACAATGCTCCCAAATTTCCCAGTGTGGCTATTGTTCTGTATGATTCATTGAAGAGAAAAATGTGATTCCTGACTTCTGAAAATATTGGTGTTGATCAAAGAAATTGAATATTTTTACTGAATTTTTGTAGGCATACAAAAATAACCTTTGGAAAAAAAAACTCATAGAATGAATTTTTAAATTCTTTTTAAGAATCTTTACTTAGGTAGATAATGAATAAATCTTGACTTTCTTAGCAGCTTTTCCATTTTCCTCTCTTTTCTTCAGTTTTCATCTGATTCATAAAGTCTGTAAAGGGAGAAATGAGCTCAGTCTTTGTAAAGTTAAATTGTTAGACTAGACACATAAGACTTTCAATAACTCCTCAATGTTATCTGATTGAGGCTATATTGAATTAAAGAGAATTCAAGAGATTATGAGTAGTATGTGAGTAACATGCCCTTGGTCACAATCCAATCTTTTAAAACCTGTTTTCAAATCTCCTTTCCATTGTTGACAGATTCTTTAAGAATACTGGGGAGAAAAATAACTGAATGAATTTGTTGGTTGCAGAATTCCAAAGAACTTGTTCCTTTTATCATTAATAATCTCTCTACTATTCAGCTTTTGTACAGATGACAATCCCCTCACACATATAAAGCAGACTGTATGCAAACCTCAGTATACTAGAAGATATTAACTAGATAATATCTTGGTCTTCTTAAGTTAACTAAGTGTTTACACTTCAGATGCTGATGCACTTTGTTAAAAAGATAATTTCCCCTAAGAATGTAGAAAGTTCTGGAAATAAAACTATCTTATCTTTTCAATCTTTCTAAATTCTAAATTAGAAAAAAATAGCAGGGATGATTTCAAGGTGAACCAATCAGCTTTGGAGAGAGGACATTAGTTTTATTATTCTATCTGATTAATTGGAAGATAACTTAACCACTTTAAAGAAATACAAGTGCCCACCATGCCTTTAGGAATAAATGAGTATTCTGCAAGTATATTTAAGGGCATAATTTGGCTAATGGAATGTTCTCTGTCTCTCTTTTCCTCTTCCTCTTGTTCATGTGTCAGTGATAATGAAGTTGGTCTTACATTTAAATAGAACCTTTTTTGAGCCAAAGAATTTGTAAGTACATTACAAGCCTAATAGCCTGATATGTAAACTCTACCAAGGGTACACTCCATCCACCACTGACAGCCACCCACAAAACTGCTGCTTCTGATCTGTAAAGCTGTAAAATTGGGACACAGCTACATTGTGCCCCAGAGAGCAAATATCTTTCTTTTGTGGAAAAGGGAGAAACAGGGAGCTGGCACTGAATCTCATTAGCAGAGTTGGACTCTGGGTAGTGTATTGAGGTGAATGATATTATTTGTAGTCAAACTGGTTTGCAACTAGTTTCATCTCACAAGACATTGCTTTTTGCAGTGTTTCAGTAGAAAGAATATTTTTACAGACTACTCCAAGGAAGTCTTCCCCAGGTAACCTGAAGTCTTAAAAAGTTGTTTCTTTCCTTTTATTTCACCATGTCAAATTATCTGTTATTCTGAATTTGCAATTTGTATTCTTCATCTTAAATCAAATGAAAGCAAAGTGAAGGGATGCAATGTTTACAGGATTAAATAGTTAACTGCCAGTATAGCCAAGTATGACACATATCTCTTAACTTGTAGGCTATTTGCTTTTAATATTCCACAACAGAGTTTACTAGGTCACAGCCATTATTAAAAAGCACAAAAAAGGAAAAAAATAAAGAGAAGGGGGAAATTAAGGGGACTAAAATATAATCCTTAAGAAGAATGATATATTTATACATTGATTCATTTGTTTAATTGTTTAAATAACTATTTAATCATTAATGTAAATAAGGGAAGCATATGTTTTATGCTGTGATACTTTCAAAAATTAATGTGAGTAAATGATATTTTTTAGGGTTAAAGCAGAATTGGTTATTTTATATCATGAGATAGGTTGCTAAAAAGGTAGAGGATCAGGAATAGGTGGAAGTCTGGGGGATATATTCCTCATGATATATACCAGGATATATAATGGAAATGGGCTTTCAGAAAGATTAGGTGATTTGGCAAAATGTATACATAAATTGTTGTTGCAAACAATCTCAGGAATGATCTAGTCTCATCTCTATTTGAAATATGAGATCTTTGGACTTCAATTTACTTAATATGTATGATAAGGAAGTTGGAAGAAGCAGTCTCTTCATGGAGTTATGACAATGATCTTGATAAGGATGATGATGACTCACATTCATATAATCTTAAAAGTTTGCAAAGTGATTTGCATTTTTGCCACATTTGATTATAATACTTGTGTTACCTAACAGAATATGTGTTATAGTCACAATGAATATGGTCATAGGTCACAAGCATATGGGGGATGAGTTTGCAGCTTTATGTTAGTAAATAAACTGATTCTAAGATATGACATTATATTAATACTTCTGATCCTTCAAGATAATGAGAAACTGTTGTGTTTAGCATCTGACACCTTTAATGTGTCTTTAAAGAATAGAACACATTGCAAGAATACTTATTCAGCTGAAATTGGATTTTTAACATAGCTATTTGGAAGTAATAGGAAATTATGACATTGTAACAAAACATTCTCTGTATTATATTGCCATTTCCTTAACTCTATCTTCCTGCATTCTTCCTTTCAAAATATATTAATTAAAGGTCCACAATGTTCAACATTTTAAAAAAAGACATTCTTCAGAATATACTGATGTGGATGCCATAGTCCTTGATATCAAGGATTTTATAATCTATATGTAATAAAATAGAGCTTAAATAAGTGTGTGAATACATTATATCAAAAATTTTTATGATATGGCAAATTGCAAACCTTCCATGCCTGCTCCTTTGTGACTGTTGTCCAGGTTCTCTCCAAAGTTCTTCACAAGATTTCAACTCATTGTGCTAGAATCCTTCCTCAATCTCACTCAAGGGCACCAGGAGAGCATTGTAGCCAGCCACTTTTCACCATTTGATCTTGAAACATAACCAACTTTTCTCTTTCTGTCATAGCATTGTTTGATGGTATGCTTTACTTTTATTATTTGGGTTCCCTGCTTAGCTACATGGTGAAATCTCCTCTCCTCCACTAATTCATTATTCTTTTTGTCTTCTGTTTGATGCTGATCATAAGTTCATAAATATTGATGGTCTGTTATGGTCCTTGCAGTCATATAGAAATACCAGAAAACATTTTTACTATAGAAGATGGACTATTGCTTTCACGAGAAGATTGAGTTCCATAAAGGAGCAATTAAATTTAGTTGAGCCATCTCCTTTACTCCTGTTCAACTGTAGGACCAGATTCTTGTCCATCTTTTCTATCTGTCTAGAATAGATGCATTATCATAAAAATTCTATAGGGTATCCATCAAAATACATTTTGACTTTTGAAAAATAGACTGTCTTCACCCACTTGGTGTTTCCTGTTTTCATCAATAAACTTCACTATGACAGTAAATATGAGAGTTTGACCCTTTCTGGCTGGGATGATCAGGAAACTGGGAGAAAGTGGCACTTGATTACATATGCTAGGATATATATATATATATATATATATATATATATATATATATATATATATATATAATTTCAAAAGTAAGTCATTCCAAAAAAATAATGGGTAGATTGTTAGAGCAGCAACCCTCTTCCCATTTGACAATTGCAGAAAATGATGAAAAGGTAGACTAAGTGACTTGCCAAATGTTGCGTAGCTATTAAGTTTCTGAGGCTAAAGTTGACTTTAATTCTTCTATTTCCAGGCCCTTCACTCTGTTCCCTACATTATCTTGTTCTCTCTATCAATAACTAATTTTCATCAGTAATATCCATTCAAAAGTGAATTTACAGAGATATCACAAACTTAAATGTGCAAACTTAGTTTCATGATTTTTCCCTGAAAATGACCATCTTGTAAAAATGTCACTCTTTCTATTTTGGTTACTCTTAGGTGCAGAACTATTGTATTATCTTTGACTTCTTTTTGACTTCATCACCCACATATTCATTGAGTTTCCTTATTTTTCCTCAGTATCTCTTGTAATTCCTCCTTCTCTCTGTTTACATGACAGTCTTCTTTCTTTAGGCACTTTTTGTCCAGCAGCTGGATTATTTTAATGGCCTCCTGATTCATCTCCCTTCCTTAATGATATTTTGGAAAACTGGATAGCAACCAGATACTCTCTTATCCCACTTCCCTTTCCTATATACTCTCTTCCCCAGCTCTCTCCAGGGAGAATTCATCTGAGCTGATGGACTAGCATAAGATTGGAGTTACTAAATCTCTTCCTTCCCTTGGGGTGAAGGACTACCAGTTCTTAGTATATGACATGCTAATATCTATGTTTCTCCAGTCTTCACTATCTGTGCCTACATATTACAGATCTCTAACATTTTAAATTTTCTTTGCACATGTAACTTAAGTATACTTGGCTCTTACCATTTTCTTCCAATATGGAAACTTTAGGACACTTCATGTTTCCATCAGCCCTATAACAGAAAGTTTATTATATTTTATTTCCTCCAATTTGAGTATTATGTCCTTGACAGTTTTACCTGTTTTAGCAACAGTGCTTAGCACGGTTCATGGCAAAAAGTCAAAACTGAAATAATATTCATTCATTCATTCAAATCTCATTTCCCTCTTACCCTTCCTTGACAGAGCTGCCACAGAGATTCCTTAAAAGCAAGTCTGACTCTCTCAACTGCCCTCTTCAGTAAACTCTAAGGTTCTCTATTGCCTCGGGGTAACATATAAACTCCTCTGCTTGACTTTACAAACCTTTAAAACTTACCTTAATTTACCTTTCCAAATTCATTATATATTCACCTTTATTCCTTGTACACTGTCTCTCAGGTAAACTAGCCTTCATGATTTTATACATCTCCCATTTCTGTATATTTACACTGGCTATTTCTCATTCTTAAAAGGCACTGATATTAAGCTCATATATTTCTCTTCCTTCCTTCTAATGTCATATCAAGTATCCCCCTTTATACTAAACCATTATTTAACCACCCAAATGTTAGGACCCTCCATCATTCAATTGAGTTATATTTATTTTACATTTGTAGAATGCATACTTATATATACAAATGTTTTCTCTTCAAATAAAATATAAACTCTATAGAAGTATATATATTTTTTACTTTGGGGAGTTGGCATATTAGATCATTTGTATAGTATCTGGAGTATAGAAGCTATTAATATGTTTTATTAATTTATGATTGAAAAGCAAATTTTAACTTCTTTTCATCATATTATCCTGTGAAAAAATTTATTCTAAATTATTTTCTCAGCAAATTTTCAACACCATTAATTTATAAATCTTGAGAATTTTATCAAAACATCTTAAAATTTGAACATGCTTCACCTTTTGTTTCATGTTATTTCTCCACATAAAATATTTCTATTACATTGTGAATTATGGATTACTTCATCTGAGGTAAAACAATTCTCTTTTAACATAGATTTTAAGAGTGATATATATCTTTCCATAAAAGTATTTTTCCTTTTAAATTTGTTGCAAAAATGCTTTGTATTTGTTTAAAATTCCATTAAAAATTAGCTAATATGATTGAAAGAAAGAAAAAAGGATGGAAGGAAGAATGCAAATAATGTAAAAAGAAGGAAAAAAGAAAATACAAAGGAATAATTAAAAAATAGGGAAATAATTTCAGAAAAGAGAAGAAGAAACAAAGAAAAAGAAAAATGAAAGAAATAGAGGAAAAAAGAAAAAAATATGGCTGTTTTGAAAATGAATGATTTTTCCTACAGTACAAAAGAGATTCACCTTTGTGGCGATGTACAATCCAAGTTCTTTATGGAATTATCAACTGGAATGTTGCCAGGACTTGAACTATTTCATTGAGTGTCTGTGACAACATATTAGTGTAGATGGACTGAAAAATGTTTTTTTTTTTTTTCAGTTTACTTAACCTAAATGCCTTTACAAATTCTGAATGAACTTCAGCTAGAAATTTTTTTCCATTAGGACTTCAACTTTAATTTTTAGTAAAAGAAAAAGGAATAGACTGAAATGCAGCCATAATCACTTTTAAACTCTATAGCACAGACTGTTCAGAGCTCCATTCCTTTGTGACATGTTTGTGCTTTGCCACTGGAAGGAGCTAGAGTAATGATATTGAATGAACACTGCAGTAACTGGGCAGCAATATGGTTAAACTTATCATAGGAAAAAAAAAACGTGCTAAAGGAGGGGGAAAAAGATGGTTTTACCTTCTCAAAGACAGAGACTCGGGTAGTTTCTGAAATTTTGTGACTGAGATTTATATGATCATTTAAAAATATGAAATGTGGACCTTACGTGTAAAAGTCACAAGACAATGGCTTAGAAGCCTTTTTTTTCCCTTTTCCTTTTTTACATCAAAGATTTGAAGGCAGAGTAGAAAGAAGAGAGAAGGGACAGAGTATTAAGTAGCACATGAATATGATTCAGAGAGCTTCTTACTTTTAAAAGAAAGTGGCCCACAGTAAAGAGAGAACATTGAGACTAATATTAAAATATTTGCCACCAAAAAATCTGCCTGTAAGAATCCAAGCTACTTCCCATTCTAACTATCTTACGTTGTCCTAAATTAATGTCTCCTTTGGATCAAACATGACTTTCACTTTCTACTTCAGGATGTCAAAAAAAAAGAAAAGAGAGATTTTGAAAATTGAAATTGTGATTTCTTAAATACATAATCAGTTACATTACCAAAAGGTAAAAACCTATCATTTTCTAAAGAATCAAAAGAAAAGGGGGGAAATTGTTGAATATTATCTCTATTGGTAATGATAGTCATAAATTTTTTTCTGAATTTTTTTTCCTCCAAATTTTTCTAGCTAGAAAACATACACTAAAACTTGTTGGGTTGATGTCATGTTGGATTTAAAACTATCCTTTCAAGATTTCATTTTGTTTGGGTTGGCCAGTCACTAAAGTTTGTAAGTTTGTAAGGTTCTTAATTCTATCATGTAATGTATTAACAATCTCACAGATTCTTGTCATTCATTCTGAACTTCTGTAGCCTCTTCCTCTTGTTAGTGAGTTTTTTCTTGAAACCTTTATTTGAAGAAATATCCAAAATGCCATGATTAATTCTATTTTGAGATGGTTCATGATTTTAGATTAATTCTCTACCTCTGCCTCAAGACCTTACAGTGGATTCTTACAGGATCCCTTCTAAGAAACTCCATTTAAGGAATTTTTCATTTTAGCCATGCTCTTTTCTAATCTGGATCAGCTCTTCACTATCCAGAAGATTTTATGCACTTCCTTTTAGCTCTCTAGCATATGCTATCAGGCTGTATGGTGTGGTATCGGGGTGTATCGGGTGCTCAGGGAGGAGTAATATCTTTTGTATGGAGGGCTTGTCTTGCCCTCCTAGGGCAGCTCTCCAGCCTCTTACCCTCACCTGACACCCAGCTCTCACTTGTGGCTCCCAGTAGCTGCTAGCATGCTGCAGCGGCCACACCCCAGGCAACGGCTTCGACAGGCCAGCTAAACCTTGTGAGGGTAGCCATCGGGTCATTGACCCCTGGTGAACCAGGGCTTTGCTCACCCAGCATGTGAAGACTGCTTCGGCAGAACAGGTGGAAGAAACCAACAGGAAGGTTCAACGGCTGAGATGGCGATGCAGCAAAGCACTGTGGAGTGCTCAGGGCGTGTTGGAGCACAAAAGATAACACGACCATCCAATGCAGCTGAGGAAGTCTCCAGGTGTGACCACTTTTCGTGCCACTGGACCCAGGCTTCCAATGCCGAGAGAGTGGGACTGTCTCTGTGCATCGGCTTTTCCACTTAAATCATCACGCACAAGTATCTTTGTGCACAAAAACGCACAAAGACAATTGTCATCCTCAGTTACAGAGAGACTACTACCATATGCTATCTTTCCCCATCAAAATGTAAGCTCCTTGAAGGAAAATACATACTTCCTTTTTGCTTGCCATTTTCTGTTTAGCATAGTTTGTATTGTATGGTAAGTTAAAGTAAATGCTTTATCCAATATAATCTAATTCTTTCTGTTGGTAATCTTTAAAATCACAAAACATTTTACTGGATTAAAAAAGTAAATGCTATTTTTACAAAACAGTGTAACATAATTTGTTAAATTAAAAGTAAGCTTACTTCAATTTCTGATAGAAATTGTTTTATTTATAAGTCTAAGGAATTTTGAGGTTTACAAAATGTATAAGTAGTGTGAATATAATACTTTTTTCAGTAGTCAAAAAATAGTGGTAAGCACCAAGGAGAAGTACAGTTTTCTTAGGAATAGACTGAAGTGGACTGATTTTTTAGTAAGGCAATAAGTTTAGAAAATAACAATGTAATAGAGCTAGATTTCTGCAATCTATTTCTTAATCTTCCATGATATTCTTGTGGAGTACCTGGAAAGAGTTTATGTGATTAAATGGGCCATATGATAGTATAATTATGTAGAATCAAAAGTAGTTGAATGAATGGCATTCATTCATGATGTTCAATATATTGAAGGGCAGTCTCTCTTAAAGTGTTCCCAAATTTGTCTTTTAATGTTTTCCAATCAAATTTATCAATAATTTGGCATAATTATCAAACATAGTTAATAGAAATACAGGAAGGACAACTAGTTCCTTGGATGATAGAATAATGATTAAAAACATTTTAATAATTTAAACAAATAGATAGAATCTTATATGATAATAGTAACAAGAGATGAATATAAAGTTGAAAATTTGATTTTAAAAAGAATCTTCACAAATACCTATAAAAGTATGTCAGAAAATACGTACAGGAATTTATGCATCTCACAAATTCAACAAGAATAATATTAATTTATATTTCTGGAAAACAACTCTTATTATGTTATATTTAATTATCTTAATGGAAATCGAGTAACCATAATAATAAGTGACAAAAAGAAGCCTCATGGCTCTATAAGCCCTGGCCTTCATAGCACAGCAGAAAGCTTTACATCTAAAAAGAACTTCATGAAATTTCTCAGGGTTAGGAAATGGCTTCTATGCATCCTGCAACAATACATTCTTTCTTTGATGTCTATGTTCTCTAAATTTGAACTTTTTCAGCCTGGATTCTATATTTATGTGTGGGAGAATGGACTCCCAACTGAGGTTATATTTTGAAAGCAAAAGTTTGTTTAATATGACAGTTTAGTTGAAAATCATTGGGGAGTGCATTGGGGGTTCAAGGAGGAGTAGTCATCTATCCTCTGGGTCCTCTGTCAAGCAATATTAGTGCAGTTTGTATTAGGTAGTGCTATAATCCTCCCTCTGTCCCTCTCTCTCTCTCTCTCTCTCTCTCTCTCTCTCTCTCTCTCTCTCTCTCTCTCTCTCTCTCTCTCTCTGTTTCTGTCTCTGTCTCTCTGTCTCTCTTTCTCTCTGTCTGTCTGTCTGTGTGTGTGTGTGTGTGTGTGCCTGTGTCTTTTGTCTGTTTTATAGGTTTTCCATAGAATGTGACATCCTGAGGACAAATACTTTATGAATTTATTTTATTATTTATTTTTATCCCATGTTCTGGATAGACCTTCACATATAGTAAGGGTTCACTATCAAGCTAACATTTATTAGGCATTACTTTATACACCTGTAATTATAACTGAATTCGGAGCTAGAAAAGAAAAAAGAAAGAAATGCCCCTGTTCTCTAGCAGCTCCCATTCTATTACAAGAAACAAGTTATATCCATATTAAAGACAGTGTAATACAGTGCATACAAAGATGACCTTGGAATAAGGAAGGCCAGCAATCAAGTCTGGCCTCTGGTGATTCTACCTATGTAATAATTGATAAATGACTTAACATAAGCAACTCTAAAACTCCATTTCAAAGAAGGCTTCAATAGCAGTGGTGGAGGAAGTTCATCACCACAAGTTTCGACTACTACCAAAATAACTGGTTGAGTCCTATGTCTATAAATAAAAAGCAGTTGGGATATGGAGACATTGGCAACTAGGAAGATCTTCAAAAGAACTTTATAAACTTTTGAACTTGCATTAAGGCTGATATTTTGCAATTGCAAAAAGATTGAGAGTATGTGTGCTTTACTTGATTTTGAAAGAGATAGTCTCAGTTCTATATAATTTGAATCAGCTCTCTAATTTGCTGGGAAGAATATTGAGGACTATTTTATGGTTCCTCATTATTCAGCCAAAACACACTGAAGTAATAAATACTCACCAAGTGAGTGCTTGGTCTGTGCTAAATCCTGTAGATTTAACCAAATGAGGGCTAAACCTCTCAAAGAGATCATAATCTAATAGAGAAAACAACAAGCAAATGTGTATGAGGGAGGCTCCCATATGAGGGAGGTCCAAAGAAAGCATCTGTTACATAATAGATACTGCACTAATCAATGAAGATACAAAGAAAGGTAAAAGACACACCCTCCTCTCAAGGAGCTCATAGTCTAATGGAAAGTCTCTACAACAACTCACTTCAGAGCAGGGATTAATTTTAATGTTGAGATAGGCAGGAGCTTTTACAGATTATTGTCTCTTTGCATTAAGAAAACTCCAAACTGGGGCACTCTGTCCCAGGACTTCATTGTTAGCATCCTCAACACTGAAACCCATTGAATTAGTTTGTTTATTGAATTAGTTTGTTTATAGGATTGTAACTTTAAAGCTGGGAGGGATCCCAGAGGCCAGAGATACATAGTGACTTACTAAAAACTTAACTGAACATATTGTAATGTTCTATTCACAGATTCACATCCTATTTTCCCATTACCTTGAGAACATCTCCATTTCGATTTTGTTGTTGTTGTTGTTTGTTCCCCACCACTCACCATAGACAACAAGGAGGGCAAAGATCTATAAACAATGAGATCTACAGATGCTGACTGGGTGCCTGATTGTCCCTATAAAGATACAGATTGAGCACTGAATTATACTGAGTCAATTTTGTAACATCAATTGAGTGATCAGAGTGCACAACATCACATATAGTGTTTTTCTTTCCTAGTTTTATTGATCTCAACAAAAGGCTAGTTTATAATGGAGAAAGAACTAGACTTTAGGTTAGAAGGCTTAGGTTTTAATCCCTGTCCTGTCATTTAATGACTGATAGCTACTACACTTTGGACAAGTCACATTCACTTTTTGTGTGTCAGTTTCATTAAGTATAAATAATAGTTAAACTAGATAACCTTTAAGATTACTTATATTAAAACTTTCCAAAATTCTATAATCAAATAGATTTTTGCTATTATGTATCTTTTATTTTCTTTCCAAATTTAACCAATTGAACAGGTTGTTAGGGACAGGATTATCATAAAGGAGGCATATTTGACTCTGCCCTCTCCTACTTAACCCAAATTAATGTTATCTTTTGATTCTTTCAAGTTCATTTTCATAGCATGTATTTGAAAAGGATTAAATTAATGGAGAGTTTAATTCTAAATGAAATTAGCAAAATTTGAAAGGGTAATGGTATAGGCAAAGTTAGAAAATTCAGCAAGCTTTATAAATATACCTACATAGTTGAAAGCCATTGACAAAAACCTAAGAAATCAACATTCTATTTCAGTACCAGTCAAATTTAAAAATAATAATAATAATAGCAAATATGAATTTTTTTAATAAAAAGAATTTGATTCATATACTAGTTACTAAAGAGTCTTTTTCTCACTGATCTCAAATACCACATTAGAAGGTCTTGGGAACTTTATTAAAGTTAGGAAAAGCAAATTTCAAAAGTGCATCTATGAGGAAGACTATTCAGGAGACAGTAGAGACCCAAAATCACTATTCAAACAATAAAAAAGAAAGATGGAATAAAGAAATAGTTAAAGAAAATGTGTCACCTGGAAAAGTTATAGAGCTAATGACTGACAATCTAATTAAAGAATCCTCTTCAGGCAAAAAAAAAATGTGGTGGAGTATAAAGTTATGAACAACATAACATACCATGACACAAATTCCTAAGGCAGCCAGTAACATACCATTTTCAAATATATGTAGAAACAATTTTATGAATAATGTATTTTGTATAACATCTTTGCTATGCATTATTTAAATTATTTGTGCTGACTGAAAGTGATCAGATTTTTTATTGCAGTTTTGTGATATGCTTAATATTCTCTGTTTATGACATTAACATCAAGATATGACAATGGACTTTTTGATGGAGAGCTTACAACTTATTTTCAAAATTCATATTGATTCTTAAGTATTTGGTTATCCAGTATTCAAATTATTTTTATTTGTGAAAAAACTGAGAGATTTTTATGGTGTGTTTGTGTTTTTTTAAAAAATATGATACACAAATAAAAATGAGATTTAAGTGCTAAATTTTATTTGGATAATATTCCAGGGAAATATTATGTCTTATTAGATCTTTCTAGAGAGAAAAGTGTAGAGAAGAAAGTGCCAAGACCTAGAGAAGATGTAAATGTGGCTTTAGTTTCAGTCCAACCACTTCCTACTAGTGAATGTGAGAAAAATCCCTGACTTGCTCTGGTTCATATCTATAAAAATGGAAATCATAATACATTCTTTTCACAGGTTTGTAGGGAATTTTGTTTAATATAAAACTTTGAATTAATGTTTACCTTATTGCATTTATATTCACATTTATTTTATTTATATGTTTGTTTCAATGATTTATTTAATGATTTATTTTAATAAATATTTGGGAATGATTCTGAAAGTTTATTTTCTCCAAAATGTCCATGTCAATGGTATCTTTTCTCATTGTCACAATATAGTGAATAAATAATTTCAAACAAGGACAAGATAAGTACAAATATTGTTTCTTTATTCTTTTAGGATGGTTATAAATATTTAATCTCATATTTCCCTTATAAGATTCATAAATTTAAATAAGTAATTAAATCAATATGATTTCATGTTGCTTCTACCACATAAACTTGATAAAAGGCTTCAGAAACAATTTAACTTTGAATTTTTTCAAACTAGAGAAAATAAATGAGACATTAATTTCTAGGTAATATTAAAACAATAGAACTAAAATCTGATCTCGAAAATTTTATAAATATCTATGACTAAGTCCTTTATTTAAAAAGAATGGATGAATCAATGTTAATCCACATACCTGGAATTCTACTTCTAGGAGAAGTTATTATGCATTAGGTAATTTTCTCAATTTTTATTGCTTTAGAATTTGCTTAATTTTGCTCTTTTCTGCTTGTTAGGTATAGGGCAAAAATATTTTCTATATATATATATATATTTATATATAGTTTCTTCATACATGAAATATAGTTGTTTTACTTCACAGGAACTAGGTTCTCAACCATCTTCAAATCTGTTAAAATGGTTTTAGACTTGAATGCCAGGAAATCAGAACCAAATAGTTTTCAGATGTCAGAGTAACAAAAGCAATTATAAAGTGTTCCTGTCTCATTTCTATTAGTAGTGTTTTATCTAGGAAGAGTTCAGTTGGCCAAGAGATGATGAGTTTTACCCTAATCCTTTTTAATTACAAAAAAAAAAAGACTATGTACTAGTGTTTACACCATTAAATAGAAAAGAAATAATATCAGGATAGTAAATTGGTTGAGAGAAATTTCAATCTGAACCCCTTAGACAAAGATCAAAAGAATGAGGCTACTGTAATAATAACAATCGCAGTAGTAGTAGTCTCTCGGTAATTGAGGATGACAATTGTCTTTGTGTGTTTTCATCTATGATAGATGAGTGTGCACAAAGACACTTGTTTGTGAAGGTGATTTAAGTGGAAAAGCCGATGCACAGAGACAGTCCCACTCTCTCGGCGTTGGAAGCCTGGGTCCAGTGGCACGAAAAGTGGTCACACCTGGAGACTTCCTCAGCTGCATTGGATGGTCGTGTTGTCTTTTGTGCTCCAACACGCCCTGAGCACTCCACAGTGCTTTGCTGCATCGCCATCTCAGCCGTTGAACCTTATTATTGGTTTCTTCTGTCTGTTCAGCCGAAGCAGTCTTCACATGCTGGGTGAGCAAAGCCCTGGTTCACCAGGGGTCGACAACCTGATGTCTACCCTCACAAGGTTTAGCCGGCTTGTCGAAGCCGATGCCCAGGGTGTGGCTGCTGCTGCATGCTAGCAGCTACTGGGAGTCACAAGTGAGAGCTGTGTGAGATAACAATCACAATAACTAGGGAAAACCATATGATTTTAGACACCCCCCATACAATATCAAATAGTAAATTAAATATGATCAAGGGAATCTACATTTGCTAAGTATCTATTACCTACTTACTGTATGCTAAGTACTAGGTGTATTAAAAATAAAACAAAACAAAAATAAGTATTCCTCTTACGCTTAATGGCTAATGGAGGAGAGAAGAACATAAAAAATAAGTATGGATGAAAAATCAAACAAGATTTTTTGGTCACAGTTGTGTTTTTATGCTCTTCATAAATGTACACACACATATCCAGAAAGTATTTATCATATTTTATTTTATTAAATGTAAAATATTTAGGTCTAACAACTATGGAAATGTATGCATTTAGCATATGTTGAAATGAATTTTGGGAAATTTTAGTACATGATTTTGGATTATGTTCTTTGCTAAACAAAACCAAACAAATTTCACATTGGAGTAATTAATTTGGGAACTAAATCTAGAGCACTAATCTTTTGCTTAGTCATTCTTTTAGACATATAATAATTAACCACATATTTTGGGATCCTCTGGACAAAACTTGTGATTATTGCTCCTTCCTTTATAACCTGCTTCAGTGCTTACATCAATTCTCTTGAAGTAGCAAATACTATAAACCTTGTTGGCTGGCTAGTTATTTGCAAATCAAAGTCAGATCCTTAAAAATTAATATGCTCATGTAACTCCTTTGGGAGCAACAATGAAAAGTGGCCAACTTAAAATTTTATCTCATCAGAACCTAAGAATTCTGATTGGAGGATTCATATAGTAATTACAATTTGGGCAAAAATGAGGTAGGGGTAAACATATTTTGGACATTTATTTTAAAACTGGCTCCAAAATAAAATTATGGAAATTTTTTCAGGTCTGGTTTGGGTTAAGATATTCAATTATCAGATGATATTAAATTTCACTTTCAGACAGTAATAAACAGAGGAAGAAGTAAACATGTCCTTTGCATGGCAAGAATCTCCATGTTCTTTATGGAACTTGTCATGGGCATGTGGGCATGTCCAAATTGCTGTCAGACAGTCTGCTATATATCTCACTACATGTGGACTTGAATTAAAAATCTTCATCCATTTGAAGGAAAGTAATTTAGATATGGCTGAGGAGTCTTTGGAAAAGATAAATGACTTTGCATTCATCACATTAAAAGACTGACCATAAACAAACAGAGACTCCATAATGGAAGATGACTGATGGTTTAATTAGTTCAATATAACATTATAAGTGACAAGTCTTATGTTCTAAAGAGG
The DNA here is from genome assembly GCF_027887165.1 of Monodelphis domestica. Taxonomy (NCBI): domain Eukaryota; kingdom Metazoa; phylum Chordata; class Mammalia; order Didelphimorphia; family Didelphidae; genus Monodelphis; species Monodelphis domestica. Next base: position 680,960,985 of record NC_077227.1, read on the forward strand.
AAGTAAGATGTCTATTTTATATTTTAAAGCAAATGTGCTTTTCTCCTGAAAGAAAGGTATTTTTATTCACAACACAGATGTCTTCTTAAAACTCAGTTCTAGACAGTGTCTTTAATCATTGTCACAAACATTCCATTTCTTAAGTGGGCTTTGCTGGCTTCATTCACTGTGCTGGTAAACTAGGAAGCTGTAATTTCCATTTTCATTTACCAACTCATTTAAGCTCCCCGAGAGAAAGAAAAATGTTCTGTTTGTCAGGGAGACTGATGGAGAGATACATGGAATTTTGCAGAAAGAGAAGATGGTCTACTTTGTCCATCAAGCTTTCAAACACCCTTGTTCCTCAATTCACTTTCTCTACTTTTCTGTCTCTCCAAATTAAAGATGTTGCAAAATATTGAAAAAATACTGCAAGTATTATGTATGTTTTTCATGGGAAACTTTTAAAATCTTAATTTTTTTTCCATTTCCAGTACAAATATAATGGATGATATTGTTTTTTATTTTTAAATTATATGATCATAAAACTATATGATTGAATTAAAATGATTTTGGGAAAAAAGAAGTTGCTAAGTATTCCAATTGTATAGAGGCTTCTTCTAAAGTCCTACTATGATCCTTTCATATTTTTTTATCTAGGCAACTATGGTTTCTAGAGGTCTATTTCAACCAATTACAAACTCTGGCAGGTCCTACCAAGCAAGAAAGACTTTGAATTTCAGCCAGATCATGTAACATCTTCAAAACTTGCTAAGCTAAAATAAGAAAGGTTCAGTAGGTTAGCAAAGGGTAATGAATGTTCTTGCCCTCAGAACTCTCAAAGACTAACCTTTGTTTTATTACTGCACAATACAAAGGCACTCTGGACCTGTTTTTATAAAACTACAGTTCAACTCTATTATGTGTATTCCTTCACCAAATTAAATATAAGCTCCAGGTAAGTAAAGAACATCTTACATTTTCTATTTCCAGAATGTTGGCATGAAGTACAAGCTTCATAATAGCATTTTCATTTTACCTTTTATAAATGTCTTCCTTTCTTCCTTTCTTCCTTGATTTTTTCCTTAATCCTTTCATTCATTAATTTCTTCATCTGCATTTGTTTGTTCATTTTTTCCTTCCTTCCTTCCTTCTTTCCATTATTCCTTCTTTCTCTTTCTCATTCATTGAAAGAATTTGATCAGCATTGAAGGAATGACTCCTATTCAGGAAAGCACAGATTATTGATGGATTGAGGAAGTATTTATTTTATATTAAAGTCATACATTACAACCATTGTATACCATTTGATGTATTTTAGGTGACTATTCCAGTTTATCAGAACCTATTCTTTGTGGCATGAAGATCATAGATTCAAATCTGTATTACCAGCTAGATTCACACAGGGATATTTATCACACAAATACAAACTACCATGCTAATCCCTGCAAGGGATTCCCAAAGCACATATTGTTGTCAAGGGATGCTCATAGACCTTATCAATTAGAAAAAAAAAACTATGATTTTAATCTATACTCATTCAACTATTTTCATAAATAATAATTGAACAATATTTTTATTGATAGATTATTTTTATTTCTTCACCTTCTTTTCTAATTCAATTGTGAGTTGTATCCCATGGTAATGAATAACATATTTGCATCTACATTGCACTTTGTAAGGAAAAAAAAAAACCTCTTCTTCTTACAGGGTGAAAGGGGGGAGAGGCACACACAGGCCCCTTAAGATTTAGCATTCGTGAGATTACAGAGAACCTTCTCCCCTAAGAAACCTTTTTCCCTTCAGACTCCCCTCACATTTACAAATATTATCTGACTGTATTTAATTAACTAAAGACGATTTAATAACAAATTCAAATTGCGAAGGTATCAAGGTAGAGGGAATAGGGATTTGCTCTACTTTAGCACAGATCGGTTTTCAAGTCTGTCTTAGCTTTTGAGCTGAGCCCTGGCCTCACAGACTTGTGGAGGGTTTCTTTTATTCCTGTTCTATACTATATCTATGCTAGTTTTCTCAAGTTCAAAGTCTTTAGCAGTAGACAGCAAGAGAAAAAGAGATTCTGACCTTCAGAGCTGGTTGGGCCTGTCTTTTCCAGCTAAAACCCCTAAAGACCGACCCTACAGTTCAAGCAGCTCCCCTTAAATCCTTTTGTTTAATGGCACAATTCACAGGAATCCAGGTAGAGAAAATAGTTGGGAAATATCCAGGAATAGGGGTAGTTTCTATCCTAAGAGGCAGGGAGAGAGCTGCTTCCAGTCTCGAGGTCCAGGAAAGTGTTTCTCCCAAGAGCAACTGTCACTCTCCAAGTCTCCCCTACCCTTTCCAACTGCCTTCACTGTTAATCAATACTCACTCCAACATTCCAAACTCTTTTTGTGTAATTTTCTCCACAATTTACATTTTCTATATAAACTATATCTTCTTACTCAAATTCAATAATTTTATCAAACACTTATTAAATGCCTACTATATTCAAAACACTGTGTTAAATACTGGGGATACAATTAATTAAATTAAAGACAGTCCCTTCCACAAAGTAACTTATAGTCTAAAGGCCTTTGTCTTTATTGCGCTATCTCTATCTATATGACTCTGTCTCTTTCTGTCATCTATAAATTTTTCTGTATCATCTATATATGTATTAACAATATGAATTAATAACCAGGGCTGGTTCAATATTAGGAAAACCATCCACATAATTGACCATATCAACAAGCAAACCAACAAAAATCATATGATTATCTCAATAGATGCAGAAAAAGCCTTTGATAAAATACAACACCCATCCATATTAAAAACACTAGAAAGCATAGGAATAGAAGGGTCATTCCTAAAAATAAACAGTATATATATATATATATATATATATATATAAAACCATCAGCTAACACCATCTGCAATGGGGATAAACTAGATGCATTCCCAATAAGATCAGGAGTGAAACAAGGATGCCCATTATCACCTCTATTATTTAACATTATACTAGAAACAGTAGCAATTAGAGAAGAAAAAGAAATTGAAGGCATTAAAATAGGCAAAGAGGAGACCAAGTTATCGCTCTTTGCAGATGACTTAAAGAATCCTAGAGAATCAAGTAAAATGCTAGTTGAAATAATCAACAACTTTAGCAAAGTTGCAGGATACAAAATAAAACTGAACAAGTAATCAGCATTTCTATATATTTCCAATACAGCTCAGCAGCAAGAATTAGAAAGAGAAATCCCATTCAAAATCACCTTAGACAAAATAAAATACTTAGAAATCTATCTCCCAAGACAAAGACAGGAACTATATGAACACAACTACAAAACACTCCCCACACAACTAAAACTAGACTTGAGCAATTGGAAAAACATTAACTGCTCATGGGTAGGATGAGCCAATATAATAAAAATAACCATCCTACCCAAACTAATTTATCTAATAAATATCTATTTAGTATCTATTGAACTTCTGAAAATTTTTTAACTGAATTAGGAAAAAAAAACATAAGAAATTTCATTTGGAAGAACAAAGGATCAAGGATATCCAGGGAAATAATAAAAAAAAATACAAAAGAAAGTGGCCTTGCAGTCCCAGATCTCAATCTCTATTATAAAGCAGTGGTCATCAAAACAATTTGGTACTGGCTAAGAGACAGAAAGGAGGATCAGTGGAATAGACTTGGGGTAAGTGACCTCAGCAAGACAGTCCATGACAAACCCAAAGACCCCAGCTTCTGGGACAATAACCCACTATTTGACAAAAACTGCTGGGGAAACTGGAAGACAGTGTGGGAGAGATTAGTTTGGACCAACACCTCACATCATACACCAAGATAAACTCAGAATGGGTGAATGACTTGAACATAACAAAGGAAATTATAAGTAAATTAGGTGAACACAGAATAGTATACATGTCAGACCTGTGGGAAGGAAAAGACTTTAAAACCAAGCAAGACATAGAAATAGCCACAAAATGTAAAATAATCAATTTTGATTACATCAAATGAAAAAGTTTTTGTACAAACAAAACCAATGTAACCAAAATGAGAAGGGAAGCAACAAATTGGGAAACAATCCTCATAAAAACCTCTGACAAAGGCCTAATTACTCAAATTTACAAAGACCTAAATCAATTGTACAAAAAAATTAAGCCATTCTCCAATTGATAAATGGGCAAGGGACATGAACAGGCAGTTTTCAGCCAAAGAAATCAAAACTATTAATAAGCACATGAAAAAGTGCTCTAAATCTCTGATAATAAGAAAGATGCAAATCAAAACAACTCTGAAGTAGCACCTCACACCTAGCAGATTGCCTAACATGACAGCAAAGGAAAGTAATGAATGTTGGAGGGGATGTGGCAAAGTAGGGACATTAATTCATTGCTGGTGGAGCTGTGAACTGATCCAAACATTCTGGAGGGCAATTTAAAACTATGCCCAAAGGGCGATAAAAGACTGTCTGCTCTTCAATCCAGCCATATCACTGCTGGGTTTGTACCCCAAAGAGATCATAAGGAAAAAGACCTGTACAAGAATATTTATAGCTGCACTCTTTGTGGTGGCCAAAAATTAGAAAATGAGGGAATGTCCTCCAATTGGGGAATGGCTGAACAAATTATGGTATATGTTGGTGATGGAATACTATTGTGCTAAAAGGAATAATAAAGTGGAGGAGTTCCATGGAGACTGGAACAACGTCTAGGAATTGATGCAGTGAGAAAGGAGCAGAACCAAGAAAACATTGTACACAGAGACTGATACACTGTGGTACAATCGAACGTAATGGACTTCTCCATTAGTGTCAATGCAATGTCCCTGAACAATCTGCAGGGACCTAGGAGGAAAACAAACAAACAAACAAACATCCACAAGCAGAGAACAAATTGTGGGAGTAAAAACACCAAGGAAAAGGAACTGCTGTACTACAGGGGTTAAGGGGACATGATTGAGGAAAGACTAAAATGAACACCTTAATACAAATACCAACAACATGGAAATTGGTTTGAATCAAGGACACATGTGATACCCAGTGGAATCGCATGTCGGCTATGGGAGGGGTGGCAGGAGGTGGGGAGGAAAAGAAAATGATCTTTGTTTACAAGGAATAATGTTTGAAAATGAACAAATAAAATAATGTTTAAAAGTAAAAAAAAAATGGATGCTTCCTTCCTGAAGAAGCCTCCATTCTTTCAGAATACAGTGATATGTATACACTTAAATAAATGGAAAATTGATACCAAAAAAAAAAATCTATTGAATTCAATATCTTTAATTTGGGAGGTGATTTTTATGCCCCAATATATAAAGCATATTTAAAAATATCTCATACACATCTGAGAAAAACATTTATTCCTTTCTATTCTAATTTTATATTCTCTAGAAGTTTAAAATGTAACTTTTCTAAAATTCTAAACAATTATTGCATTTTTCTTCTTTATTTCTTCTGGCAGCTTGGTTTTTACTTTACTATAAATGTCCCTTTACATATTTTGTAACTATGTGTCCCTGTGTAAACCATTTCAACTCTTTTTGTCTTAGTTATCTCACCTGTAAAATTAAGATAATGATAGCACCTAGAAGCCTGGGTTGTTGCCAGGATTAAATGAGATGATACTTGTGAAGCTGTTAGTGTGATACCTGTTATATACTAACCACTATATAAACAGTTATTATTATTATATGTTGTAGTAATTATGAATAATCATTATTTGTATTAATAAATATTACAACAATTTTTTAAATTAAATTTAGCTCTGCGAGGGGATATTTTGAAGTCCAGTAATTTACCTTTAATATAAAATTGTGGAAAGTCAGTTGAGGCACTGAGATATTAAGAGAATGATCAAATGGTTATATTGCTAATGTATAATTACAAGTAGAAATCCAATCTCTATCTTCCTAATTCCAAATTCCACTCTCCATTATTTTAAAACTTCTATTTATTTGATTTGAAACAAAATTATTGTGGCCAAACAGAACTCTAAACATTGATTTCATATGATTTATGCTACTTCATCCATAAGAGAAGAAAAAGGAATAAACATTTAATTACCTTCTATCTGCCAGACACAGTGTAGAGGGCTTTTTAAAAATTAACTTATTTTATCATCACAAAATCCCTGTGCGGTAAATTCTATTATAATCCTCACCTTACAGTTGAGGAAACAGATAAGTATTGGATAAATGTCTTTCCCAGGGTCATAGCATGTAAATAAGGTTCTCCTGACAGTAGGGCCAGTGTTCAATCCACTGTAATACCTAGTATAACTGCATTGAGATAAATAGATGTTTTTTCATGACTGCTATTGTCACTTCATACTTTGGTCTATTTTTATGAAACAGAAATAACATTAAGATTTGTACAAAGGAATGAAAACAAGAAAAAATATTTTGATTTTCACTCAAGTAGGTAAGGCAGTACTGTTTTCCCTATCAATTGCTTTAGAAGTCATTTGGAATATAGAAGTTTATTTATAGAAGATTGTTAATACAGTCACTTAGAAGAGAGAATAAAATATGCATTTATCATGTGTTAGTAAAACTCTTCAGTTGTAGCAATAAGACAAGTTCATTCAAGAAGAGCATCTAGGATATGACTGCCCTGTGGATACCAAATTTTCAGTTTGATAGTAATAAAATATGAACTACTTTGAGTAATATAATGCAAGTTCTGAAAATAAAATATTAAAGAAACTAGTAACTCAGGGGCAAGAATAATTTTGAAACCCCAAGTTTAAACTATATTGCTAAGCCAAGGTTCCTAGCAAATTTACTGAGCAGTAGTGGTAGTGGTGGTAGTGGGAGCAGTAATTTTAGTATTAGTTGTTCCTTCTGCTGTTGATGTTCCTCTGGCTATTATTATTGTTTACCTCCACTCCACCCCCCCAAATGATAACCAATAACTTCTAGCACTTATTATCCCCATGCTCTGCCTTTATTAGAGGGAAGTAGCAGATATCAGGACAGTCTTTCTCTCTTTATTTAAGATTTGGAGTAAATATTTTGTTCCACTTCATATTTGATTATTTATTGAATATTGTCATTCATAATTTAACATTATATTTTGATGGTCAAACAATTGTCTAGGTCTGCCAAAGCATTAGGGCAATATAAACCAAGAAGATCCTAGAAATGTGACTTTCCCTGTTTGATGAAATAGGAATCATTGCTAGATCTCAGCGATGGATCATTGTCTTCATCTTTATAACATAATAGTATTTCTAGGTGTGTTCTAGCTGATGACAATATTCTGGGAAGGAATTTGGGATAAAATGATTATACATTTTTAGGCCAATGTTTCTCATGACTTTTCAAAGCAAGTAAGTAATATGCCACCATTGTAAATTAAAAAAAATAATAGTCATAGGAGAAGACAGAGAGTAACACTCTATGCACAAGCTGAGATCATCCTTATTTCTTCCAAAGAGCTAAAAAGGATCTAAATTAGTGCTAAAATAAAAAAGAGATATATTAAGAAATTCCCGCTGGGTAAAAAAAATCAGCAAAGGGAATAAGGAAATAAAAATAATATAATACCAAAAAGAAATATTGAAGCATAAGAGAATAAGAGGCCAAAATAAAGTCAAGAGAATAATTCTGAAATTCAACTAGAAATATTCAATTAAATGAAGGCAATATGTCATCTTTTACAATGTAACAAACATGGAAATATGTACAATATGATAATATATGTGCAATGTATACTGTATTACCTGCCTTCTTGGGGAGGCACAAGGGGTAAGAGGGAGAGAGAGAAAATATGAATTGGAAAATATAAGAAAATGAATATTGAACAATTGCATTGACATCTAATCTGGAAAAAAATTAAAATTTCTTATATGAAAAAAGTCGGAGGTGAATGAGAAGAACATTCTAATGATAGGATTTAGTCAATAGAAAGCCAAAAGTAATGAGTCTTTAGAATCTCTGTGCACAATTAAATCATTCTTTCAGCTTTATATGTGCCCCAATGAGTTAGGGATGATTTTATCTAATATAACTACTCTAGACTCCTATTTGCCCTACAATTAGCAGCCAGTGATTAGAACTACAGTTCTGCTTAGACCATTAACATTAACTCACCTTTAGAAAGAAATATTTGCTTCAAAAGTATAACAATAATGTAAGAACTAACTTTCCCCTTAATATTGGGAGGTGAAGGTGCAGTTTGAATTCAGAAAATGGGAAAAGTATACTTAAACACAAAGAAGATTACATTTGTCTTCAATGAGTTCTTTCCAAATGTGGTATAACTAAAGAAAGCCCACATCTGCTACTGCTAAAGTATTTCAGGGAATATTCAAGACTTTTTATCTCATTGTCAGGCTTCTGTTAACTTCTGGTTTAGATTTATATTTCTGGTGACTTATTTTCTAGAACCTTCAAATATTATAAGACTGTGCCTCTATCTACATTTCTAAAAGGGGGGGGGAAGAGTCAAGTTGGCAGATTAGTGGCAGTGAAAGTTGAAAACTCTTTGACAATCTTTCCAAACTAATCTTTAAAAAGAGACTCAAAATGATAGGAGTCAAAAACCAACTGCAAGATGGAGTGAGGGGGCTCTCCTACAGAATACAACTTGAAAGGTAGGCAGAGATATTTGGTTTTCATGGGATAAGGAGGAAACAGAAGCAAAACTGCACATAAAGGAATGCTGGCAGACCACCCCCCACACCAATACCAGATTCCAAATCTGGGCTTAGAACAACTTCAGAATTCTGGGACTCTAGGCTGCACCAATAATAGAGGACCCCAGACCAATACCTTGAAGTTTGAGGCACTGGCACCAGCCTGCAGTGAGACCCAGAAATCCATAGCACTTGGCACTTTCAAGAATACACTGCAATAAAGACCCAAGTCCAAGTCAAAATAACTCACACTGTCAAACTCTGTGAACCATCAGAGGAGATAGCATCATCAGCTTTCAGAATTCCCACTCCACAGGTTATCTGAAAGTCATGAATTATAAAAATCCTATATATTTTATTACAAAAAACTATCCAAGAAAACTGACCTGATAATCTTGAACAAGAGTGTAAAATAGACATTGAAAGAATCTATTAATCACCTTCTGAAATAAATCCTCAAATGAAAATTCCCAGGAGTTATGTTATTGCCAAATTAAAGAGATGCCAAAGCCAAGCAGAAAATACTGTAAACAGCAAGAAACAATTCAAATATCATAGAGTTCCAATTAGAATTACTCAGTATCTGGCTGCTTCCACACTGAAGGATCAGTAGGCTTAGAATATGATATTCTGGAAAGAAAGGGAACTGCGTGAATGACCAAAGAATCACCTTCCAGTCAAAACTGCCTAAATTCTTTCAGGGGAAAGTATGGTCATTTAAAAAAAAATAGAAGTTTTCCAAGAATTCATTAAGAAAAGACTATGCTTAAACAAAAAAATTGATGTCCAAGTACAAAATTTAAGATAAGCATAAAAAGGTAAATAAGAAAAGAATTAAGGATTTCATCAGGGTCAAATTGTTTACATTCCTATATGGAAAGATGATATCTGTAACTCTTAAAAATGGTTCTCCTTATCATAGTAGTTAGAAAAAGTATACATAGACATAGGGTGTAGTATGAAGCTGTTTATGATGATATTGTTAAATTTAATTGTGATTGAGACTGGAATATATTTAATAGGTGGTTGCCAGGGATTTAATTTCTAAATCCAAAAATGAATTACTAAGTAAAATGTAATTTATGGTAGTTTTATTTACAATACAAGGAAGATATTAAAGAATAAGAGAGAGAGAGAGAAACTCCAGCTTCCTCTGAGCCAGGTAGAAATTCTAAGGCCCTAATCAGGGTTAGAAGTCTCAAGATGATGGGCCCTTTTCAGGGGTTTATACTTCTGAGAAAGGCATGGTTACTAAGTCAGCCTTTCAATCACCAACAGTGATCATCTAAAAAGAAAGTGGTCTGAGGTCTCTTGCATGACCTTCTCCAGGGGTCCAGTTCCACAGCCAAATTCGAGTGTCCATCTTCCAATCTCTTCTCTAAGGGAAAGTTCTTTCATCTAACTCGAATCAAACATCTGTTCTTATGACCTCTGGTCCTCTTTTTAAAGATCTTTTTCTCTTGTGTCACCTCCCCTAAATTTCATGTCTACCAGTCACAGCAGATGCTCCTCTCCAGGACTGTCCACTCTTTAGTTCACAGCTTCTTTGTTTAGATTATACCTTTTTTGGTTACTTAACACCTTTTTTTTGTTAATTCACCTTTTGTAGTTGATTAACACCTTTTTGTAGTTAAAATGGGTAGATATACTTCAGATACTGAGTTACCACCTTTTGTAGATTAAAATCTAAAAATAGACTGGATTATAATTCAATCTTCACAATAAAGGAAGAGCTAAGTATCTTCATTGTTACAATCAGGAGATAGCTAAATCCAATCTTCACAATATGGAAAAATAAAACTACTGTTAAAAATATTTTACTATGAATAATGGGAAGGAAAAAGTAAAATGGAATAAATTATATCACATAAAGAGACTTTTGAGGGGAAAACACTATTCAAAATGGAAGGGAGAATGAGGGTGGTGACAGGCATTACTTAAAACTTATTCTCATTGGAATTGACTAAGGGTGGGAAGAACAGGCAGTTTCATTGAGGTATAGAACCTTATTTTACCATATAGTGAAGTAGAAGCCAAAAAAGTAAGTGGGTGTAGGGGAAGGGAGTAATATCAGGGAGGGAAAAATCGGAGGTGGTTATTAAAAGACACTATAAAGAAATAGAAAAATTAGTGTAATAAATAAAATGAGGACTATAATCCTTATTTTTCACAAATTTTATTAGTATTTACTTGGACAGATAGAAGCAGAGAATTTGAGAGAAAAGCCCTTAAGCCAAGTGGGTATTCACAACAAGGCTCCCTCAGCCACCTTCCTTTCACCTTGAGCCAGAGCAAATAGAGAGAGCCCACTTCCTGGAACTCCCTCTTTCCCCATCATTTCCAAGTCTAGTGTCTAGGTCACTGTCTGGAAACTCAAGCCCATTGACATGATTTTGCATTAGCAGTACTGGGACACAGGTTGAATCCCATTATGTGATCCCTGGAAGGGGGTTCCCTTCATGCAATACTGTCTTTGATTCTTTGGGAAACCAGAATGTTAAATTTTCTCATTTGGGTTTTTTGAGAGATTAACATGTCAGGTTTCCCCAAAGAATCATTCCACATATGCAGATTGTATTTTTAAATCTCTTAATAGAGGTGTATAAAATATTCCACTTTACAAAGAGGGAATTACAACAATTTGAGGATAAGAGGAAAAGAAAAGAAAAAGGAGAAAGAAAACAAAAAAATGATTTATAGACACATTAACAAAAAGCCAATTAAGGAGTACTCCTCTTTGGCATAAGAGTTCAACCCCCTTCAGTTAAGTTCACTATATCCCAAAGTTCACTCTAGATCTTTTGATGTATTATGTGATTTCTGTAGGTATTCTTACAACATCTTTTCTAGAAGATCCACTTTCTTGATTCAGGGTGTTGGTGATTTTCTTTTCCTAAATTTGCTTTCAAATATCTTAAACAAATAGGGAGAGTGATTAAAAGCAAAATGCTTATGTGAAGGGAAAGATTGAAAGCAGAAAGGGCAGGATTAAAAGAGGAAATCAGGATATAGGAAAATATATGGATTGTATTCATTATGGTGAATATAAATAGGATGAACTCATAAAATGGAAGGAGATAGAAGAGTGGATTTCAAATCAGAATCTTACCATATGTTGTTTACAAGAAACACATTTAAGGCAAATATATACACAAAGAGTAAAGGTAGGAGGCTGGAGCAGAATCTACTGGACTTCTACTTTCACAAAAAGATCAGGAGGAGTAATCATTGTCTAAGGTAAAAATAAAGCCAAAAAAAATCTGGTTAAGAGATATAAGGAAGGTAATTACATCTTGATAAAAGGTAGTATAAAGAATGATGAAATATCATGACAGCACATGCACAAAATCATGTAGTATCTAAAATTTTAAAGCAGAAACTAAGGTAGCTTAAGAAGGAAATAGTAAAATTATACTAGTGGGGTTCTCAACCTTACCCTGTCAGAAGTAGGTAACTTAAAACAAAAAACAAAAAAACAAGAAATAAACAAGAAAAAAGTCAATCAGATAGGCTTATCTCATATTCTTTCATATTATGATGACCATATTTAGCATTTCATAATAATTAGCATGGGATCAGAGACAAACCATTTGCACATTCTCCAATGACCAGATAGGTATTGAAGCAGTTGACAACACTTAATAGGGACTATTCTTATTGGCAATTTTCTCATTATATAAAGAAATAGGAAATGAGGCAGTTTTTGTGAAAGTGAGTCAGCTGGTTTAGTAGGACCAAAGAGTCAATGAAGGGGAGATTACAGATACAACACATATCATACATGCATATGTACATATTTACATATATGTATGCATATATATGATGAAACAACAGCTTGGCATGAGTTGGAAGAAAAAATTAAGAATTTGGAACATTACTCTTCCCTGTCATCATGATAAGCACTATAAGAAAATTAATGTAAAACTCTACAACAAAAAGTAGCAATTCTTAATGAATTTTGCCAGTAAAAGAGAAGTCTTTGCAGAAAGAGTTCACTCAGGAAAGGAATGAAAGACAACAAAAGGAGGAGAAAATCTGACTACTACAGATGAGAAAGTCAGTTTGCTTATAGAAGAAATGAAAACTTACATACAAATAATTAAGGAGATGGAAAATGAATTATAGAAAACAGAAAGGTCATATGAGAATCAGATTGCTAGTCATGAGAAGAAGGCCTTTTACAATGGGCTCATTGCTCATGCAACACTTGCAGAAGATAAGAAGCCAGCCTGAGACAAAAATTAATAGAAGATAATCAAAAGACTGCAATACTTTGAAGGACAATAATTGTAAAATCAACTCCAGGAAAACCAGGAAATCAGATTCTTCCATGGAGAGTCCCCCTGAGCTGAGAGGGTTTTTTTTCATCTATCCCTTGTGAGTGATGGAGCATCATCCCTCTTAGGATGATGGAATTGTTTTTAAAATTTGTGTCTGCTACTCTTAATTTGAAAAGATGGACCAGAAGTGAATTTGGGTCTATGGTTGGGCCTTCTTTTGGTCCTGATCCAAGATCCATAAATTTAGATAAAGGCACAGCCTTTTGATCTTTGAAGGTTCAGGAGAACAAGCCACCAGAAATATAGAAGCAGAAGTCTATGCCTCAAATATTTGGAAGAGCATCTGCCTCTGAGTCCTGGTCCAGTCCCTTTGATGAACAGTTGTCATAGAGACTTGAAGAGAGAGAGGTTTTGCAAGACAAGCCAAGATGCAAAAAACAAGGCTGAGGATATGTCTGTCAATCAAGAAGAAGGTTCCAAATGGAATGTTCCCAGGAGAAGGCAGTTGAGGCTGGCTGAAGGACCCTTGTGGGTCTGGCTTGGTTTTGACTATCTGACCAGAGGAGGAACTGTTTTCTGTCTCTCTCTCTGTCTCTCTCTCTCTCTCTGGGGGGTTTGACCAAGAAAGGAACTAAGCCTGGCTATAGGGGGAAGAAACTGAACTGAACATTGTAGCTTCTGTACCAGGCTGAAGGAGCCTTGAGAGGGGCTTCTGAAATTAGGCTGAGAGACCTTGGTGGCTTTGTGAAGAAAGATTTTAAATTGTTGTCCTCTCTGTCACAGTTTGAGACTGGACTGAATTTCCCAAACCCTCAAATTCTCCCTCGTTATAGATTAGGGAAACCTTCATCTCTCTTTCCTCAGTTTCCCATCCTGTTGTTATCCCAATAAACCCCTTACCTTATAAAAGAAAAAAAAGAGTATCTTTATAGTCCACTCAGGAGGGGGAGGGAGGAAGCCAAAGACTTCAAGAAGTGGGTGGTTAAGGGAGGGAGTGAAAGGAGGAGGAGGTTAGGAAATAGATTGATCTATCAACCATCAGTAGGGATCAGTAGGCAAACCCCAGAGCATTCCCCTGTGGCAGCATCTCTCTCTAGCATCCCTATATCCTGCAGCAGCATCCATCTATCTCTGTAACAGTATCTCTCTCTCTATCTTTATAGCAAGTATCACGTACTACCAGCAGCTCTCTCTAGTCTCAAGCCAGAGTACCTCAGTCACTGCAGCAACAAGAAATAGTCACACAGATTTACATTTCTATTTCACAGTGACCAAAGAAGTTCTTCTCCCTCAACAGTGATGGATAGTATGTAAATCCTTTTCTCTGAGTCTTAAGACCCCTGTATTTTTACTGTTCCACCACCAGTTGAAGAGACAGTGCCAATTAAACTGGTTCCAAATTCCATCCCCATCCCCAAGAATTCACCTGATATCACCAATAGGATCTCCACCATCTACTCTTTGATTTGGACTACTTCCTTCACTAAGAGGATCTTGTGGGTCTCAACTATCTACCTCTTATTCCTGGTTTTCCTTGACTTCTAAACTTTTAGGGATACTTGTATGACCTTTTACAAGTAATAAGGGACCTATCATCTGACACTTGAGAGTACATATATGAACATTCACCTTTTGAACCCCTAGACCTTTCTGGCCCAAAAGAGTACCTTCCTTCTGACTTTTGATTATTTCCTCCAGGCCATGGTCTAAGGGACTATTGAGAAATTATCCTCTTCCTGAACCAACTTCATCCACCATTGCATGCATCTCACGTAAGTACACAGGACTATGAATAGGGTCTAGAACAGAACTGATAACTTTAGCCGTCAACTTGAGAGAATAGACTTTTGGAATGCTTCAAAGAGATATAAGATTTCCTTGATTTCAAAATATTTTTAATTTAATCTAATGATTATATTTGCATATAGATTTGTTTACTTTGTATTTTTGTAGGACTTTTACTCCATTAGGCTGCCCCTAGTATATTTGCATGAATGAGGACATTTTAAGCTGGAGTGTATTGCCATTCTTTAAATGTTCAATACATAAAACAAACCTATGTTTTAGTTTTACAGGATTTATATAATTGATTATTTCAAGTGCAATGAATATAATCAGTGTTTCCTGTGGAAATACTTTAAAAAGGTTAAGCACTATGCTTATGGATGTCCTATACTAACAGCAATTTAACAAAATAATAACAAAATAAATAATAAAAAACAAACTAACAAAATAATGTTCCACACACACATACACACTCCCATATATACATATACACATATATACAAATGAATGTTATTGCAGAGGGAATGTATGGATACTCTTGATTCTTTTTTAAAAGACCTGGTTTTGAAGACAAGGTACATAAACAACTATACTAAAAATTACTAATATTGGAATTAAAATATCCTTTTCCCCTTCCCAGACTCTTGGGAAGCTGACTGTTGTATTAGTGCTATATCATCCAAAGAAATATAGACTTTTATTATTTCTAAGTAATTCCGTTTTAGAAATGTTGAAATTAAATTCACTGTTAAGATTTTTAAAAGTTCAATGAATCTATCAATAATTTTAGTAAAGTAGTGGGATATAAAATAAACCCACATAGATTATCATCATTTTTATATATTACTAACAAAGTCCTACAATAAGAAATAGAAAGAGATGCTCCACTTAAAATAATCAGATAGAGAATAAAACACCTGAGTGTATAATTAGGAAAACAAAGCTAGGAACTACATGGACACAATTGTACAACACATTTTACAAAAATAAAGTCAAATCTAAATGATGGAGAAATATTCATTTTTCATGGATTGGAGGAGCCAATATAAATAAAATGACAATAGTAAGCAGCCTACTTATACAATGCCATCCCAATTAAATGATGAAAAAATGTTTTAGGAGCTAGAAAAAAAATCCTTTGGAAGAACAAAAGATCAAGAATATCAAAGGAAGTTATGAAAAATATAAAGGAAGAATGTCTGATAGTACCAGATTTTAAATTGTATTATAGAGCAGTAATTTTCAGAACTATCTGGTATTGACTAAGAAATAGAAAGGTATATCAGTAAAATAAGACAGATATATAAGAAACAGTAGTAAAAGTTCACCTTATACTTGTATTTGAAAAAAGTATAGATACAAGTTTGGGTGATAAAAATATCACTATTTGATTACAATTGTTGGGAGAACTAGAAAGTAGTTTGGTATAGACCAATACTCACTAAGATAATATCTAAATGGGTTCATGATCTAGATGTAAAAGTAGATATCATAAATAAATTAGAAGAAAAAGGAACTCATAATATATCAGTTTTATAGATAGGAGATGAATTTATGAGGAAACAAGAAATGGAGAACTTTGTGAAACGTAAAATTAATAATTTTGAGTACAATAAATTGAAAAGATTTTATACAAATAAAACAAACCTTACCAAGATTAGAAAAAAAAGCAAATAATTAGGAAGAATTTTAGACAGTTTCTTGAATAGAGTTCTCATATTTAAAATATATAGGGGATTGTCCTAGATGACTTATGGATCAAAGATTTTACCTACCCTCCTCCCTCAAATGCCACCCGTTTTTCCTCCCTCTCCCTCCTGTCTCCCTTCCCCTCCCCCCTTTTAGTCAGCCACCTTCTAAGTAACTCAAGGTGAACTATGAGGTTTAGAGATGATACTTTTTTCTCTCTTTTCTCAAATAAGGGGTTTATTGAGGAAGACAGGAAAGGATGGAGGATGAGGTAAGGAGGATAGGGTTTTTCCCTATTCTATACAAGGAGCCTTGGTTTTGAGGATATTAGGGAAAATGACAGTCCTGTCACTACTGTGACACAAAGTCTGTCAAGGAGTCACTAGCAGGGACAGTCAGAGAGTTTGGAGGACAAATATTTTTCTTCATTCTTCTTTTAACCAGCCCGATAAATATCAGTCAGCCAGCAAAAGCTTCAGGGTCTTCACCATCAGCCATAAGCAGCTAAAAGCTTAGTTCAAAAGACTCTCCCCCAGCTCCAGAAGCCACAAGGGTCTCTCAACCTAGGTCAGAACTACTTTTCACATTTCAACTGCTCACTTGGCTCCCAACTGTTTCTCCTGGATTCATAAATTTACTAGCTGTATTATAAAGCTTACCCTATCCCTTACCATATTTCTCACTTGAAACCAATTCACAGTATTGATTCTATGACAATGCTTGGGTGTTAAAATGAAATATTATATATATATATGTATATATATATATAACTTTGTCAAATTTATAAGATGAATGGATAATGAATAATAAGAGATGAAAAGACAATTCTTGGATGAAGAAATCAAACTTTTATGTAGATAAATGAAAAAAAAAGTTCCGATTCACTATTTTTAAATTTTTATTAATTTTTTTTCCATGGTTACATGATTCTTGTTGTTTCCCTCCCACCTCCAGGAGTTGGCAAGCCATACCCAATGTCATACATATATTATCACTCAAATCATATTTCCATATTATTCATTTTTGTAATAGAGTAATTTTTAAAAACCAAAACCCAAAATCATATACCAATACAAACAAGTGATAAATCATATGTTTTATTCTGGATTTCTATTCCCAAAGTTCTTTCTCTAGATATGGACAATATTCTTTCCTCATAATTCCTTCAGAGTTGTTCTAGATAATTTCATTGCTTTTAGTAGCAAAGTTAATTACATTTGATCATCCCAAGAATTTTCAGTTACAGTGCATAATGTTCTCTTGGTTCTTCTTATTTCACTCTGCATCAGTTTATATAGGTTTTTTCAGTTCTTACAGAAATCAAGTTGTTCATCACTCCTTATAACCAATAGTATTCCATCACCATAATATTTGTTATTTTGTTAAACCATTCCCTCACTTTCCAATTTTTTGATGCCACAGTAAGCTCAACTATAAATATTTTTGTACACACAGAATCTTTTCCATTTACATTTTTTTTCTTTGGGATAGAAACCCAGAAGTAGTATTGCTATATCGAAGGACATACATTCTTTTGAAGTCCTTTGGGGTTAATTCCAAATTGACTTCCAGAATGGCTGGATCAGTTCACAACTTCATCAGCAATGTATTAGTGTCCCAATTTTCCCCCAACTCCTTCAATATGTCTTATTTTCCTTTACTGTGATACTGAATAAACTTCTAGGTGTGAGGTTGTACCTCAGAGTTGTTTTGATTTGCATTTCTCTAATTGAGAGATTTAGAACACTTCTTCATGTGCTAACTGTTAGTTTTGATTTCTTTATCTGAAAACTGCCTATTCATGCCCCTTGCCCATTCATCAATTGCAAAATGGCTTGATTTTTTTTTCTACAATTGACTTAGTTCATTATATATTTGGAAGATTAAACCTTTGTCAGAGAGTTTTGTTATGAAAATGTACTCCCAGTTTGTTGATTTCCTTCTAATTTGGTTGCATTGGTATTGTTTGTATAAAAACTTTTTAATTTAATATAATCAAAATTATTCATTTTACTTCTTCTAAAGTTCTCTATTTCTTGCTTTGTCTTAAATTCTTTCCTTCCCCATAGACCTGACAGGTATACTATTCCATGTTCACCTAATTTACTTCTAATATCATTCTTTATGTTTAAATCATGTGCCCATTCTAATTCACTATTAATTAGAGAAATGAAAACAAAAAGAATTTTAAGATATTATCTCACCTCCATCAGACTGCCTAAAATGACATAGGGGCAAAATGACAAATGTTGGAGGGGATATGAAAAAATTGTGATGCTATAACAATGTTGGTAGAGCTATGAACTAATCCAATCATTTTGGAGAGCAATTTAGAATTACCCTTTTTGATTTATAAAAAAAAATTATAATCTTGGACCCAGAAATACAATTTCTGAGCCCCTTTCCCCAAGAAAATCAAGAAAAAGAGAAAGCAACCTGTATATTCCAAAATATGTAAAGCAGCACTCTATGGTGGCAAAGAACTGGGGATTGAGGGGATGCCCATCAATTGGGAAATGGCTAAAATAAATTTTAGTATTGGATTGTGATAGACTACAATGCCCTAAGAAACAATAAGCAGGCTAAGTTAAAAAAAAACACTTGGGAAGAAATACATGAGATAATGAAAAGTGAAATAAGTAGAACCAAGAGAACATGTTTACACAGTTTCAGATTTAATACTTAAAGAATACATTGTGAATGTCACTTCCAGAGTCAACTGAAAGGTAGAAATATAAAAGAGATAAGTTGTATGAACATGTCTGTCTTGTGGATGCTGCCTTCTGTGATGTGGGGTGGGGAAGGGGAGGGACTTGGACACATGGATAAATTTTATTAGTTCAAAAAATCAAAATAAATTGAAGAATAAAATAATTCTTAAATTAATACATAGGAATATATGTGGTAACTGGTGGTGCTGAATAGATAGAATAAGTCTGTATGTCAGAGAGTGATTGGTATTTATCTCCATAGAAACTATGATTGAACCTTTGTGACTGATGAGATCATCAAGGGGAAAAAAAACATAAGGAGGAAAAAAGAAAAGAAATGAACCAGGACTGACCCAGGATGTATTTCCTATGCAAAGGGATGAGGAAGAGACAATTTGATAGGTAGAATAAGAATTGAGTATGATGAGATTAAAAATAATATTAGATGGTTTAGAACTGAGTCAGAATACAAGTGCAAGCTCTGAGTACATAGAATTTTTTAAAGAATTTTTTAATGCCAAGAGATATTTGGGATAATTAGGATAATTGCTTGAAGATCTGGTAGTACACAATGGGAATTTTTTAAAATTGTTTTTCTAATTAAAAAATGTCTAGAAGATTATATATTCTCTCCATCACTATCTTATTCTCTCAAATGTAACCCCTTAAAAATGAAAGGAAGGAAACATGGGAGAGTATTTTTGAGACAATTCATCAAAACAAATTGCATGAAGATATAACATCTTTAATATATAATATTTTCAAATATTCTCAATAATGATATATATTGTCATATGTTCCAAATTTTTTACAGTTATAAATGAATTATAATTCTCCTTTCTAAATTCTTCTCTTAAAAGACAGTTTTATTGACCATCAAAACTTGTTCTCTCCCTGGGATTTGCTAGCCTGTCTTTTCATGACATTTAGGAAGGAAATGTTTAACATTAGCTGATATTTTTGTATAATTACAATTAAATATATTTAAAAAAATTCAAATCTCCAAATCTCTTTCATATACAGTTGCCTTTCTGGGACTAATTTTCTCACTAGGCAATGAAAGCATTGTATACATTTTGTTGAGTGAAATGTTCAAAACTAGCTGCAAAATAAATGCTGCCCTGCTTTTGGTATTGCCATTGTTCTCTTTGTAATGGTCAGACACACTTTGCAATTCCTTTTTAGAACCTTTTTGGAAATTTTAAAGCCTTATCCTGAGATTAAGCAATTTGATAGAAACTCCTGTTGAGAAGGGGGAAAATAGGGGTTTTTTATGCTTTGTGAGAAGTGAGACTCCTCTTAAAATATCTAACTCTTTTAGGGTAATGCTGACTACCTGGAGAACAAACTTTTGTAAAAGCAATTTTTAGATGGATAGCTGTGATAGTTGAAGCCAATCTATAATTCCCCTTGGGTCTTGGAAATATAATGATGTGCTGGAAAGCATATTAGACATGGGGGGACAGCTGGGTAGCTCAGTGGATTGAGAGCCAAGCCTACAGACAGGAGATCTTGGATTCAAATATGGGCTTGGACACTTCCTAGCTGTGTGACCCTGGGCAAGTCACTTAACCTCCATTGCCTAGCCTTTACCACTCTTCTGCATTGGAACCAATATATAATATTGATTCTAAGGTGGAAGGTAAGAGTTTTCTTTTTAATATTGTACATGTAATCATGAAATTTGAATATTTGGATTCACAGTTAATTACTGTATGATTTCATGGAAGTCATTTAAGCTGTTTCGGTCCTTAGTTTCCTCAAATCTAAAGTGTGGAGATTGAACTAGATGGTCTCTGATGTCCTTCCTACATTTAATCCTTCATCCTATTCTTTTTTTTTTTTAAATATATTTTATTTGATCATTTCCAAGCATTATTCGTTAAAGACATAGATCATTTTCTTTTCCTCCCCCCCACCCTCCATAGCCGACGCGTAAGTCCACTGGGCATTAGATGTTTTCTTGATTTGAACCCGTTGCTTTGTTGATAGTATTTGCATTAGAGTGTTCATTTAAAGTCTATCCTCTGTCATGTCCCCTCAACCTCTGTATTCAGGCAGTTGCTTTTTCTCGGTGTTTCCACTCCCATAGTTTATCCTTTGCTTATGAATGGTGTTTTTTTCTCCTGGATCCCTGCAAGTTGTTCAGGGACATTACACCGCCACTAATGGAGAAGTCCATTACGTTCGATTATACCACAGTGTATTAGTCTCTGTGTACAATGTTCTCCTGGTTCTGCTCCTCTCGCTCTGCATCACTTCCTGGAGGTTGTTCCAGTCTCCATGGAATTTCTCCACTTTATTATTCCTTTGAGCACAATAGTATTCCATCACCAACATATACCACAGTTTGTTCAGCCATTCCCCAATTGATGGGCATCCCCTCGTTTTCCAGTTTTGGGCCACCACAAAGAGCACAGCTATGAATATTTTTGTACAAGTCTTTGTGTCCATTATCTCTTTGGGGTACAGACCCAGCAGTGCTATGGCTGGGTCAAAGGGTAGATATTCTTTTGTCGCCCTTTGGGCATAGTTCCAAATTGCCCTCCAGAATGGTTGGATCAGTTCACAACTCCACCAGCAATGAATTAATGTCCCTACTTTGCCACATCCCCTCCAGCATTCATTACTTTCCTTTGCTGTTATGTTAGCCAATCTGCTAGGTGTGAGGTGATACCTCAGAGTTGTTTTGATTTGCATCTCTCTGATTATAAGAGATGTAGAACACTTCTTCATGTGCTTGTTAATAGTTTTGATTTCTTTATCTGAGAACTGCCTATCCATTTCCCTTGCCCATTTATCAATTGGAGAATGGCTTGATTTTTTGTACAATTGATTTAGCTCATTATAAATATGAGTAATTAAACCTTTGTCAGAGGTTTCTATGAAGATTTTTTCCCAATTTGTTGTTTCCCTTCTGATTTTAGTTATATTGGTTTTGTTTGTACAAAAGCTTTTTAGTTTGATGTAGTCAAAATTATTTATTTTACATTTTGTGATTCTTTCTATATCTTGCTTGGTTTTAAAGCCTTTCCCCTCCCAAAGGTCTGACATGTATACTATTCTGTGTTTACCCAATTTACTTATGGTTTCCTTCTTTATGTTTAAGTCACTCACCCATTTTGAATTTATCTTGGTGTAGGGTGTGAGGTGTTGATCTATTCCTAGTCTCTCCCACACTGTCTTCCAATTTTCCCAGCAGTTTTTATCGAATAGTGGATTTTTGTCCCAAAAGCTGGGATCTTTGGGTTTATCGTATACTGTCTTGCTGAGGTCATTTCCCCCCAGTCTATTCCACTGATCTTCCTTTCTGTTTCTTAGCCAGTACCAAATTGTTTTGATGACTGCTGCTTTGTAATATAGTTTGAGGTCTGGGACTGCAAGGCCCCCATCATATGTGTTTTTTTTCATTATTTCCCTGGATATCCTTGATCTTTTGTTCTTCCAAATGAACTTTGTTATGGTTTTTTCTAAATCAGTGAAGAAGTATTTTGGTAGTTCAATGGGTATGGCACTAAATAGATAAATAAGTTTGGGTAGGATGGTCATTTTTATTATATTGGCTCGTCCTATCCATGAGCAGTTAATGTTTTTCCAATTGTTCAAGTCTAGTTTTAGTTGTGTGGCGAGTGTTTTGTAGTTGTGTTCATATAGTTCCTGTGTTTGTCTTGGGAGATAGATTCCTAGGTATTTTATTTTGTCTAAGGTGATTTTGAATGGGATTTCTCTTTCTAGTTCTTGCTGCTGAGCTGTGTTGGAGATATATAGAAAAGCTGATGATTTATGTGGGTTTATTTTGTATCCTGCAACTTTGCTAAAGTTGTTGATTATTTCAATTAGCTTTTTGGTTGAATCTCTAGGATTCTTTAAGTAGACCATCATGTCATCCGCAAAGAGTGATAACTTGGTCTCCTCCTTGCCTATTCTGATGCCTTCAATTTCTTTATCTTCTCTAATTGCTACTGCTAGTGTTTCTAGTACAATGTCAAATAGTAGAGGTGATAATGGGCATCCTTGTTTCACTCCTGATCTTATTGGGAATGCATCTAGTTTATCCCCATTGCAGATGATATTAGCTGTTGGTTTTAGATATATACTGTTTATTATTTTTAGGAATGACCCTTCTATTCCTATGCTTTCTAGTGTTTTTAATAGGAATGGATGTTGTATTTTATCAAAGGCTTTTTCTGCATCTATTGAGATAATCATGTGGTTCTTGCTAGTTTGCTTGTTGATGTGGTTAATTATGTGGATGGTTTTCCTAATGTTGAACCAGCCCTGCATCCCTGGTATGAATCCTACTTGATCATGGTGAATGATCCTTCTGATCACTTGCTGGAGTCTTTTTGCTAGTATCCTATTTAAAATTTTTGCATCTATATTCATTAGGGAGATTGGTCTATAGTTTTCTTTCTCTGTTTTTGACCTGCCTGGTTTTGGAATCAGTACCATGTTTGTCTCGTAAAAGGAGTTTGGTAGAACTCCCTCTTTGCTTATTATGTCAAATAGTTTGTATAGTATTGGGGTTAACTGTTCTCTGAATGTTTGATAGAATTCACAGGTGAATCCATCAGGCCCTGGGGATTTTTTCTTAGGAAGTTCTTTGATGGCTTGATGGATTTCAATTTCTGATATGGGATTATTTAAGAATTCTATTTCCTCTTCTGTTAGTCTAGGCAGTTTGTATTTTTGTATATATTCATCCATTTCTCCTAAATTGGTGTATTTATTGCCATATAATTGGGCAAAGTAATTTCTAATGATTGCCTTAATTTCCTCCTCATTGGAGGTACTGTCCCCCTTTTCATCTTTAATGCTGTGAATTTGCTTTTCTTCCTTCCTTTTTTTAATTAGATTGACCAGTACTTTGTCTATTTTGTTTGTTTTTTCAAAGTACCAGCTTCTTGTCTTATTTATTAAATCAATAGTTCTATCACTTTCGATTTTATTAATTTCTCCCTTAATTTTTAGGATTTCAAATTTGGTTTTCTGCTGGGGGTTTTTAATTTGATCGCTTTCGAGTTTTTTCAATTGCATTTCCAATTGATTGATCTCTGCTCTCCCTTGTTTGTTAATATGAGCTTTCAGGGATATGAATTTGCCTCTGATTACCGCTTTGGCTGCATCCCAAAAGGTTTGAAAGGATGTTTCGCCATTGTCATTTTCCTTGATGAAATTATTAATTGTTTCTATGATTTCTTCTTTAGCTAAACGGTTTTGGAGTATCATATTGTTTAATTTCCAATTGGTTTTAGATTTGGTTTTCCATGTACCATTACTAATCATTATTTTTATTGCCTTGTGATCTGAGAAGGCTGCATTCATTATTTCTGCTTTTTTGCATTTGTGTGCTATGTTTCTATGACCTAATGTATGGTCAATTTTTGTGAATGTGCCATGTGGTGCTGAGAAGAAGGTGTATTCCTTTTTATCCCTATTTATTTTTCTCCATATGTCTATTAATTCTAATTTTTCTAAGATTTCATTCACTTCTTTTACCTCTTTCTTATTTATTTTTTGATTTGATTTATCTAAATTTGATAATGGTTGGTTTAAGTCTCCCACTAGTATGGTTTTATTGTCTATTTCTTCCTTCAATTCTCCTAGTTTCTCCATTAGAAATTTGGGTGCTATATTATTTGGTGCATACATGTTGATTAATGATATTTCCTCATTGTCTAGAGTCCCTTTTAACAAAATATAATTACCTTCCCTATCCCTTTTGATCAGGTCTATTTTTGCATTGGCTTTATCAGATATCATGATTACCACTCCTGCCTTCTTTCTATCAGTTGAGGCCCAGAAGGTCTTACTCCATCCTTTAATTCTGACCTTGTGGGTGTCAACCCGCCTCATGTGTGTTTCTTGAAGACAACATATGGTAGGGTTTTGGATTCTAATCCATTCAGCTATTCGTCTACGTTTTATGGGTGAGTTCATCCCATTCACGTTCAAAGTTATGATTGTCATTTGTGGACTCCCTGGCATTTTGATTGCCTTCCCTAATTCTAACCTTTTCTTCTTCGGCTCTACCTTTTAGTCCAGTGATTTACTTTGAATCAGTCCCCCTTGTCCCCTCCCTTGATGTTTCCCTTTTTAGTCCCTCCCTTTTTGTTCCCTCCCCCTCCCCCCTCTCTTTCCCTCCCTTTTTGTTCTCCCTCTCCCCCTCCCCCCCTTGGTTTTCCCTTCTCCTTACCCTTGTTGGGTAAGATAGAATTCAAGATCCCAATGGATCTGGATGTTTTTCCCTCTCAGAGTTGATTTCCCTGAGATTGAGGTTTAAGTAACCCCCCCCTCTTCCTCTCCTTCTTATAGGAGTTTTCTTCCCCTCCCCTTCCCCTGTGAATCTTTGTGTGAGAACCATTATTCTATTTGGTCTTTCTTTACCCCCTATTTATACATTACATTTTCCCCACATATTAGTATACATAGGTTGATATAAATGTAGTCCTTATAGAAGAGAGTTTGAGTAAAAGAAGATAACATTTTTCCCCTTTCCTTAATATTTACCTTTTCAGGTATTCCTTGCTCTTTGATTTTCGGTATCAAACTTTCCACAGAGCTCTGGTCTTTTCTTTGCAAAAAGTTGGAAGTCTTCTATTTTGTTGAATGCCCATACTTTCCCTTGGAAGTATATAGTCAGTTTTGCTGGGTAGCTGATTCTTGGTTGGAGACCCAGCTCTCTTGCCTTTCTGAAGATCATGTTCCATGCCTTACAATCATTCAGCGTAGAACTTGCAAGGTCTTGTGTGACCCTGATTGGCATTCCTTTATATCTAAATTGTCTTTTTCTGGCTTCCTGTAGGATTTTTTCTTTTGTTTGATAGCTTTGGAATTTGGCAATTACATTCCTGGGAGTTGTGTTTTGGGGGTTTAGTGTAGAAGGTGTTCTGTGAGCTCTGTCAGTGGATGTATTGCCCCCTTGTTCTAGAATCTCTGGGCAATTTTCTTTGATTATATCTTGTATCACCATGTCCAGTTTGGTGTTTATTTCTGGCTTTTCTGGGAGTCCAATTATTCTTAAATTATCTCTTCTCCCTCTATTTTCCAGATCTATCACCTTGTCGGTGAGATATTTTATGTTCTCTTCTAATTTCTTGGTGTTTTGGCTTTGCTTTATTAGTTCTTGCTTTAAAGCCTGGTTTTCTTTTACAGTTTGGTCAAACTGGTTTTGTAGATGCGTGAATTTCTTTTGCATCATTTCCCACTTTTCCTCCCAGAGGGCTTCCATCTTTTTGGTCCTTTCTGATTCAAATTCTTCATGGGTTTGTGGAGAGTTTCTATTTCCTTTGGAAGATTTTGGAGAATTTTCTTGTATATCTTCTTCTATCTGCTCTGTATTTTGTATTTTGGCTCCATAGAATGTGTCCAGAGTCGCCCCTTTCTTCTTATTTTTCTTGGTATTTTGGGGCTTCTGTGTTTCTGTAGAGTTTGTCATCTCTGAACGTGGAGGATTGGCTTTTCTTGTCTTTGTCTGGTGATCAGAGGCTTTAGTCCTGGGCAGATGTTGGTTCTATGAGCGTTCCCTGGGTTAAACTGAATATGCCTCACTGGAATTGGAATGGAAGGGTTGGACCACGAGGCCACACTCTCCCCCTGGCTCGATTTCCGGAAGTTGCCTTCAGAATCCCTGGCCGTGAGGCTGTTTCGTTGGCCTGCGGGGGGATGGGCTGCCGCTTCCCCAAGCTCCGAGAGCACAGACTTTCACTGAGACTTGGATAGCAGGATCCAGCCCATGAGGCTGTCTTGCCCGCCCTGAGGGTTGCTGTTGTTTTGACCAGCTCTCTGCAGCGGAGGCCCCAGGCAGTAACTTTCACCCGGACCGACCAGCTCTTTGCAGCGGAGGCCCCAGGCAGTAACTTTCACCCGGACTGGGACTTGGGTAGAAGACCCTGAGGGTTGTTGTTCCTCAGACCCTGCTCTCTGAGCCCCGCGCGGCTGCCGCTTCCGGGAGCCTTGGACTCTGCGCTCCTACCCCTGAGGTCCGAGGGATCTCGGGTTCTGGCTTTTAAAGGGAGCCGTACCTTTTGAACCGGGTCCAGGTCCAGGAGGAGGGTTCCCAGGGTCTGTGCTGTTGATCGTTTTGAATTTCGGCGCCTTAGGAGCTTCTAGTTTGAGATCGGTCGGGAAGGGTTTTCCGGAGATCTGAACTTCAGCTTTCTCTAAGCCGCCATCTTAACCGGAAGTCCCATCCTATTCTTTTTAAGGCAAAATTTCTAGAGTGGCTTTTATAGCTTTTTTTCGCCCTTGTTAAAATATGAATTTTTTGAGCTTTTCTTTGTAACCCAAGCACTTATTTTAATGCCTAGCACATAATATGTCTTTAAAAGATGCTTGGTGACTAACTAGGTGGTTAAATACTAATCATGGCTTTGGTAGAGAAGTATAATACGCATATATACATATATATTTATATTTATATTCAGGATAGTCTGTCCTTTTGCAGAAACTAAATAAAATGATAACATATGTTGTATAACTGACACCTTCACCACTAATTTGTTAGTTAATTGCTCCTCCTCTTAGCAGAAGAAAGATAAATGATTTCACCTTCATTTGGTCAAAACTGTGACTTTTCATAGGAGATTAATGCTTTGTGTTAGACCAAGAATTTTCTTTCAAGAGTAGATCTTGGTTGGGGTCAGACTGGTTTGCATTATGATTCGGTAGTCAGAAATAGGAGTATGTTATGATTTTCTTAAGTGACCAGAACTCACAGTCAAAAAACTTTCAGAACAGAGGATTGTATTAATTTTTTTAAAGAAATCTGTAATTAAGACCAGGAGAACAAGGTATGGTGAATATAATAGAATGGGATCAGATAGGTCAGTTCAGAAGCATTGGGAAAAGCTTTATCTTGAACTAGGAAATCTGAGAAATTGATTATAATACATTTGGGAAATTAAGTCAGAACAGATCATATGATGTGCTTCTACAGCTACACTTGGTCTGAGAAGTCCAAAATATTAGGCAAGGCAATATAAAAGTCGATATTTAAGTCTGTCAAGTGGCATTGACAGAGGCTTTCTTCCAAATACTAACTTATAATTCAAAGATTTGTCTTCCTTAGACATAATTCTATTGTCTTATAGAGTGATGTGTGGTAGGGAAGTTTAGTAACAGTCAACATTATTGGAGAGAAATGTCTATTTTCAAGAGCAATCCTTTCTTTTTCTTTGACTCAATAATAGGCAAAATAGTCTGAAAAGTCAGGGATATCCTTGGGAAAGATAGCAGATTCCACTGGTATTTAAGAGGTAATCAACTGTCCAGTTTCCTGAGGTTACATTTACTTAATTTGTTGCTTTGGGGCTTGCTTCATTATGTGTAAGATAAGTCTTTTGCTCAGGGATATGGCAAGTTTCATGGCTGTGGCAATTTCAAGGAATGAGTTAAATTTAAATAAAATATGGGATATTTGTATGGAGAAATACAAGATGCATGATGCCATGGTGAATAGAGGCTTGTCTTTGAAACAAAGAAGGTCTTGGTTCAATTTCTCCCTTTGACATATACTAGGTATCTAGACATGTCTTTAAGAATATAATTTGCATAAAATTATTAAACTGACTTGATAAAAGGATAATAATAATTTAGAGTTCTTTATGCTGATTAAATTTTATGTATAATACCAATCACATATGGAAAGCAAAATAAGAAATTATATTTTATGTTTTAGTAATTATTGAATATTTCTTATATGCATAACATGATTGATTACTTAGTTATCACCTTATCAAGACATTTCAATTAGTGAATGAAGAAATGGAGGCTAGAGGAATGTTGCTTAGTCAGTTGCAGAGTCTAGAATAGAGTTCACTCATCTTTATGAGCAATGAAGTATTTTTGTTTCAATTGCTCATTACTTAATAGGCTATGACTACTTTGAGATTTTCTAGATCAGTCTTAGCATAATTATGTTTTATTTTTTATTGTAAACAATGGGGAGATACTTATTTGGTTTTTATGGGGAAAGAATGAGATAATATAATTAAGTTTCTGTTTGATATAGAATAATTTGTAAGCACTATGGAATATGGATTAAAGGGGAAGATATTTCAAACAGAAATAATTTAGGGGACAATGAAAATTTTAAAATGATTTTAATTGGAAGTTATTTTGGCTTGGAGAAGAAAAAATGAATTTGAAATGGCATTTAAAAATTAATTGTACTGATGTTTAGAAATGACAAAGCCTGGGAAAAAAATAAAAAATAACCCTAGGGTATTTAGAGTAGCTGACTAGAAAAAGCACAATATCATTTGTGTTTGTTGTCCTTCATACACAGAGGACCAAAATGAGTCAAAGTACCATATATCAGACTTTAATTGATCAGACTCAATGATCTCAGAATGTTCTACCAGAAGAAGAGATACATTTATCTAATAAATTCCTCAAAAGGCTTGCTAGCAATAGATTATATCTCTCTTTGGGGCAGGAGGAAGAATGAGAGAATGCCTGAAAATTACTTGAATTTCTAGTTACCTCTTTCCTGAATCCATTTGCAAGATGATAATAGGATCTTTGATATGGATCTACAAGACAACTTGGAATCCATCTAGATCTCCCTCATTTTATATATAAGTAAATTGAAGCCCAGAGATGTTAACTGATTAATCCAAGGTAACATGGATACAAAGCAAATGTAGAGATGTAGGTATCAAAGCAGATGACCTACTACCATTAATCACTGATCATCTAAACCAAATCCTAAGTCTATGAATATTTCTAGAGATCAGAAATGAACAGCAAGTGGGATGTGGAATAAGTGTTGGGGTATACTGTGATTGAATTACATAGAGTTATGTGGGAGTCTTCAAAGGGCTTTAAATATAAAAAATGAATCTATATTTTATCTTAGAAATAATTGAGAGTCACAGAAGTAATTAGAAACAATTACTTAAATATAATTGAGACTCACATGTTGGGGGGGGTGTCTGAACTGCATTTGATGAATTTCAATTTCTGTACTATATGGAAGATATTTTGGAGAGAGGAGAGGCTGCCATAATTATTCAGGCAATAGGTCCTGAGGGGCTAGTGCAATGACTATATGAAAGGAAAGTAAAATGATTAAATAATGGTTGTGGTAGTAGAACTTCCAATGCTCAACAACAGATTCCCATAGAAGATAAAGGAAGAGTTAAGAATGGAGGATCCTTTCAATGTTTCAAATGTGGGCTATCGTAAGGACAAGGATATTCTTGACAGGAAGAAGCTAATGAATTACATTTTCATGTTCTAGTGTATTTCGTTTACTTTTTTAAATATTTCAGAATTAAATCTTAATATGGTTGAAGCCACATGGTCAGTAGTACTTCAATGGCACTTCCTGATTTTGCTGGTGAGCAAATCATTTTAAGTAACTTGCTTGAGGTTACACAGTGAATAGAAGTACTAGGATTTGAAACTCCATCCCTTTAACTCCATTTTAACTCTGCTGAACTTGTGCAAGGGCTTTTAATTCTCATGAATAAAAAAGATGATCTCTGAAATTCATTGAAATTGTTTTTGTTATGATCTATTTCATATGATTTCCAAAAGCTGGGCAATGTGCTATTCTCTTTCTGCTAATAGCACAAATGGGGAATGAAGCATGTTGTGCCCCACAGAGGATGTTCATTAGATATGAAAGAAAAATTTACCATAAAATATTTGAGAAATAAGAATAATGAAAGAAGAAAGAGTTAAATTTTGAAAAAGATTTATATTTTAAATGCTTA
Organism: Monodelphis domestica; assembly: GCF_027887165.1. NCBI lineage: Eukaryota > Metazoa > Chordata > Mammalia > Didelphimorphia > Didelphidae > Monodelphis > Monodelphis domestica. The sequence continues at coordinate 680,991,786 of NC_077227.1, forward strand.
TGAATCATCTAGGTAACAAATATCCAGTAGACATTGTGTGATACAGGATTAGAATTCAGAAGAAATATGAGAATTGTTTGTTTATCTTGGAAAAGGGGGCTATATTTGTAGATTACCCAAACTATAGTAGATATACAGGCAAAACTAAGCCATTAAACCTCTGAGTTGTTTCAGTAATGAAATAATTTTTAGTTGTTTGGTCCTGGAGATCAACCAGTATTCCAAATGTAATTATAAAAGGGGTACAATGAACATGATTATTTCTAGTATTGGCATGATATGAAATATCTGGCTAGAGTAACTCTAATAAAGGTAGAGTCTGATAAGAGAAGAAATTTGAAGGAATGATTAAAATGGCAGTGACAAATAACATTTGACTATCTCTGCTTTTGGCACAGGATGTTAGGAGGCATGAAATAACATGCACCTAATAGTGATGACATTGACCATAGGTAGAGTAAATTCTGTTCTCTGGAGGGCTAAATTTCCCTGATTGTAAGGCAATGAAATGAATCTGAGAGGATGAGGTATAATGCAAAAGTAATTTTGCTAACAATAAAGGACAATAGAAGGCAAGATCATTGTAGAGATATAGTGAGGGCCTATATAAGAATAAGAAAATGGGATGTTCTTGCAGGTGCTATCACCTAGTTGTCTTTTGACTTTGGAGGTAATGAGAAAAAAGTTTTAATAACCATAGAAAAGTGAGTACACTCTTTCAAGCATCGAGGGAATTTCTGTCTTCATCTCCAACTACGATGCCACTTTAATTTTCTTTTACCAAAAATCCTAGAAAATCCTCCAACCAAATGCTCCCCAAATCTCCAAAATTCACCAGTCTCTTTCAGGAATTCAAGACTCCTAGATTAATCGTAGGGGTCAAATGTTTTGCCAGTAAGGAGTGTAAAGATTAAAATGTAGGGGAAACTGAGGCAGCTAGAAATTAGTTCTCTCTGCAAGGAGTATTATTTTTATGAGGTTTATTAAAGGTTAATGGTTTAAAGAAATATAGAATAAGAAAGCACGTGTCTAGGCCCAGGGGTCTAGACAACCTCATCTACATTATGAAAAGTGATGCGTCTGCTCTAAAATGGAAGTCCAAAAGAGCCTGAGCCTATTCACAACCAGGTTTAAATACCCCATCTCGCTCTTGGCCCAAGTGAGAATTCAGTGAGATTAGAGGGCATTCTGGGGAAGTGGAGCAAGGATTTCTGCAGATTGAAGTCCTGGATTCGTGTCTATTTTTACAGGAGTGAGTAACTGAAACCCAAATGGAGTAAGCTTGTACCTGTGAACTCACTAATTAGAAGGTAATTGTTTTTACTCATTTTCTCTTTTGAGCAGGGTCAGGTAACTACTCAGAACCCTTCTCTAGTGTTGATTATCACAAGCTAGGCAGGAAAGAGAACACACAGAGTTTCAAGTGAGGCCCACTGAGAAAAGCAGCCATGTTTGCCTTGGATTGCTGACAAGGTTCCAATCTCTCACATAAAGGCACTGCTGCTCTCTGCCAAACGTCATCATCCAACCCTGAGCCCCTCTCACTCTTAAGAGCAAAAAAGTCCTTGTAACATCATGCCTGAAAGTACCAAACCTAACTTTTCCTAGGTCAGATTAGCAATCACTGTTTCTCAACTTGCTTATGTCTGTAATAGCAACCCTGGTAACTTTCATGTGTGAAGTCATTTTCACAAACATTATCCTGTGGGAAATTAACACCCCCCCAAGAATGACGTAATGCTTAGTATTCTACTTCTTATAAAAGTCTTTATCTTTGTCATAATAAAGGGAGATCATAGGCCCTAATCATGGTGCAGTGATCCTTCCACTCAGTCTTTCACAGGCATGCTAGTCACAATCTTTCCTGTCCTTCCTTCTTATCTCACTCTTTCTCTCTAGCTGATAGTCTCCCTAGGAGGCTAATTTTCTTTCTCCAGGACTACAACAACCCTCTCATCCAATCACTCATCACCAGACTCCCACACATGCATGCAACCGTCTCATAATCTTTGACCCTAAATTGGTCTGGGATGTGCGTTAGCTTGTTGACTAAGGATCAGTAGGAGAAGCTTGATGGTGAGTTATTTTTTACCAGTATCCTCATTGGGGTTGGGAAATTGATTTACTTTAAAATTGTGCAATATTTGATAGGTAGAAATTTGATTAAGGAGAGCATTAAAACCATGGACAAAGAAATGGATGAGTTTGGGAGGCATAGCAATGAGAGACATTAGGTTTCTAATATCTGGTTTTCCCATAGGTAGATCACTTTTACTTACTAGATTCCAATCCCAATGACTATGTAATCACATTAAGGAAAGTGTCATTTAAGTAGATCCCTGTATAGATTGATGGCACTATCCTAAGTACATACTAGGATATAATTAATTGCCCTTTAGAATTCACAGAGGTGAATGTATTAGCTCACATTTCATAGAAAATGTCTTGGTGAAAGTTTCTTTAAAAAGTACACTGATATTTTTGCTATATCTTTTTTGGCCTATTGCCTATGCTGAGATCCATCTGTCTGGTCCTCTTGAGTCATTGTTCAGAATCTGTTCTTTGCCCTGAATGGCAGTCTTTCCACTAATTCCAAGAAAATGTTTAATATAGCAGAGAACATATGTCCAGTATTTTATCCTTGTCTCTTCCTCTCAAGGCTACATTTTCTCATGAAATTCTTACCTTTGAGAATCAGCAGGTATTGGACAATGAGAAAAATTTTAGGGTTTTGCCAGCAAAATGAGTCAACAATAACATAATAGAAGAGAAAACTAAAATCATCTTTGGCTGGCTTAAGAGAAGGATGTTATTCAAGAACAAAGGAGATACATAATAATATAACTAATTTTTCTTATAAAACAAAATCTGGATTATTGAGATGCCTGGATTATTAAGTATAATTCCTAGTACAAAGCAAGCACTACATAAGTGTTAGCTACTACTACACTATCATTCATATCTTAATAATTATATCTTCAAACTAGAGTCTGGAGGAGGACAGGCAGAACAGTTAATGGTCTTAATTGAAGACACAGATGATAATTCATCTGGAGAAAAGAACAACTTTTGGAGATGTTCTTGATTGGAGATTGTTTGGGCTCAGAATGCAGAACTAAAAAAATGTGTAGCAACTGCAAAGAGACTGTTTTACTTGATGTAAGTGAAAACTCTTCATAGATTAGAGTAATTCTGAAGTGAAATGCACTTTCTCAAAAAAAAGTAGTGGCTCTTCACTTGAATTTTTCAAACACTTGTCAACAGTGATGGAGAAATGGTTCTTGTTCAAGCACTACAAAGGCTGGGATCAGCCTTTAAGTTTCTGGATGTCTAGTAAAGTACACTGAATTTTCTCTTGGGTTATGAAATAAATTATAATTTAAATTGGTGAATAAAGAAGTGGATTTAAAGGGTAATAGTCTTTGGTTATATTAGGGCAACTTATACATGAAGAAAATGGACATATTAACACCAAATAGAGCATTATATGTTAATCATTTAAGTGATTATAACAGAGAGAGCTGGTGAACAGTGTTTCCAGTAGAATGGTTTGTGAGGAGGAGGGGTTCAAGCTATTGATTGGATGGCTAAAGACTTTCTATCTGTTGACCAACCAACGAATACAAACCTGTCTACTATTTTTAATAGTTCCTGAAAGCAAGAGGTAGTTATAGGTTCTGATTTCAATAACACAAGCATAACCAATGCCAATACTTCCTGAGTTTTGATTTAAGGTGTTGTGTTCAATTCTACTTTCTACATTTTGGGAAGAGCATGGAAACCCTCCAGAAAAATCCAGATGAAAGTGACTGTGTTGGTGAGGGAAGAAAAACCATATCATATGAAAACCAATTAGAGAAAAAAAGATGCTTAGAATGAAGAAATGAGTTATAAAGTATTTATAATGTATTTTCAAGTATTCAAAGTACTTTCATAGGAGAGAGGGATAATTTTTTTAGGTCCATAGCTGAAGCTCATTTTTTTGAATTTTTATTGTTGCAGGAAATTTATCTAACCAAGGCAGATCTGGTTAGATGAAACACCTAGTTTTTAGAGCAAATGTTAATTTTATATCTGGGGAAACTGGGGCCAGAAAAAGCAAAAGTGGGCTAAAATAATAAGGATAATGAATAAACAGCCTTATCAACATAGCAGATTATCCAGGAATCCTAGAATTCCTTTTTTATATGAATTTTTACTTTATCCAGATGACATTTACACAATTTTTAATAATCACTTTCTGACCCAGTGTGGCATGTTCTCCCCCTTCTTCCCACCTCTTTACCCTTTTAAAGACATCAGTTTATAGATTTTTATATGTGTTATCATAACATACTTATTTCCATATTTGTTGTATTGTGAAAGAGGACATCTCCCTTATACTAGAGAAAATTCAAAGATGAAATAAAGTGAAGAACAATATGCTTCAATCTGCATTTGAGCTCTTTTCCTCTTATTGCAGTAGATAGCCTTTTTCATCATGAGTACCTCAAAGTTGTCCCAGATCTCTTCAGTGCAGTTAATAATTCAGTCATTTATTCACAGTTATCATCCTACTTTGTTGCTATTTCCATGTATAATAATTGCCTCTTTCTGTTCACTTCAGTTTGGAGGCCTCCTTATGAGTATTTCCAGGGAGGATTTTTTTTTAATCATTACACCATTTCTTATGGCACAATAATATTCCACTACAATTGTATAAAACCCAGATTGTTCAGCCTTCCTCAATTGATGAGCATCCCTTTAGTTTCTAGTTCTCTGGTACCACAAAGAGAGCTGCTATGAATATTGTTTTTCTACAAATGGTCCTTTTCCCCTTATATTTTGTCTCTTTGGGATACAGATATAATACTAGTATTTGTGGGTCAAAGGGTATGCATAGTTTTAGGTTTCTTTAGGAATGGTTCCTAATTATTTTCCAGAAGGGTTTTATCACTTCATCGCTTCACCCAACAGTGTATTAGTATCCCATTTTTCCACATTCATTCCAAAATTTATCATTTTCCCTTTTTTGTCATATTAACATATCTGTATAAGATGGTATTTTAGAGTTGTTATAATTATCATTTCTCTAATTAGTAATGATTTGGAACATTTTTTCATATGATAAAGCATAACTTTAATTTCTTCATCTGAGAATTGCCTGTTTATAACCTTTGACAATTTGCCAATTGGGGAATCTTTTGTATTCTTATAAGCTTGACTCTGTTCTCTATATATTTCAGAAATGAGGCATTTGTCAGAGACCCCTTGGAGAGGGATAATATTTAATAAATTTGGTCCTTGAAGCAAGAGGTCGAAGGCCAAAATGTAGATTTCAAAGAAAACCTTAAGAATTGAAGTAATACAAAAACTTAATGAGCTGCCTCAGGAAATGAGAGATCATCAAGCAAGAGTCAAAGGATGATCTTAGGAATAGTTAATCATTCATAGAAATTCCCTAATCTTCAGCAATCTATTTTATGTTCCTTCTAATACCATCAAGTATTACCATATAAAGCATCAGAGGTGAGTAATACATTTTTTGTTAAGTCTTTGGAAGTATTCCTCCAGTACATTTGATAGAAACAATAAAGAAGCCTCTACTCCTTTTATGCATGTATCCCAGACATTACAGTGAACCTCTAAAGAAACTGAGGCAGGAAAAATTTAGTGATTTGTCTCAGGTCACATAATTAGTAAGTAGCTGAGCCTTGATTTGAACTAAGATTATTCTGATGCTAGTTTTATACATTATGACAACCAGTGCCTCTATATAAAGGAATGACTATTGTTATTGAGTTAAACAACGTTTGAAGGAGATGTATTATCCACCTGGGTTGTAGAAGAAGATAAAATCAAATGTTCTTGAAGAATTGTACAAGTATAGAATTTTGCTCAATTTTCAAGTGGCAGTTTAAAATACCCTGGACTTGGCATTAGAACACATAGATTCAACCCTTGATTCTGGCAATGTGATTATGGAGTTGTTTCCCCTGTTTCAAATAATTTTGCTCCCATGTAGAATGGTAATATACAAGCATTGTTTTCCACCAAATTCTCCTTATAGGAGTGTTGAGAAAAAAAAACACTTTGAAAAGCACAACATACTACCTAAAAGTTAATTATTATTCATTTAATTACATTAGCCTTTAGTCTTCAAATAGTTCAACATTTTCTCTCTATATATCTAACCAATTAATTTAAACTATTTATAGAATTTTCACAATTAAAATCAATTCAACAAAGATTTATCATGAATATTTTATGTACAGTATTTTTCTAGGCATTCTGGGAGATACACAAATTAAATTAAATGTAATCTTTCTTATTTTTCCTATGTTTTCACTGTTGTTCTTTTCTTGGCTACTTCTGCAGTAATAAATCTGGAATTGTGCTATAAAATATTATGTCTTTGTCTAAGAGTTTTTGCATTGACACCATTTAAACTATGCAGCAAAATGTTTTTAAGTCTCTGGAATAGAAGCTTCATAAAAATCCTAGATTTTGTTATTGGATGGTCTTGATTGTTCACAATTGAAAGAATGTTCCCTGTATAGCCAAAACAGTCACTTAATTTCAAAACTATAACAAATGATTCTCTCATATCTAAATGAATAAGATAGAATTGTAAATGTAAAATTTTAGCTGGAAATTAAAATTTTGATAGAGAAAATGAAGCCATGTTGCAGCCTCCAAATTCCATTATGTAATGATTTTATTTCAGAGAACACAGCAAAATTGAATTCCCACGGGATCAGGCGTCAAGAGTTCTGAATTCAAATCTCAGTTCTAGCGGTATTTAGTTGTGTGATAATCAAATCACTTCCCTTAAAGTGGGAATCTTAATGTATTCATTTTTCTGAAAAAGGGATAAAAATGCTTGACCTAAATTTCACTACAATGTGACTTATTATCATCATTATCATTACTAAAGTGGTTTAAACATCTCATCTCATGTTCAGGTGACAAGTACAAGATGTAAATGAATCCAAGCATGTGAATTTTCATTAAATTATCTCCTTGAATAAAAGAAAAAAAAACCTAATTGATTCCATGAAATCAATCATCAAAGATGGTGGTAATTAGAGTCATTATTATTTATGGCATTCTATCACTTAAGAATTTAATTTTGAAAGGGAATGGGACCTAAAGGGGAGCTTTTTCTTTAGAAGCTGCTCTGGAAAATGATAAGTGAGAATTTGGAAAAAGAGAAAGGAAAATGCCACCCGAAGAAGTCTCTCCATTCAGTTATTCACTTGATATTAGACAAGTCATTTTAACTCTCAGACTGAGAGTTTTTCATTTGTAAAATGAGAAGGTTGGCTTCCTTTGAAGATATAAAGCTTTGATTTTATGAAACAACTGTTCATTCCTGTTCTTACCAGTTTTGAATGGGTAAGACTAGATATTGAGTATGAAGTCAGTTGGAGACACTATGAACATTCGGTTACTTTATTTGTTACATTACAGTTGCTAACAGTCCAAATTCTTTTTTAGTTTCAATCTGTTTTCTTGAGACTACATATCTGTGGGCTTTTGTCAGTCAGTGCACATGGCTGTTCAGTGTGATAGAATGGGGCCCTTGGCTTCCTACAGGCTGAGAATCTGGTCTGCCTGACATAGCATTATTTATGGGGTTAACATGAAACCTTGGCGAAGAAGCCAATCTGTCTGTGCCAATTTTGAGTGTCTACATCTAATCAGCTCAGTTCAAGAGAGAAAGGCATTTGTCAGTAAGAAATGTCATTTGCATTTTTAATAGTGCTGTATTGGCTGCAACAAATAAGTTATTATAAGATGTATTTAATCTGAGTGTTTTGTAAATCTCTCGCAAATGAACTAATTCACACATTAGTGATATGTTATTAAACACAAGTTTCACCAACCTAACCAAATGATGACATTTTGAGAGGGAGGAGAAAGAACGGGAGATATCAAATTAAGCCTGGCTAAAGGTTAAAATTCCTAAGCATAGAAAGTAAATGTTGTCTTCCCAGAGAGATCCCAATCTTTGCCAGACTCCTATGGAGGGAAAATTCATGCTTTTAGAATTTTCTGACAGCATGCACTGCTTCGGGGATTCATAGACCATGGACAGAGCCAGTTCTTTCCTCTTCCATAAAATCAAACTGAACTAATCACTGTAATTACATTTTTTAATGGATTAAAGGTTTTTTTTTCTTTATCTCCTCCAGATTAATTTGAGAGAAGTTTGACTTTTTTTTTAAAATTATGTCATATCCGAGATTTGGAACTGAAAGTGAACTTAGATATTATATATACCAAGGTCTTCATTTTATATGTAAGGAAACTAAAACATTTAAACTAGAAGTCAAGTGATTTTCCTCAGGCTTGCAGGTAGTAAAAAGCATATCCAGATTTCCTATATAGGCAATCAGCCCCCAGAACTACTACTTTTTCCACTATATCACACTGCATTCTATGGGAAATAATAACAATAACAATAACAATAATATAGTATTTATATAGGACCTATTATGGATGCTTTACTACACAGTGCTTTACAAATATTTTATTTGATCCTCACACCTAATATGGGAGATATTATTATTATCCCCTTTTTCTATAGGTGAGGAAACTGAGAGAAAAAGGCTTTTCCCAAGGTCACATAGCTAAGTGTCTGATGATAGATTTGAACTCAGGTATTCCTGATTCTAGGCTCAGAGCTTTCTCAATTACATCATCTAACTTCCTATGAAACAAACAAACAAACAAAAAAAAAACAAAGAAAACCATCACACACACACAATCAATGAAACAAAACCAAAAATCCTCCAACGAAGTAAATTTAGACTTTTGATTCATATAAAATCCTGATAAGGAAAAGGCTTTTATCAAATGCCTAGTATTACTATATAGAATATGGTTGATCAAAAGAATGCTTTTAGGTTTAACTATTTCAGACTTCTGTTTGGGGCATCACATCAAATTTGGTTTAATGCTCTCTTTTCCCCAAGAAGCTGGGAAATATCTCTTGTCTGGAGAGTACAGAAGGTTGACAACAACTTCTGTTGAAAATCCAACCATTATAATACTATAGAGATAGGATTTATTGAGAGAAGGCAACAAAACTTCAAAAGTGAATCCCAAGTAGCTCTTTCTTTCATTGAAAAACTTAAAATATGTGTTTCCTTTTGCTATCTGTCTTACTATAGCCTAGATCTGATGGATACTCAATAAAATTATTTCCTCTTTCCCTTCTCTTACTCTAAATTAGTAGGATAGAGGTGAGATTTGTCTCCTTTTAACTTCTTTCTCTTGGTTTCCAAACCAGTTCATTCCCAGTTCTGTCACTTTAAGACCACATCAGACAATAGATATATTTAAGTACAGTGTTGAGTTGTATCAGCTTTTCTGTGCTTAGAATTGTCCTTGTTATGCTGACAGCATTGGAAGTGCAAGATTCTCTTTTAAGAAAGTATAGCCCTTTTATTTACAGTTTCTAGTTAGAGTTAAAGAAATCTGGCAGAGTCATTAGGGGATTAGCCTTGAAGTTAGAAATACTTTGGCTAAGTCCTGCCTCTAACAGTAGCTCCAGAATCCTAGACAGATCACTTAAATTCTCTGTGTCTCCTGAAACTCCCTAAAACTATAAAGTACAGATGAGGAAGCTTTGTTTTTAGGAATTCTCTTACCAATTGAATTATAGGTCAAAATTAAAAACCCTTTGAAACTAAAGACTTTGTCATTATCTGCTGCCTAAACAGTAGGGTGTAATACTAACACCAAATAACTAAAATTTATATAAGGATTTAAGGCTTTTAAAGCTTTATACAGCTTAACTCCCTTAATCTTTACAGTTTTGTTCATTAGACACCATGGTTATATTTTGTCACTTCTTGATTTGAGGAACCTGGATATTAATAGATATTAAGATTCCTTTGCCAGAAACATACAACTAGTAAGTTGGTTAGGAAAGATTCAGAACCATATTTTCATGATTCTATCAACTATACTATGATGGAAAAGGCATCAGATTGAAAATCTAAACATTTGATTTTGAATCTTATTCCTGATATTTTACATATATATGTATATATATACATATATGTGTGTGTGTAAATATATATTGTGATTAATAAAATTACTTTTAACATATTAAATATATTACAAATAATCACACACCAATCTTTATATGCCTATTTCTAGGTCTCAGAACAACAAAGATTCCTGATTTACATACGTTTATTTAAATTTATCCAACATATTTATTTTAATGCCCATATTAAGCAGAGAGCATTGTGCTAGACTATTAAGGTAGTTGTGGCTGAAGAAGATCCTCCAAAAGACAAGTTCCTTTCCAATTTTTGAGGGAAGAAATCAAAATTTCTCAAGACCCAAGAAGCTAACTTGGAAATCAGTACATATCAAGTGCAGAATATTAGTATAATGTTCATATCAAGTCTCAAGGATCTTTTGCTCTTTTCTCTGACCATCCTCTGTACTCAATTATTTGCACTTTCAGTGGTTCTTTCTTCTCCTCTTTCTCTCTACAGTCCCATACTTCTCTGTTCCCAACATCACTGCTCTAGATTACTCCCTTTTAATGTCTCATCTGGATGTTTCCAATAGCATCCTTACTATATTCCTTCCTTTAGCATCTTCATATTCCCATGTATCTCTCTTCACATAGGTAATAGCATCATCTTTCTAATATACCTCTTTTTATCATGACAAAGATTGAACTGAAATCTTGCTTCAGAACTTTGCATGTTGTATGCCTTTGTCTGTTGTAAACCTTGCTGAAGCTGTCTGTACCTTCTTAAAATTGAATGATAGTAGCATGCACTTAATAGATTTTGTCAGAGTAATGTGATAATGTATTTAAATACTTTAAAAACTTTAAAGTGTTACATTAATGTGATGATCATTATAATCATGAAGAACTTTTAAATGCAAAACTCAGACATTTTTAGGCACATCTGATTCTTCATGATTCCATTTAGTGTATTCTTGGCAAAGATACTGGAGTGTTTTGCCATTTCCTTCTCCATCTCATTTTCCAGATGCAGAAACCCATGTAAACCGGGTTTAAGTGACTTGCCCAGAGTCATACAACTAGTAAATGTCTGAAATCAGACTCAAACACTAGAAGAAGAATATTCATCTCTCTAGGCTCATATTTCTACCTACTGTGCACTCAAACCTTAAAACTTCCCGAAATCATCTTTGATCTACTTTTCTAGATGCATTCTATGTCCTAGGAAGAGTGGAGTAATAAACTGTCTATTTAAGCTTTCCTTTTGTTTCTTTGCCATTTTCTCCTGTATAACATGAAGTTTAGCCACATCTTTGCCTCTGAGTGGTCTTTTCTTTCATGTTCTAGGGGTAGGTCTAGCTTGCTTTATGAAATTTTCTCTGAATCTCTCAGTAAAAGGATTTTCTCCTTTTTCATATTCTTTTTGTAACCTTGTCCAGACCCCTAACCTATCCTTTAGTTTACCATCAAATAGTCTTCTATCTTCTGCCTTTTATTATGCTGTTCTCTATAAAAAATACTTACACTTTCTAAATTCCATGAACATGTGAGTTAGATTATTTTAATCTCCTTATTCTCAGAACCTTGTATAATGTATTATATCTGATAAGTATGTTATACAAAATTCCTGAATGCAAATAGAGATGGGTCCTGTGGGAAAATATGAACAGGTAGATTAGGACCAGGCTGTGAATATCTTTGAAAGTTGACATATGTTGACTTTCCTCTGTAAAAACATGGGAGTTATTCAGTTGCACACATTACATTTCTTTAGCAAAAGTGGCTTATCCTAACAATATCACTGATGTCTAATTATTTCAGAAAATAGCTTAGTTCTTAGAATAAACTGGCATATTTCCCCATCCCGAAGTTATGGTAGTCCACTAGAATGTAATCCTGAGAATGGGGACTAGTTCATCATTGTCTTTCTATCCTCACTGCTTGTACAATTCTTCCTCTTAGAAACCTAAATGAGTTCTTATTGAAGGAAAGAGTGAATAAAGGATCATGATGACAAGTATAACTTCACCAGTCTCCTTTGTCACAGAAAAGTTTCTTATGGGGAGTTATGGTAAGGCAATTTTTTAATTATTATTAATAGGTGTATGAGATCTTCTGAACCACTCTAATATGGAAGGTCCAGCACTGGTCTTAGCTTCAAAATTCCTAGGTTCAAACTCTGATATTAGTTAGCTATGTTACTTTGGATAAGTAACTTTATATCTAAGCATATAAATTTGCTTTAAGTAAAGTGGGAATGATAATTACTTTACTATTTACCCACTTATAATAAAAAACATGTATTCTTCTCAAAGTGCTATAGAATTATATTTTGTGAGGCTGTGATTTCACAATTTTTGACCCTCCTTAAAGATTTTCAAGTAAAGGCTAGATAATCACTTGAAAAGCAAGTAATTCTAGAATCCATTTAATATATAATTTAAATATAGACTATTGAAGTCTCTGGCAACTCTCAAGTTCTATGATTATGTGACATCTTACTTATTATTACTATGCTTCATGACACTTATTTCTTTAAAAATTCATTTTCAAAAAATGCCAGGCCAGTTGTAAAATGTGGTATAGTTATCTAATGTTCAAAACAAAAGAAAGAACAAAGAACAGACATGATTAAGAAACACGGTATTCTCCTGAGTTATATCATCCCAAAATCTTTGTAATTATTCTAAGAGGCATATCTCATAGTTTTAACAATATACAATATCTGAGCGATTCTATTTGGGAAAGAATAAATCCAGGAATAGCAGTAAAATATAATGACAGAATTCCTCCTTGACATAATTGATTTTGGCTGGTACATTAACCTGATTTGTAACAATGAGTTCAGATCTTACAGTGCTGAAATATTTACATGACAAAGTTTTGATAAAAATAATTTTTTAACAAGATTTTATCTATTTTGTGGTTACAAGTAAATTTTAAGCTACATGAAGAATTAGTCAAAATAGTTTATGAGCATGACATCTACATCAACAATTAAAACATCTGTGACTTCATCAATGTGGACATTCTCTCTTCCAATGTTGTTGCCTACCTTAGCAAGTCATATGGCTGACTAACTAATGAAAAGCCTATTAAAATATGGTTTTACCCAGATCTTTAGGCAAAAATAAAGTAAACAAACAAAACTATAATCCATTTTATCTTAATATGGTCTGCTAGATCTCGTTTTACTGAGAGACTTCAAAAACTCCATGTCACCTCACTTCTATGAGAAAGTACAGAGATATGGTGAAATGGAAAGGGAACTAGATTCAAAGCCTTTGCTCTGTACTTTATTATATTTGTGTCCTGAAGCTAGATATTATTTCTGGGCTTTACTTTCCTTCCATTTTACAATGAAGCAGTTGAAAGTATTGCTTCAAAACTTCCTTATGATCCTAATTCCTATTATTCTATACACACATACAAAATCATCTTAAAACAATGATTAAACAAAAGATAGTAGTTAAAATTAATATTTTTTCATCTATCCTGGTTGTGTTGGAAATACCTCAAGTATACTTGTATCCAAATGTGTATAATAAACCACAGAATATTTTTTTCCTTCTCACTCTTCTGTCTCTTAATTTGCTTGGCTTCCTATATTATTCAGCTTCCATCTTACTAGTTATCTACTTCATTAGAATCTGAACTTTTTTCCAGCCAGGTATTGTTTTGTCTGGTACATAATAAGTGTTTAATAAAGGCATTTGAATGAGCAATTTGAAGGGTTCTTGACTTTCAAAGCATTTTGTGGTCCATTATTCTTTTTTATTGTTCTCCACTCTTCCTCTATTATTTCCCACCTCCTTGAAATAACAAACATTCTAATAGGGGTTATACATGTGCTACTATGCAAGACATATTTTCGTATCCATCATGTTGTGAAAGAAAATACATCTCACCTCTATGAGAAAAAAAAAAACTCATGAAGGAAAATAAAGTAAAAATTAGTGGCATTGTTCCTTTTCCATACGAAATCATTTTTCTATACTTGGCTTTTGGTCTGATAAATTTCTCCCAGATTATGTTTTCCTTATATTTCTACCTTTGCCCAAGAGAGATGATTAAATTAGGTAGATAGTAATCATGTGCATCTGTGTGGCCTCAAACCAAGTTTCAGCCTCACCTAGGATCATGCCACTTGATGGGTTAAAAGGTGAGTGATGAGGATTGCAAACACAGGAAATTTGCTTTAGGTGAAAAGTTAGCTAGAACTAACAATGCTTAGATGTAATTTTTATTTAAAATTTAATGTCATTTCTCTTCCAAATGTATTGATTTAGAATCTTCAACCCAAGAGACTACATTTCCCACAAGCCCCTTTTCCCTTTTCCTATCTTGGGTCATAGGATAATGTTGTAGAGCACATTGGTCTCTCTCTGCTCAGGTCTCTGCCAGCCATAACAGCGTGGAGCTAGGCAGCTGAGCCTTTCTCTGTCCTTTAATTTTCCCTTTTTGCTCTAAGTTAATTTTTAATAAAAAGTATTAAAATAATACTTGGAGTATCAAATTATTAATTCTAGTATTTACAATTAACTGACTATGAAGGGATCTCAACTGAGATTTTTTAAGGACTACCTCTACTGAGAGTTTTCAAACCCAGGCCCAGCTGAGGTTTATTCCATGGTTTAAAAAATGGTGCTGGAACCTAGCCATGCCTGGCTTGGAATCTCCTACCTGCACACCAAAGTGGCTGTTGGGGTCTTATAACCATAGCAAGTTTCAGCCTGGCTCGCAGCTCCTCCTAGCTTGTACCTCAGCCCCCAGCCCCATCCCCTGATTGCTGCGATTTCTGCCACTCTTTGCTTTGGCTGGGAGGGTCCTGGCCCTCTTTTAACCACCCCTGCAACTTGCTACCCTCCCTTGCTTTACCAAATCTGCCTTACTTCCATCTCAGTCTTCTAGCCACACCCCTTACCCTGAAACCCACCACCTAACCACACCCCAAACCCTTCCCAGTTGTAGTGCTGCCTCATTGCCACTAGAGGACAATATTGAGCACTGATTTTTTTTCCTACATTTACTTCCCTCTCTTTTTTTCCTTTTTTTTTCTCTTCTATTTTTCCCTTTTTCTACATAGCTACAGTGGTTGTTTGCTGCCATTAGAGGGCAGCAATAAATAAATAATTATTTTTTTTCCTTTTTTAATGAATAAAACTTCAATAAAATCATAAAAATAAAATAAAATAAGCTAAATGCCCTCACCTTCTACCCCACCCTTATGATAATAATAATAGTAATAGTAATTAAAAATAAATCAATAAAATATGCATTATATTTTTTTTTTCCTTTTTTAATCAAAATGCTAAACAGCACAGATGCTACCATGCATGAAAGCCTTCTCCTTTTCATCCAATTAGAGGCATGTAAAATTTCCAAATTCCCTCCTTCTCTTTATACTCCTAGGACATTTTATTTTTCTGATCTTCATTCGTAATACAAAAATGTTACTATAAGAGAAATTAAAGCAGAAATGCAGAACAACAGAAAAATTCAATCAAAAAATTTCAAACACTTACATGATCTAATGAAAAATTCTAATACCATCTAAAACAAGTCTGAATTTTGTGAGCCTGCTCCTGAACCACAAATAGAGGACAATCCTATTTCTCCTTAAATGGAGATGAGACACCCCTCTCCTATACATCAGATGCAGACCTTTCTCTCTTGTACTCTGCAATAGCTCTCACATACTCTGCAACTCCTGGTTGATCTTTCCTCCCCTGATCCTTCTTCTAATCCCCTATCATCTCCTGCCCTTTCTCCCACCCCACAACCAGACCCAACCCCAAAAAAATCTTGTTTTGCTACCAGATCTGTTCCTACCCATGTTTCCTCGGCATCCCCATAGTCAACTTCTAAGACATCACAGCAATTGAATGACTACTATGAATCCATTTACCCCTTAAGGGAAGTGACCAAAATAGGACTCAATGGGGATATGTTGACCCTAAGACACCATATATCTTTCACTCCTCAAGAAATTAGAGAAGTGAAAAAATATATACCTCATTTTGAATGCAAATCTCTTGTGGTAACCAAGAAAATAGTTTATGTTTTTTTTTTTTTAACAATATGACCCATCCTATAAGGATGTTGAGAATTTTCTTAATGCCTTTCAATCAGAAAGTGAGAAAAATAAAATCATCTCTCATGTTAAACATGTCTGAGGGCATGGTGCAGCACACTGGTCAGCTCAAGATCCTGCAAGTAGACCATCATGTCGTCTGCAAAGAGTGATAACTTGGTCTCCTCATTGCCTATTTTAATGGCTTCAATTTCTTTTTCTTCTCTAATTGCTATTGCTAGTGTTTCTAGTACAATGTCAAATAATAGAGGTGATAATAGGCATCCTTGTTTCACTCCTGATCTTGAAAGGAATACATCTAGTTTATCCCCATTGCAGATGATATTAGCTGATGGTTTTAGATATATACTGTTTATTATTCTTAGGAATGACCCTTCTATTCCTATGCTTTCTTGTGTTTTTAATAGGAATGGGTGTTGTATTTTGTCAAAGGCTTTTTCTACATCTATTGAAATAATCATGTGATTTTTATTTGTTTGCTTGTTGACGTGGACAATTATGTGGATGGTTTTCCTGATATTGAACCAGCCCTGGATCCCTGGTATAAATCCTACTTGATCATTGTGATTGACTCTTCTGATCACTTGCTGGAGTCTTTTTTGCTGGTATCCTATTGAAGATTATTGGATCTATATTCATTAGGGAGATTGGTCTATAATTTTCTTTCTCTGTTTTTGGCCTGACTGACTTTGGAATCAGTACCATGTTTGTGTCATAAAAGGGATTTGGTAGAACTCCCTCTTTGCTTATTATATCAAATAGTTTGTATAGTATTGGGGTTAGCTGTTCTTTGAATGTTAAATAGAATTCACTGGTGAATCCATCAGGCCCTGGGGATTTTTTCTTAGGATGTTCTTTGATGGCCAGTTGGATTTCTTTTTCTGATATGGGATTAATTCAGAAATCTATTTCTTCTTCTGTTAGTCTAGGCAATTTATATTTTTGTAAATATTCATCCATAACACTTAGGTTGGCATATTTATTGCCATATAGTTGGGCAAAGTAGTTATTAATGATTGCCTTAATTTCTTCTTCATTGGAGGTGAGGTTCCCCTTTTCATCCTTGATGCTGTTAATTTGCCTTTCTTCTTTCCTTTTTTTAATTAGATTGACCAGTACTTTGTCTATTTTGTCTGTTTTTTCAAAGTACCAGCTTCTAGTCTTGTTTATTAGTTTAATAGTTCTATCACATTCAATTTTATTAATTTTTCCCTTAGATTTTAGGATCTCTAGTTTGGTTTTCTTTTAGGGGTTTTTAATTTGTTTGCTCTCAAGTTTTTTGATTTGCATTTCCAATTCATTGATCTCTGCTCTCCCTAATTTGTTAATATATGCACTCAAGGATATGAATTTTCCTCTAAGTACTGCTTTGGCTGCAATCCATAAAGTTTGAAAGGATGTCTCACCATTGTCATTTTCCTCAATGAAATTATTAGTTGTTTCTATGATTTCTACTCTAACTACCTAATTTTGGAGTATCATATTATTTAATTTCCAATTAATTTTTGATGTGGCTTTCTATGTACCCTTTCCGATCAATATTTTTATTGCCTTATGATCTGAAAAGGTTGCATTTATTATTTCTGTTTTCTGCATTTGAATGCCATGTTTCTGTGACCTAGTGTATGATCTATTTTTGTGAATGTGCCATGTGGTGCTGACTAGAAGGTGTATTCCTTTTTGTCCCTATTTATTTTTCTACATATGTCTATTAACTCTAATTTTTCTAAGATTTCATTCACCTCTTTTACCTCTTTCTTATTTATTTTTTGGTTTGATTTATCTAAATTTGATAGTGGTTGATTCAAGTCTCCCACTAATATGGCTTCACTGTCTTTTTCCTCCTTCAATTCTCCTAGTTTCTCCATTAAAAATTTGGATTCTATACCATTTGGTTCATACATGTTGATTAGTGATATTTCCTCATTGTCTATATTCCCTTTTAACAGAATATATTTACCTTCCCTATCCCTTTTGAACAGGCTTATTTTTGCTTTGGCTTTTCAGATATCATGATTGCAACTCCTGCCTTCATTCTATAAGTTGATGCCCAAAAAGTCATACTCTATCCTTTAATTCTAACCTTGTGAGTATCAACCCACCTCATATGTGTTTCTTGAAGACAACATATGGTAGGGTTTGGGGTTCTTATCCAATCTGCTATTTTTTCTACTGAGTTCATCCCATTCACATTCAAAGTTATGATTGTCACTTGTGGATTCCCTGGCATTTTGATATCTTCTCCTATTTTTGACCTTTCTTCTTTACCTATAACCTTTAGAACCAGTGATTTACTTTAGGTCAGTCCCCCTAGTCCCCTCCCTTGATATGCTTCCCTTTCTAGTCCCTCCCTTTAAATGCTCCCTTCTCCTCCCCCCTCTCCTTCCCTCCCTTTTTATATTCCTTAATTTTCCTTTCTCTCTTACCCTGTTGGATAAGATAGAATTCACGATCCCAATGGATCTGGATGCTCTTCCCCCTCAGAGTTGATTTCACTGAGAGTAAGGTTTAAGTAAAAACTCTCTTCCTCTCATTCTTATAGGAGAATTCTCCCCCTTGTGAACCTTAAAAATTCCCAGACCCTACTTCATAAGATTGGATTAAGACCATTCCCCATTTGGGCAGTGAACTCTACTTAGATCAGGAATGTGAGAACTCTACTTCACCTACTTAAGTCTGCCCTAGGAGAAGATAAAGTTGTAAACTCTTTTCTGAACAATGAAACGTATTTAAACCCATACTTATAATAAGGCAAAAACTTCTTACGATAAGTACCTATAAAGGTCAAGCAACTTGTGAATTTACAAGGAACAAAGAGGTGAGAAACTTACTCAGAGCTTTCATGGTGTGAATTACTCAAAAATTTATACCTTCTTGGGTGTGGACTAAGAATGGTCTGTCCTTTGAAAAACATCTACTGTGATTGGTAGATGGAAGAACTTAGGGGAGGTGACATAGGAGAAAATTCCCTATATAAGGAGACGACAGGCTCTTAAGAAGAAACAGTCTCTCAGGAGGCGGTTGAGAAGAAGAGTCTCTAAGGAGGCTCTGAAGAGAGTCTGAGGGCTGGCTGAACTGGTGTCTATATTCTTGCTTGGACAGATCTTGTGGTGAGTGATTAAGGACTGACTGATCTCTCTCTTAAGACTCAGGTCTAGACCTTCAGCTAAGGCCCTTTATACTTATTCCTTTCTTATTCTCTCTCTCTCTTTCTTTAATTCCTCATTGTATTAATTAATTAAAATCTCCATAAAACCCATTTGACTTGGGTATATTTCATAATTGGGAATATTTCCCTGGCAACCACCTTATATACTGATTTAAAAACAAGACACTGTAGTGAAAACATATTTTCTGAGGTCACAACTTACTCATCCACTCTTATATCTACTACAATTTGTCTTCCACTATTTTAACGCACTACAGTTTTTGACCATCAACCATTTTAATTATTACACCCTCCCCTTCCCATGTGTATCTTTGTGTGAGAAAGATTGTTCTATTGATTTTTTTTCCTATTTCTTGGAGTATATCTTAGTACCATCGACGATTCCCTCTCCCTTTTTCTTTCTATCACCCCCTTTCTCCATATCATCTTGATGCCCCAAACTTTTCCTATGAGTGTTTCTTCTTACTACTCTAATTATGCATACAATTTTTGAGAGTTACACATTGCATTTTCCCCACATATTAATATATATAAATTGATATAAATGCAGTCCTTATAGAAGATAGTTTGAATAAAAGAAAAAGATAATATTTTTCTCCTTTTCCCTTTCCTTCATATTTACCTTTTCATGTTTCTCTTGCTCTTTGTGTTTGGATATCAAAGTTTCCACAGAGCTCTGGTCTTTTCTTTATAAATGCTTGAAAATCTTGTATTTTGTTGAATGCCCATGCTTTCCCCTGGATGTATATAGTCAGTTTTGATGGATAGCTGATTCCTGGTTGAAGACCCAGCTCTCTTGCCTTTCTGAAAATCATGTTCCATGCCTTACAATCATTCAGAGTGGAAAATGCTAGGTCCTGTGCGACCCTGATTGGTGTTTATATCTAAATTGTCTTTTTCTGGCTTCTTGTAAGATTTTTTCCTTTTGTTTGAAGCTTTGGAATTTGGCAATTACATTCCTGGGAGTTGTCTTTTGGGGATTTAGTGTAGAGGATGTTCTGTGAACTCTTTCAATGCATATTTTTCCTCTTTTTCTAGAATCTCCTGGCAGCATTTTTTGATGAAATCATGTATTATGATATCAAGATTACTGTTTATTTCTGACTTTTCTGGTAGACCAATGATTCTCAGATTGTCTCTTCTT
Organism: Monodelphis domestica; assembly: GCF_027887165.1. Classification (NCBI taxonomy): domain Eukaryota; kingdom Metazoa; phylum Chordata; class Mammalia; order Didelphimorphia; family Didelphidae; genus Monodelphis; species Monodelphis domestica. The sequence continues at coordinate 681,012,175 of NC_077227.1, forward strand.
CCTCTGTTTTCCAGGTTAGTCTCCTTGTCACCGAGATATTTTATGTTATCTTCTAATTCTTTAGTCTTTTGACTTTGCTTTATTAAATCTTGCTCTTTTGCAAGATCATTGTCTTCCATTTGCCTGATTCTGACCTTTAAAGACTGGTTTTACTTTTCAGTTTGATCTGACCTGTTTTTGAGGCTTCAAACTGTTTCTGCATTTGCATATTTTGGTTTCTCAGATTGCTGAGTTCCTTTTGCATTGTTTCCCATTTTTCCTGCCTGATTGCTTCCATCTTTTTGATAATTTCTGATTTAAATTCTTTAAGAGTTTATGGAGAATTTCCATTTCCTTTGGAAGGTTTTTGAGCATTTGTTTGTGTTTCTTCTTCGATCTCCTCTGTATTTTGTATTTTTGCTCCATAAAATGTGTCCAAAGTCACTCCCTACTTCTTGCTTTTCTTGGTGTTTGGAGGCTTTTGCACTTCTGTACTGTTTGCCATCTCTATATGAGTGAGGAGGACTGGCTCTTAATGTATCTGTCTGATGGTCCTAGGCTTTAGCCCCAGGCAAATTGTCCATTCTCCGCACCTTCGCTGTCTTCCTTGGGAAATCCCAGGGTCTGCCCACCCTTGTCTGCCAGCATTTCAGGTGTTACTGCTCTCAGTTCCCTTCAGTTGCTTCTCCTCTTCCTTACTTCCATGCTCTGAGCCTGGAACAGCACTGTCCGCAAGGTACCTCAGAGCCTTTGCTGACCCTGAGGTTTCTGTTCTTTCAGGAGATCCTGCACTCTAAGAGGAGAGGGGACCTGGCATCCCTGAGCCCTGAGGGCTCCTGATGGGATTATGTTCAGCTGGGTTGTACTGGATGTGCCCTGAAGCAGAAACCTCCTGTGAGACTCAGATGGAAGGACCCATCAAGGGGGCTACAGGCTCCCCCATCTTTCTCTGCTTCCTTGTGGTCTGTGTTGGAAGCCCCTGAGACTAGCCCATGTTGCTTTCAAGGTGAGCCCTTCAGAACAGCAGGCCTTGAGGTCCTTTTGCCAGCCCTTAGGTTCCCGCTGCTGCTGTGGGCTCAGAGTTCTGGGTTGGGGGGTAGGGGTCCTGGGATCTTCCTTCTGCCTTCCCCTTAGACCCAAGTGATCTAGAATTCTGGTTTATGGGGGGCATATCTTTTGATCTGAGTCCAGAAGAAGGTTTCCCCAGCTCTGTCCTGTTGTTTAGTTTCAATTTTAGTCCCCTAGGAGCATTCAGTTTGTGATCTGTAAGGAAGGGTTTTCAGAGGTCTGAACTTTTCCTGCCTTTAAGCTGCTATCTTGACTGGAAGTCCCCAGTTGTTCTTCTAATGAGACAACTTATATCATCTTCTATTTATTAACTTTTTTGATTTTGATTGTTTCTAGATGTTTAATGGAGTCATAAGCTTCTACTTGCTGAAATCTAATTTTAAGTCATTACTTTCTTGAGTCAAATTTTTGCATCTCCTTTCCCATTTGGCCAGTTCTACTTCTTATAGAGTTCTTCATCACAAAAGATGACTCTTTTTCCCATATAGCTAATTATGCCTTGTAAGGAATTCTCTTCACTGAATTTTTGCACCTCTTTTACCAATTAGTCTATTTTGTTTTTTAAGGTGTTATTCTCTTCAACTATTCATAAAATACTTCTTTTGTGGAGTCATCTATTTTCCTTTAAAAAGCCAAATGCTTTATGATGCTTTACTATGATTATACTCAATGCAAAAAGCATTATTTAACCCTAAACCTTCAGTGTTATTCTTAGAATTCTGAGGGGGAAATGTGGCCAAGGAGCTACAGGAATTTCATCTGCTAGTGTATGTGTCAATTGGAAGAATACATACATGTGTATTTATTCTTTCCCCATTAGCAAGTAAGATACTTGAGAGTGTCAATTGTTTTATTTTTGTCCTTATATTCTAATCATTTAATGAATAATTGTGGATTGGCTGCTTGCTTATTAGATATACATGGTCTTTCTACCATTAGAATGCAAGATTCTAGGCTTAGGTTAGTATTTTTTTCTTTTTTTCTTTTAATTTTTTTTTTCTATTGGCAGCACTTATGTGTCTGGCACATAATAAGCATCCAATAAATGCTTACTGACTGGTTGATGGTAACATCCCAGTGGCGTAAAGTACTTTAAAATTGGATTCAGAATAGATGGGCTTTCATCCTAGCTCTGCTACTTGCTCTCTGTTCAAAGATGAGAAAGTTACTGGCATGGAGTCAGGAAGGTTGTTATTCTGTTATGTCTGACTCTTTGTGACCTTATTTAGGATTTTCTTGGCAAGGATTTGACATTTCTGTTTCCAGTTCATTTTACATATGAGAAAACTAAGAATTAAGTGACATTCCTAGTGTCCTAAGTGTCTGAGGTCATATTTTAACTCAGGAAAAGGAATCTTCTTGACTCCAGGCACAGTGTTCTCTCTATTTGCACTTCTTAGCTGTCCTAGGAATCAGGAAAATCTGAGTTCAAACCCAAGCATAGACAATAGCTTCATGCCATTGGAAAAATCAATGTCAGTCACTGTTTCCTTAACTGTAGATGAGGATAATAATACCATCTGCCACCCATATTTGTTGGGGAGATAAAATGAGATCATATTTTAAAGTGCTTAGCATATTTCTTAAATATAGTATGTGTTTCATAATTGTTGCTCTCTTTCTCATTCCATTTTTAGTTATAAATATTATATTACTAAAATATTTCAGCTTCAGAGAAAGTTTTTTTTTCCTCAGAACTGGTTATATTTTTCTGAAAAAAGCTATCCTCTGGAGAGACCTACTCTTGAGAGACTCTTCCTGGTTTGGCTTTGCCAAAGCCAGTTGAAACTAATTCTCCCTACCCAGAGGGGCCGGGAGTAAATTACTTAGTGTTCAGGTTAAATATCTTACCTTATCCTCTTTCTGATTTCTTGCTTCAGGTTAAATATCTTACCTTATCCTCTTTCTGATTTCTTGCTTCAGGTTAAATATCTTACCTTATCCTCTTTCTGATTTCTTGCTTCACTCTTTCTACATTTTGTAAATAAATTGTAAATAAAATCTCTTTGGAATTAATTAAATTCCTGATGACCACACTCTTACATAATCAAGTCCACCCCTTTAAAAAGTAACCCCATTTCCCCCTTATAATCATCAATCAATTTAAACTTCTAGTGGGATTGAATGGATGGAATGTCCTATGGACATTTTGCCTTGAATGACCATCCCTGTTTATTACTAACCTATCTGCTTCAGTGAGCTGTTTTTCTTCAAGTTTCCATCTGCCCTCTTCACTTTTTGATCCTACCCCCAGTCTACATTCATGCCATATTTCTTCATCCCTTTTAATAAAGCAGTGTGGTTTCAGTGGAAAAATCATCATATATCAGAAAGAACACTGACCTAGGACTCACAAGTCCCATGTTCAAATTCATGTTCTACCACTATGCAGTTGTGACATTTAATTTCTCTGGACCTCCTATTCCCTAATTTTAAAATACAGGAAATGAATCACATGCTCTTGTGATATCCTTCTAGCTCTATTATATTATTATTCATTAATAGGTTTAAATAAATGTTGATTGATTTAATCACTTTATCAACAATTGTTATTATTGAATATCAAGAGAGTTTTATGAATAGGATTTAATTATATAATTCTTTTAGGTGTTATGGAAAATAAAATGAAGTATAAAAACTAACTTCCTCTTCTCCAAGAGATTATGAACTATTTAGGGAGATAAACCATACCTCACCAATCTCTGTCTCTTTCTATCTCTTTATCCTTTTCTTTCCCTCCAATTTTATCAGATTAAGGAGGACCTGAGGCCTATACAGATATAATGAAAAAGTGAATTGGGTTAGAGTTAACATATGGAAAGTATAATTTTATGAAAATTAACATTACATAGAGAATAAATTGATGAAAAGACTCATTAAGAGATAGGTTGATTAGAAAGCTATTATTTTAGATAAAAAACAAAGCAAAAATTAAATATATGAATCAAGATATTAGTAGTGAAATTGAAATGGAAAGATAAATTTGAGATTAAAGAAATAAATTAAATAATTCCTGAACTCTTGCTGAGTCAAACTAGGATATTATTTTTTATCAATTTATACAAATGTGTCTGGCTCATGGTACATTCAAAATAGAGATAAGTATGTGGTCATGATTATTAATCCTAAAAAATCTAGAATGATTATTAATGATATGATCTTTGAGCTGTTGGCAAAGTAAGTGAAGATCACTATCAGCAAGCATGAACACCTCACAACATACTAAGCCTATGTCTATATTTTTTCAATACAATAGTACACCATGAAAATTTTATATATAATATCACAATATGAGCTCTTTGAGAGCAGGGGCTCTATAATATGTACATTTTTCTGCTTCTTAGCATATAGTTTATTTTTCTCAATTATATGAAAAAAATGTTTTCCATAATTTTAAGCTTCAAATTCCCTCTTTCCCTCTATTGCTTCCCCCTCCTCAAAAAGTCAAGTTATTTGATTTAGAGTGTGTATGAACAGTCATGTGAAACATTTCCACATTAGACATGTTGGAAAAGAAAACAAAGACAAAAAACCCAAGAAGAATAGACAGATTTTTAGAAGTGTAATTCAATTTGTTTTCAGACTCCATCATTTCATTATTTGGAGGTGGATAGCATTTTTCATCATAAGTCTTTCAGATCACTGTGTTGTTGAAAATAACCAAATCATTAAAAGTCAATCATCAAATAATACTGCAGTTATTCTGTACAATGTTCCCCTGATTCTGGAATTTTCACACCACATCAATTCATTTAACTTCTCAGTTAACCATCCTGCTCAACATTTCTTATAGCACAACAATATTTCAAAACAATGATTCACCACATCTTGTTCAATGATCTGCCCAATATCAAATTCTTTATCACTACAAAAAAAGAGATGCCATTAACCTTTTATATATAATTGCTTTGCCTATTCTTTTCATCTCTTTTGGGTAGAGACCTAGTATGAGTATTGTTGGATCATAAAATAGGCAAAGTTTGATACTCCTTTAGACATAGTTGCAAATTGCTTTCCAGAATAATTGGGTCAGGTCACTCACAACTACATCATCAAATAATTTCCCACATCCTCTAAAACATTTATCATTTTAATTTACTGTTATATCAGCTTTTATGACAGGTCTGAGGTACTACCTTAGAGATGTTTTAGTTTGCATTCATCTATTAGTGAATTTTTTTTCATGACTATAGATTCAATTTCTTCTTAAAACTACCTGTTAATATCCTTTGACCATTTATCAATTGTGAAATGACAGATTCTTTTTTAAATTTATTTTTCTTTATTTTAAGTTTTTTTAAACTCTTACCTTCCATCTTGGAATCAATACTGTGTATTGGTTCCAAGACAGAATAGTGGTAAGGGCTAGGCAATGGGGATCAAGTGACTTGCCCAGAGCCACACAGCTGGGAAGTGTCCTAGGCCATGTTTGAACCAAGGAGAAGTTTGAGGTCTCCCACTAGAATACTTTTACTATTTCCTCTTTGAGATCCTTTAGTTTCTCCTTAAAAATCTGGATGCAATACCATTTGGTGCATATGTGTTGAGAACTGATATTTCTTCATTATCTTTACTTTCCTTTTATCAAGATATAATTACCACTCAATTCTTTTAATCAATTCTGTTTGCTTTAAGTTTATCTGATATCATAATTGCTACTCCTGCCTCTGTTTTCTCCGTTAAAGCCCTCAGCTTCTGATCCAGCCCCTTACCTTTACTCTGTTTGTGTCTACCTGCTTCTAATATGTTTCTTGTATACAACATATGGTAGGATTTTGTTTTGTTTTTTTAATCCACTCAGCCATCTCCATCCATTTTATGGGTGAGTTCATTCCACTCACATTCACAGTGTATTCCCCTTCATCTTGATTTCTACTTTTAATCTGGGCCTTTCTCTTCTCACTATTTACCTCCAAACCAGTGTTTTGCTTTTAATTATTCTCCACTTTCCCCTCTCTTATTTTTACTCCCCTTCCCACCAACTCCCTTCTTATTCCTCTCCTACTTCTCTGTAGGCTCTTTTAATCACCCCACCCCAACATTCCCTTCCTTTATATTATTCCTTTCCCCATACTTACTTTTTTTAATTCCTCTTCTACTTCTCTATAGGGTAGGAAAGGATTTTGTACCCCAATGAATCTGGCTGTTCTTCCCTCTCTGAAGCAATTCTGATGAGAATAAGGTTTATGTATTGCCCATCACCATCTTAATCCTCATGTCCTTGTAATTATATTCTAGTTCCATGCATGCCTCATCATGTAATATAATTTGCCCCATTTTACTTCTTCCTTCCCATTTCTCTTAGTACAATACTCTTCTTTTTTAACCTCAGTTGTTTTTTTTTTTACATATCATCCAAAACAGCTCAATACCACACCCTCTGTCAATGTATATTTCTTATAACTACTATGATCATAATGACAATTTTTAACTCTACTACTTTTGTTCCTACTGGACACGGGTAAGGCTGCTCCTGTCTATGAAGTTTCCTTACCTTAGTCTGCCTTAAGACTGTATTTATACTGTTCCCTGTCTGATGTTACATTGCTTCTGGTCATTTGGATGCAAAAAGTATGCATTTTTATCAATTCCATACTCTGCCATCATAGATCTGACCATATATTGTCCATTATTTTTGTTTGATTATTTCTTGCCATTTCATAGATTCATTAGGTTCTACTTAACCAATTCTAATTTTTAAGCAAATATTTTCTTCAGTGAACTTAGATACCTCTTTTGATCAATTTTATTTTTAAAGTGATTTGATCAATAGATTTTTGTCCTTCCTTTATTATTACTCCAGTCTTGTTTTTTTTTGTTTGTTTTAGTATATTATTTTCTATAGACTTTTTATGGCTTTCTTTTTACTATTCTGTTGACTCTCTTTTTATAATTCTCATGTATTATTCTCATTTTTCCTCAATTTTTCTCTAACTTTTATTTTTTATTTTTTTAATTATTTTAACTCTTCCCAGAGCTATTATTGTATTTATATCAATTTTCTTTCTTTTTTTCCTTTGAGTCTTTACTTGTATGTGCTTTGACATAGATGCCTTCCTCTAGGTTTGAATCTTGATCTTCCCTGTGTCAACTAAAATTCTGAGAACCACAAATTTTGCTCCTATTTCCTTGGAAAAAAATACCTTAAGGGAGGTCTCAGACTGACTTCATTTCAAGCTGAACAATAGACCTTAAAGTATTTAATGATACCAGTTGAGTTGGGAATAGTAACTATAATAAAACGTTAGTACCCTTTTAGTCTTAGAAGTTTCTCCCATTGCATCAAAGTCCTCTCCTAGGTATCCCAGCCTTTAGCTGGACTCTTTCTTTAATAAATATTGTAAAGTATCAGCCTCTCCCTAATAATCCTGTCTTTGGCTTCTCATTTCCTTGTAGCCACTGTAAATCCAACCAATCATACCTCCTTGTCCTTAATTCCCCAAAAGGCATTTAAATCCCCAAATTCTAATGTTCTTTTAAAAAATCATCTAGTGCCATGATCCTCTCAGAGATATTGTCCAGTCTATCTCTTTCCTGATTAAAGATTTATTTTTGTTGACTACTTAATGGTTTTGTGTTTTTCCAGGTTGACATCTGTTAACATATCATTCTGGTCAGATTCTTTATTACTATTTGCTTATTTTTCCAGTCTATTCCTTTGTATATTTAATTTTTTTCCAAAGTTACATGAAAAAGAAATTTTAAACTTTTTAAAGTTTAAGGGAAATATTCACTCTCTCTCCCTCCCCTTATCCCTTCCTGAGACTATAAACAATCTGATATATTTTTTTTCTCTTTTTTATCATATTAGCTAATCTTAGAGATGTGAGATGGTACCTCAGAGTTGTTTTAATTTGCATGTCCTTAGTCAAGAACAATTGAGAGCATTTTTTCCTGGGATTATATTTCTTCATGTGAAAACTGCCTGTTGATATCCTCTGACCATTTTTCAATTAGGGAATGATTTGTATTCTTATAAATTTGACTCTGTATATTTGAGAAATAAAAGTCTTTATCAGAAATACATACTATAAATTTGACCCACCTAACAAGGTTTCTCCATTTCTTCTCATCTTGGTTGCATTGATTTTATTTGTATAAAACTTTGTTTAATTTAATCAAATTTATTCATTTTATATGCTATAAATCTTTATAACTCATGTTTGGTCATAAATTCTTCCCCTATCTATAGATTTGCAAGGTATACTTGCCTATGCTACTCTAATTTGCTAATCATTATAACCTCATTATCTAAATAATAGATCCACTTAGATTTTACCTTGGTATAGGTTGTGATATATTCTTCTGTACCCAGTTTCTGCCACACTTTTCTCCAGTCTTCATCCAATAGTGATTTTTTTTTATCCCAACAGTTTGAATTCTGGGGTTCATCAAACACTAAATAACTGTAGTCATTTGCTACTATGTACTGAATGACTAATTTATTCTCCTGTTCTACCACTCCATTTTTTAGCCATTACCATATTGTTTTAAAGATTACAGCTTTGTAATACAGTTTGGGATTTCGTTCTATTATGCCACCTTATTTCATATTATTTTTCAATTGATTTCCTTGATGTTCTTGACATTTTCTTCTCTACATAAATTCCATCATTTTTCCTAGTTATGTAAAATAATTTTGGGAAATTTGATGGTATGTTAATGAATAAGTAGAACAATTTAAGTAGGATAATAATACTGACTTGGAAAAACAATGAGCAATTAATATTTTCCCAATTGCTTAGATCTGACTTTATTTTTTGTGGTAAGTATTTTGTAAGAGTGTTCATATAATTATTGGGTTTATCTTAGCATAGAGACAAACAAGTATTTTATATTATCTACAGGTAATTTAAATGGGAATGCTATTTATATGCCTTGATCCTGGACTTTATCAGTAATATGAAGAAATTCTAATGACATGGATTTATTTTATATCTGGCAAATTTGTTAAAATTGTTCATCATTTCAACTAGTTTTTCAGTTGACTCTTTGGTATTTTCTAAATATATCATTACATCATCTACAAAGAGTAATAGTTTTGTTTCTTCATTGCCTATTCTAATTCCTTTAATTCCTTTTTCTTCTTTAATTGCTATAGCAAACATTTCTAGTACAGTATTGAATACTAGTGCTGATAAGGGGCATCCTTGATTCAACTCTGATTGTATTAGGAAGACATGTCATTTATCTCCATTACACATAATGCTTGCTGATGGTTTTAGATGGATAATTTTTATCATTTTAAGGAAAGCTCCATTAATTCCTATGCTCACTATCACTTTTCCTCTTCTGGTGTTTTTAATAGGAATGGGTGTTATATTTTCTCAAAGGTTTTTTCTTCATTTATGGAGATAATCATATGATTTATGTTGGCTTCGTTAGCAATGAAGTCAATTCTATTGATAGTTTTCCTAATACTGAACAAGTTCTGGATTTCTGATATAAATTCCAGCTGGTTGTAGTGAGTAATCTTTGTGGTATTTTGCATTAATCTACTTGTATTTTATTTAAAACTTTTGTATTAGAATTCCATTAGAGAAATTAGTCTATATTTCTCTTTCTGTTTTTGCCCTTCCTGGTACAGGTGTCAGCATCAAATTTATGGAGTAAAAGGAGTTTGATAGGAAGCCTTTTTCAGCTACTTTTTCAAATAGTGTTTATCGTATTGGGATTAATAGTTTTTTTAAATATTTGGTTGAATTCATTTTGGAATCCATCTGGTCCTGGAGATTTCTTCTTAGGGATTTCGTGGATAATTAGTTCAATTCTTTTTCTGACATAGGATTGTTTAAGTACTCTTGTCTCTCTTCTGTTAATCTAGGGAACCCATTTATATTTTTTATAAATACTCATCCAGCTGACCTAGATTGCCAGATCTATTGGCATATAATTGATTAGAATATCTCCTAATTAATTTCCTCTTCACTGGTAGTGAATTCACATGTTTTTGTTATATGGAAATTTGTTTTTCTCCTTTCCTTTTTTAATCAAATTCATTAATGTTTTAACAATTTTGTTGTTTTATTCATTAGTTTAATTGTTTTCTTTCAGTTTTATGATTCTCACCTTTGATGTTCAGGATTTCCAATTTGGTAGTTAATTATTTTATTCTTTTTCTAGTTTATTAGTTGTAAGCTGTTAAACTTAAATTAAAATTCCAGTCCTTAATTTCCATAGAATTTATTAATATTTATTTGAAGAAGAGAAGACAGACAGATGAAAGAGTTTGAAGCCTATTCTCAAACTAGCTACGTGGGCACTCCTCTCATGGTTTTTTCTTTCAGTTACTGTCCTTTTACCACTATGTCCAAAGGAAAGGAGAGCACACTTCCTAGAACCCCTTCTTAAATCTTCTTCTTTACCCTCAGATCTGTAACCTTTCCAGTATATAATTTCTGGGGGAGGAAGTTCCCTTTACACAATTCGCGGTTCATAAATTGTCTTTTCTCAATTTTATTAATGTAAGTGATTAGAGATATATAAATTTTCTTTAGAACTTCCTTAGCTATGTCCTAAAAATTTTGTTCTTAAGTCTTCATTTCCATTCTTGTTAATAAAAATTATTGTTTCTATGATTTGTTCTTTGACCCCAATTTTTCTTGAGAATTAGATCATTGAGTTTCTAATTAATCCTTAATCTCTCTTTCCATAGACCTTTATTGAATGTAACATTTTATTACATTATGATCTGAAAAGAATGCATTTAATTCTCTTCTTTTCTATACTTAATTGTGAGATTTTTATGTTCTAATACATGATCAATTTTTGTGAAGATGCTAAGCACCGATAGGGAAAAGATATATTCTTTTCTATTCCATTTTAATTTTCTCCAAAGATCATATCTAATTAAAAAATTCTAATCACCAATAACTTCATCTTTCCTGTTTATTTTTATTAGCTTTACCTAGTTCTGAGAGGAGAAATTTGAGGTCCCCCACTATTATAGTTTTACTCTCCATTTTCTCTTGTAACATTTAACATCTTTAAAAAATAGATGCTATACCACTTGGTGCATATGGATATATTTAGTGTTGACATTACCTCATTGTCCCCAGCATCTTTTAGCAAGATAAAATTTCCCTCCTTATCTTTATTAATTAGATCTATTTTCACTTAAAAAAAAACTTCATTTGAGATCATGCTTGCTACCCCGGTTTTTTAAAGCTTCAGCTGAAGAATAATAGATTTTGTTTCATCCCTTTACCTCTGATATTCAAATGTATCTCTTATAAACTGCATAGTATAGAATTCTTCTTTTAAATAAACTGTGCTACCCACTTCTTTATAAATGACTGAGTTCATCTTATTCACATTTATAGTAATTATAATCATAGCTTCTTTCTGTTTATTATTTTCTCTACTTCCATTCATCTTGTCCACTTCACAAGTGTTTTACTTCTGCCCACCATCCCCATCCATTTGCCCTTAGATAAGCCACACCCCCTTTCCCTTTTGCCTTTTTTTACATCCTTTTAGGATGATATCGATATCTATATCTATCTAAATGTGTATGCTATTTGTTCTTTGTGCTAAATATTATGAATAAGATTCAAGTGTTGTCCACCACATCCCACCATGTGCCTCTCCAATGTAATCATTATTTTCAGATGTGAAAATATTTAACATATTTTATCTCTCCATTTTCTCTTCCCCTAATGCAAACTCCTCTCTCCTCACTCCGTTTTGTTTTTTGGATATCTTCCCATTAAAGAGAATTCATACTCATGCCCTCTGTTTATGAACATCCCTCCTAAGTGCCCTAATTAATTAAAATTCACTTGGGATATAAAATATGATCACATATGAGAATACACAAAGTTTAACAGTTTAAATTCATTGAATCCTTATAGGTTTTTTCTCCCCCTATTTTCCATTTTTATGCTTTTCTTGAGTTTTCAGTCCCCATTTCAAATTTTCTACAAAAGTTCTGGTCTTTTTATTAGGAATTTTGATGCTTATCAATTTCATGATATTCATATTTTCCCTTGAAGTAATATATTAAGATTCATTTAGCCTATCCTCAATTTCCAATCTTTGACACCCTGAAAAAGTTTTTATAAATATTTTACATGTCTTAATTTTTATTTGATTATAGACCTTTGAGTATAATTCAAAAAATCATAGTTTTTCAAAAGAGTATCTGAGGAAATGTTTTGCATAGCTTGATATACTACATTAATTTAGTAGATTTAGCAGACTGGATGAAGGAGGTACTTCTGCCTACATTATGAAAAATATAAAAGAATTTCCAATTTTTTATCATACAATTATAATTGGTCTAATAAGTTATTTCTTTATGGAATAACCTCAATGGAGAGAATTCCATACATGATGGAAAAGTAAGATTTCTTTCTTTTTGATATAGAACTTAAGGACACTTCTTCATATTTGATCATTAATATAAAATCATTTTCATATATAATTCTAACACAATGCTATAGATCTTTAATAAAGGAATGTATGGTTCCTCAATTTCCAACTGCAGTCACTCTATCCCTAACATAATTTTGTCCATTACTTCCTTTCCCTTTGCTGAGATATAAACCTGGTACTTTCTGTTACCTTGAAAACTGTTTCATTTCTATAAACTGATAATGAGAGTATTATAAACTCTAGACATTTTCCCTAGAATGCTGCAGAGTTCAGGGACAGAGAGAAATCTAGACAGTAGTCAAAGAAATAAGGATGCATTTTTGATAGTTTTAATATTTCTGTAGCATTTGGTGAAAAAAAAGATGAACTTGAATTGCAATGATTATGAAAGAACCATAGTGAGTAGGAATATTTCTGGTGTATGGTAAAGATTGGTTTTCTTATTGATAGAATAATTAGTGTTTTGAAATAATGTCTATGTGTATTATATGTTTTTTTTCCAGGTTGGCTTCGTAATATCTTTGAAATATCACACATAGAAATTACATACTAATAAAATAGCAAGTAAAAGTAAGATGGTAGCAATGATTACATTTCAATAGTACTTTCTTCATGATATCTTCTGTGATACAGGAAGAATAACCACAGGTTCTGTTGTTGTTGTTTTCTTTTCTTTTCTTTCTTTTTTTTTTGGTGGTAGCATTCCATATAAAAACTAGTGAGGCTCCCATCTCAAGACCATATAAAATCCCATCTCTTCCTTTGATAATCTGGCTACTTGGCATACAATCACATCCAGGAACTTAGGATCCTTCCTGCCACCTCTGTCACTATGCATTGTTCAATGATCTGGCATAGATACCCTTCAGAGATTCTATCCTACCAATAAATTGAATAAAATAAATTCACATTTTGGAGTAGGTTGGGAATAACTACCTTGCATATGATCAGAAGATGAGAAATATATCAAGCCTCATTTTTCTACAAAGGCTATGCCCTCTGTCTCATTGTCATTCTATCTTTATCCCTTGCATCAGATCATGAGAATACCTGGACTCTAAGAAAGACCAAACATGTTCTAAGTTAGAGCAACTTTTTCCCCCTACTCAAGTGTCCCTTATTTATAGAATTATTTTATCATCTCTACTTCTAAGGTTATTACAATCTATTATGGTTCTACTCCAAATTTCTTTTTTTTTGTCTTCATATGACTTAAGTGACATTTTCTGTTTGCCACAATATGATTTCAAATTTCCATACATATTGTCCTTCCAGATCCTCATTTTTCTCTAGATATAATTAGGTGGCAAAATGTGGGATGTGGGTTCAGGAAGTCTTGAGTTACTGTCAGTAACTTACTGGCTGTGTGACCCTAGGAAATTTAGGGTTCTCATCTACAACATTGGGATGATAATAGCGTCTACTTTACAAATATGATATGATGTTTAAGCACATAAAAATGAAAAATATTTTGCAGACTTTAAAGTGCTATATAAGTGCTAGCTATTATGATGACTTATCCTTACTATACATTATGTCCTTTGGAACCCCTGGTCTTTTGTTAGGAAATTATTAGATCTTTTCCTATCACACTCCACAATAATATTCTAATCACAAAATATATATACTGTGCTTTGCTTTCTAATTTATGGAGCCTTGTAACTTTTGTATTTCTTTGAATTTGCCCCCTTAGATTAATATTTAATTCCTACTATGATCTATTTCTAGTCTCTTCTTTTACTTTTATATCAAACCATTCTTATTAGTATAATATGTATTTCAGATAAACTGGGCTATGTCAAATCTGATTTTATTCTGTATTCTCATGCCTGTATGCATTCAGAGTCTCATGCCTAGCACAAATTGCCAGTACACATCTATTTAATGGACTCCTCCTCAATCATAGCCTAACTAAAGAGCTATTCTTTCCATAACTCTTTTTCTGATTCCCAGCAGAAATAAATATTTTATGTAACATTTTCATCACTTTTTCCAAAATTTTATTTTATCTTTTATCTTATTTAGTGCACATACACCATCATCTGTTTATATTGCTCTCCAGGTATTAGAGCTGAGGTCCAATGGCCTAGATTTATTAGCAACTTGGACAGCAATCTATCTTCCTTGCTGCACCTGTAAGTTTTGAATACTAAGTGCATTACATTTCTCATGATTTTTGCCCCAACCTGCCATACCTACTGATATTTCTGTATGAATCACTATATGATTGAACTGCCAACTTAAATGCATTTATAAGTTAACATTAGTTCTTTTGAAGCTCTTTGAAAAATTGTTGTGTCATTTACGTTATTGTCAGAGCTTCCTTGGAAAAGAAAATATCCATACCTGCTTTCAAATTGATTCATAATTTATATTTAACTGGTATTATGAAGATCTTTTTATCAATCTTGTTAATTTAAATTATGTTATAGGTAATCCTCAAATTTTATTTTCAAATGATAAGACATAATGGGTCTAAACATGTGAAACTATAGCTAATGCTTCTGTCCAGGAGGGAATCTTGATTTAGTGGAAACAATGTAAAAGTTGTGGTTAGAAAACACAATTCCTATTATAGTTCTTATGCTATGAACTTAAATGTCTTCTTCTGCAAAGTAGGAATATTAGAACCTTGACCATCACATAACATTATGTGAAATCATTACATAAACCTTAATGTGCTATAAACATTTTAGTTTAATATTAATTTTTAAGTATGTAGGAAACAACTAACACCAATACTACATAAGCCATTTGACAAAGTAAGCAAAAGGAGTTTTATCAAATTCTTTTCATGACAGAAATACGGTACTGATTCCCAAGCTAAGAACACCAAAAACAGAAAGTAAAAGACATATCAATCTCCTGAATGAACATAGATGCAGAAATCTTAAATAAAAAATTAGCAAAAAGACTACAGCAAGTTATCAAAAGGATTATTCACTATGATCAGGTGGTATTTATTTCAGGATAGTAAGGATGGTTTAATATTAGGCAAACCATCCACATAATTGACCATAATGACCAAACTAACAGAAATCACATAATTATCTCAATAGATACAGAAATGTCTTTGACCAAATACAACACCCTTTCCTATTGAAAACACTAGTATACAAATAATTGAACATTTCCTATACATAATAAACAGTATATATTTAAAACCATCAGAAAGTATCATCTGCAATAGGGACAACAAGCTAGAGATAGGGACAAGCAGAAGAAGACATTTAAGTTCATAGCATTAGAACTATAATAGGAATTGTGTTCTTCTAACCACAACTTTAAAAGACTGTATGCCTTCCCAATAAGATAAGGAGTGAAGGAAGGATGCCCGTTATCACGTCTATTATTTAATATCATACAAGAAACTCTAATTGTAACAATTAGAGAAGAAAAAGAAATTGATAGGATTAAAGTAGGCAACAAGAAGACTATCACTCTTATTAGATCATATGATGGTCTACTTATAGAATACTAGAAAATCAACTAAAATGCTAGTGGAAATAATCAATGACTTTAGCAAAATTGTAGTATACAAAATAAACTCACATAAATCATCAATATTTCTATATATCCCCAATGCAACTCGGCAGCAAGAGTTAGATAAACTCCATTTAAATTCACTCTAGAAAATATAAAATATTTAGAAATATATGTGCCAAGACAAACACAGGGATTATATGAACACAAACCTGCAAAACATCTTCCATATAATAAAAACTTGATCTAAATAATGGGAAAAACATTAATCTCCCATGGATAGGATGAGCTAATATAATAAAGGTTACAATCCTACTCAAATTAATTGATTTATTCAGTGCCATACTTCTGAAACTACCAAGAAATGTTTTTATAGAATTAGAAAAAAATTATAAGAAAGTTTATCTGAAAGAACAAAAGATCAAGAATATCAAGGAAAATAACATATATGAAGGATAGTGACCTAACAGTACCAGATCTTAAAGTGCACTATGAGACATGATCCTCAAAACAATATGGTACTGGCAAAGAGATAGGAGGGAGGACCAATGGAATAGACTAGGAATAAATGACCTCAGCAAGCTACTGTTTGATAAATCTGAAGATTTTTAAGATAAGAACTCATTATTTGACTAAAATTTCTGGGAAAATTGGAAGAGTATGGTAAAAATTAGGTTTAGATCAACATCTCATACCCTATAACAGGATAAATTCAAAATGGATAAATGAAAAATATAAAAATGAATTCATAAATTAAATAAATGAACATAGAATAATATATCTGTCAGGTCTGTGGGAAAGGAAGGAATTTAAGACTAAAGAAGAGATAGAGAACATTAGAAAATATGAACTGAATGATTTTGATTAACCTAAACTAAAAAAGGTTTTGTACAAAGAAAACTATGCAACCAAAGTTAGAAGGAAAGAAACTGGGAAAATATTTTATAATAAAACTCTCTGAAAAAAGGTTTAATTCATCAAATATGTAAAGAAATAAGTCAAATTTACCAAAAATCCCATCATTCCCCAATTGATAATTGGTCAAAGCAGTGTTCACATGAAGAAATCAAAACTATCAATAAGTACATGAAAAAGTGTTCTAAATTCCTTCTTATTAGATAAATGCAAATTAAAACCACTCTGAGATACCACTTCATACCCGGCAGATTGACCAATCTGACAGCAAAGAAAAATAATACGTGTTGGAGGGCATGTGGTAAGATTGGGACACTAATGTACATCTGGTGGAGTTGTGATTTGATCCAACCATTCTGGGAGGCAATTTTGAATTATGCCCAAAGGGCTTTAAAAAACTGCATGACTTTTGATTCAGGTATACCATTGTTAGATTTATACACCAAATAGATAATAAGGAAAAATACTTCCACAATATTTATACCCTTGCTTTTTAGCGGGGCAAAATTTGGAAAATGTGGGGGTGTCCCTTGATTGGGGAATAGCCAAATTGTGGTATCTGATGGTGATGGAATAATTCTGTGCTGTAAGGATGATGAACTGGAGGATTTCCATGTGAAATGGAAAGACCTCTAGGAATTGATGCAGAGTGAAATAAGCAGAACCAGGAGAACATTGTACACAGAAACTGTGTGGCACAATCAAATGTAAAAGACTTTTCTACTAATAGCCATGCAATGATTCAGGACTATCCTAATGAACTTATGGAAAGAATGCTATACACTTACAAAGAAAGGTTTGTGGGAGTAGAAATGCAAAAGAAAAACATTTCATTTATCACATAGTTTGATGGGTATATGATTGTGGTTTTGGCTTTAAGTGATCACTCTGTTGTAGTTATTAATAATATGGAAATAGATTTTGAAAAATGATACATTTATAACCCAGAGTGATTGTTCTTTAGGTCTGTGAGATGAGAAGCAAGAATGGAGGGAAAGAACATGAATAATATAACCATAAAATATTCTTAATTAACTAATTAAAAGATTCATCCATTAAAAAACAACAAAAATGAATCTTTTAATTTGAGACATTTTGTTTTCAGTGAGTGGTTAGTCATAGAGTAAAAATGAAATATTTACAGTCATAATTTATTATACTAAATTATTTCAACTGAAAGAAAAGCAGAGTTTTGGCTTAATTTGTGTTAATCGTGTATTTGTAGGGTCATCACAATGATGATTTTAAGTGTCTGTTCAGTCTCTCTACTGAATATAGAACATGAAGGAAAGGTAAAGTGAAAGTATTAAGGTTAGCAACCAGGAGGAATTTTCTAAAAAAATAATTTAATGGACAATTGTAAAAAGAACTTGACTCCAATTTCATATATTAAATATATTTTCCTTTAACTATATATTTGGAACTATTTTAATTAGATAGTATATATATATATATATATATGTATATATATATTAGTTTTAATTTTTTCCATTTTATTTTTACTACTTAGGGACTCTCATGAGGAGTAATTGCTGAATTTATAATGATAACAAATATGGTCTTTGTACAGAATACTTCCAGATCTATAAACATCATGGTGTGATTGACATTACTCCAATATTTTTTACACATTCTACCATCTAGTTAGATAAGAGATAATTGCCTTGCTTATAGAGCCAATTTACAATTTGTGAACAAATAACATACTTGCCTTGGATATAATTTAGACTACATAACTTCAGTAAAATTAATATTCTTAATGTATTGGCATTCTACTTGTTTATCATCACAAAGTAATATAATCTTCTTAATTGATGAACAATGCAGGAATGGACAATTATTAGTGCTAAATACACACATTTGTAATTGATTGCATGAGAGGGAAAACATGTGCAAATGTTAAAATTAAAGACTCTTTTGCTGTCTTAATATTTCAGGAACCCAAATCATGGTTGGTTTGCTTTCATTTGTGATTTTCATTTATAGACAAAGCTGGAAAGAATAGCAATTATTTTGATTGACATACTTAGGATTAAAAAGTCGGGATTTTGAATTGTCAAATCTGATAAAAAAATGTTTCTCTATGTCCCTCTCTGTCTCTCTGTCTCAGTTTCTGTCTCTATCTTTCTTGATCTCTCTTTCTATGTCTCTGTCTCTGTCTGTCTCTCTCTCTCTCTCTCTCTCTCTTACACACACACACACACAGACAACTTCACTTGGATCTGGAAACAAATAATATCTGCATAGAATGTATTATATGTGGTTTGAAAGCAGTTTATAGGGAAAAAACCCTGCACCTGAGCCCCCTAGGCAATAATTCAATAAATAATTAAGACTTTTAAAATTTTGCTTTAAACTAAGCACCATAACCTTGCTAAGAAATTTAGATAGAAAGATAAAAAATAAATCATCTTTACTTGCACGTAGCATCTTCTTTCAAGAGAGAGATCACTGAATATACAATTACTTTTTTACATACATTCACATTCTTACAATTTCTATTTTGTTTCAAAATTCAGCTCAACCTCTGTTACCTCTCTTATTAGGAAAAGGAGGAGTAGGAGCTACTGCAAAGAGGAGCTGCTGCAAAGAGCAAGGTTCCAGAATTCTGGGGTTGTGAGAGCTTGGCTTTTGACTGGAAACAGTTGAAGACAAGGGTGATAAGTGAGTCTAGCTCCTTCGGTGGACCTCGTGAGTTGGACTAGTCTCCCTCTCTTGTGACTGCATCCCTTATCCAATGGCTGGTCCCTGTGTCCCTTTGAGTGTATCTTGTGGCTGATAGAGAGTGATTTCCAACAGAGCTGCTCAAGACATCCAAGTGCCAACTGTCAGTGAGAACTCTTTCCTCTTGGCCTGGTCCTGCGACCGTCAATTCCTTACCATCTTTAAATATCAACTAAGGGGGATATTTATTTTAAGATACTTTAATGGAAACAGTGTATCAATAAAGGGCAGTTAATATTTCCAATCTCCTGATCTGATATTTGCTTAGCTGAAATATAGCAGCAGCAGATCTTTAATCATATAGTTTTATAGACATCAACAATGATATGTGTGAAGAAAATAGTCATGAGATAAACATATATAATACTATTACTAATAAAATGAATACAACTGAGTGTACTATAAAATTATAATTACTCCTACCTCTAGACTTATATAGTATTCTTAAAAAAAACAATATTCCATCTCATGTCTTCATCAACAGTTATTTGAAGAAATACCCCAATGTAGTTTGTTTGTTTTTAAACCCTTACCTTCCATCTTGCAGTCAATACTGTGTATTGGCTCCAAGGACGAAGAGTGGTTAGGGCTAGGCAATGGGGCTAAGTGACTTGCCCAGGGCCACACAGCTGGGAAGTGTCTGAGGCCAGATTTGAACCCAGGACCCCTGTCTCCAGGCCTGGCTCTCAATCCACTGAGCCACCTAGCTGCCCCACTTAATGTAGTTTTGAAGAACAAATGAAATAATACTTGACATGGGTTTTGCAAATCATCAAGCAATATGTAAACTATAGCCATAATTCTAATGCAATCAATGTTAAGGATTTGATTTTTATGTAGATTAATTAGTTTGGATCTACACCTGAAATTTGCATGAGCTCTTTTAGACATATATGTGTATATGTATATATATATATATATCTCACATGTAACATATATGTATATACATACATATTATTCTGTTCAACTCAACAAAAATCTATGAAGATCTGTTTTCATATTCCTATATCAGTTGCTAACTTATGAAGAGATGATGAAGACATTCATTGACTTAAGGTCTTTACTATTTAGTAATATAAATTTCATGGATACAAATAAATATTAAATGTTATATACCAAAACAAGCACTTTATAGACTTAAAAGTAGGTACGTTAAGAGATTTAATGAGAAATATAAGGAAATGTCAAGGAGGAAGTTGCATCATGCATGCATCTTAAAGAATGGTGAGGTTTTCATCTGGTAGGTATGGAGATAAGGACCTAATGATAGTATTCCAAGTGAAAGGAATAATTATGAACATATAATAGTAGTATTCCAAATATAAGCAAAAATTCTTGAGGGGACTAGATATAATCAGAGAAAACAGGATCATTTACTTATTAGACATTTAGGTTACATGAAGAAGATAAGGATGAAGGGAGCTAAGAGTGAAATTATGGAGGATCTTGAATGCCAGGCCAAGGGGTTTGGTAAAGATATATAGGTAATACAGAACTGTGGAAAGCTCTAGATAAGAAGTTGTATATGATCCATTATTTGCATATTATCCTTTTTTGTTGTTAGTTTGTAATTTATTTTGGCATGAGACAGACTAAATAGAAGAGTTGGGGGGAAAAATAGAAAATGGAATTTGAGATATGGGGGGAAAGTAGGGTGAAAAAAGTGAGCAATTTAGAAAGGGGAAAGGATGGATACCTCTTCCTCTGTCATGAGAACAAAGAATAGTGACTGTGTCAGAGACTGATCATGGTAAAAATAGTAAGATCAAGCACATCAACACACTAAGAAAGTAAATTGCAATAAAATAACATATGACATTTTCCTCTTTTAATGTACCAGACAATAAATTCTGTTTAGTCATTGCTCTCTAATATATCTGCAATCAGGAGGGCATGTTTTGTTTGACAGTGCTAAGCAATCCATTTGAGGAAGTCCATTAAAGATGATATTTCTGCAGTCCCTGCTATGATACATTTCTTTAGCAAGGTTATTCATCCCCTCTGTAATTATTTATTCATGTGTAGCCTTATTACATGAATTGCATCATTTATTGCTTTGGGGTTGGCAACTTTGAAACTCTCTTTTAAAAATCAATAACACCTATCTTCTGAGAAAAGTTCTGATGGTAGCAAGCTGCGATGGCTTTTGTTATATTTCTCAGCATTAATAATGCATGATTATTTATTGAATAATTTAGCATGTTATATGATAATTTTTACATTATCTGCCTTGTTATTGAAAAGAGAAGACTTCTTGGGTTATAATTTGATTCATGCCAAATGAAGCTATTATCCATGTGGACATGCAATATGTAAGAGGGTGACATTCAGTTTGTAGGCTCTTCATTAACTAAAATAAAAATGTTTCATGCTTATGCTTTGATTTTCAAAGGAAACAATAAAGCTCCTTTCTGTCTAAGACACAGTATATTTACAGAAAGCTTCAAAGAATATTTCCCTAGCTGGTTATGAAAAGGACACATTCCTCTGTATTAAGGAATGCCCAAGGAAAGAATAGAATTTTTTTTAAAAATCCTCAAATTTCTTTTCAATTTACACAATAAATGCAAACTTTTTATTAAAATATATTTTGTTCACCTTTTTCAGGTTAGCTTTAGATTTTATTTTTCCCATCTAGTTATAATAATTTTTCTACTCAGAAGTTTTCACATTCTCCAATTATACTCCTATTTTGATCACGATGTCTCTTTTTATTATTTTTCCCTTTGTTCATTTTTATTCACATACTTGATTCTATGCTAATTTCTTTTAAGACCCTTGTGGCTTTTTTAGAAATGTATAAGCTCAATTTTTAAATAGTTTAGAAATAAATAATAATCTGTGGAGACAATTTAATGTGTTTTTTAAGCAGTAAGAAATCTATGATTTCAAATAATACTGTATATCATATTCCTCATATTTCTATAGTAATTAATTTTCCCCAAACATGGTCACTTAAAATATAGCTTCATCACATTTATACATATATATATGAAAACACATATAAACTACATTATATGTGTATGCTTCTATGTATATGTTGTTTAGTTATGTCCAATTCTTCATAACTCCATGGAACATCACATGTGTACTCGTCTTTGCAATATGTGTTTCATCCACACATGTTAATACTTTCCATTAGGTTTTCTTGGCAAAGATACCAGAGTTGTTTATTATTTTCCTCTCCAGTTGATCCAAGCAGATAGATGTTAAGTGACTTACATAGGGTCACAAAGCTAGTAAGTGTCTGAGACCAGATTTTAACTCGTCTTCCTTACTCCAGGTATAGCACTTTATCCATGGAATCACACTTATGACTCGCTATTTAGCAGTTATTTTTCTTTACTCTTTTAAAAGTTGGTATTTTTAATTCACTGTTCTCTGAGTTTTAACTCAGGTTTTTACTGTGCCCATAATTGCTATCAGTAGTTGGTTTCTTTCTCTTTTGTTTGAAAAAAAAATAGTGACCAGGCCAATAAACTTAGTTATTAGTTTTATGTTCAAGTAGCAGAGTTCCTAGGGTTGTAAAGGATGGCACCTCAGATTTCTATAATCTAGGGTCATATGTAATCTCTAGTTCCTACTTGCACCCTGTAAAACCTCAGTCTTGGCTGTCTCAACATTTTCTACTTCCACTCATGTTGTTCAATGAAATTATAGCAAATATGATATTCTGACTTTTTCCACTACAATATGTTTTTGCCTCAACAGGGCCCTCAATGTTGCTAGGTAATCCTATCATACCCCCTTCTAAACAACTCACTATCTCAATTCCCTTTGTGACTCTACCAAATATTTTTATTCCTCCTCAAAACTCTTCCTCCCACCAATCCTTGTATTCTAAACTGAAAATCTTGTCTCATGTTTTACAGGGGAAAAAAAACACAGGCATATAGATCCTTTTGCCTTCCTTTTCAGTTCATATCAGTCCTTTTTTCTTTGGTCATCATCTCTTCATTCAAGTGACCTTACTCTTTACTAAGCCTATCTTCTAAGTCCATACCTTCTGAAGGTATGGACTTCCATCCTATCTCCTCCAACATATTAATCTCTCTTTCATTGGCACCTTATCACTTATTTTTGCTACCTATAAATATACTCATTTCTTCACTTATCCTCAAAAATTCCTCACTTGATGCTGCCATATTTCCTATTATCTTCTTTCTGTTTTGTACTTTATGACTAAATGATTTGAAAGACTATCTATAATTGGTGCCTCCACATTCTTGCTTCTAATTCTTCTTAACCTTTTACAATCATAATCTCAAAAATTCGTTGAAATTGCTCTCTCCAAAGTTGCCAATGATTTATTAATTGCCAAATCCAATGACTCCCCCCCCAATCCCCTTTATCCTTAACCTCTCTGTAGGCTTTATTTGGAATGTGACTCTGTTCTTTTTATTCTCCTATCTATCACATGACTCCTTCTCAGTGTCTTTTGCTGAATCTTTATCCAGATCATGCCATCCATCTATAGATATCCTCCTTAAAGATTCCGTATTTCTTTTCTTTTCTCCTATATTGCTCACATGGTGATCTTATTGTCTCCAAATGACTTTATTACCATCTCTCTGCTGATCATACTCAAATGTACCCATCTCCCCTCAATCTCTCTTCTAGTCACTAATATCTATAATAATTAAATTTATGTTTTGACTCAATATGAGAGTTATAAAAGTGTTTGCTGTTTATAAAATATTAGCCCCCAAGAGAAAATGACTGTTAGCAACTTTTAGTTACAACAAGGTAGAGATAGTGAAAGTGAGAGGTATAGGAAGGAATCAGCCTGTTCTAGCCTACCAGCTCTAAGTACTGCTCCAGTGAAGTTTGGCTCAGCCCCATTAGAGGCTTCCCCAAGTCCTGATCTCCACGTGGATTTCCTTGTCATCCACAGCCAGAAGTCCTGGTGGTATCCTCAGCTAGAGTTCCACCAATGCAGAATGACTTCAAGGAAAAGTGTGTACCTTTGGCTCTACTTACTGAGGTAGAATCTAAGGGAAGAGTCTCTGCAAGGAACCAGCCTCTCCAAAACCAAGGAAGCCAAGAGACTCTACCATGTTGGTCTCTTCTGTTATATCCCTTTTTTCCACATCATTTCCTGTCTCTCTCCCTCTTTACAGGAACCAATTGCCATCTTTCAATTTGCCTAGCAGGCCCAAAGGGGGCAGTGCTTATGGCCTTTGGGAACTAGAAAGTGACTTTTGAGCTCTCTTACCTAATGGTAAGTTAGCTACTAAGTAGAGGTACTTTAAGTACTTGATTTGATTAACTAAAAATATGCAAAAGGAAATTTAATTCTATCTTCAAAATTCTCCCCATGATTCTATTGGGAGATAACCATAATGGAATCACCCAGATTTATATGCCTAGTTTCCCCAATGAATCATTTCACATAACTAACTTATACCTTTAAAGATCTTCTACCTAAAGGTTCATATACAATGTTGAACTTTCGAAGGGAGGTTATGATAGTTGGAGATAAGAGAGGAATAAAAGAGAGAGAGCAAAACCAATGATCAGTATGCACATTGATAAAAATCCAAGTAGGAGGGCAATCCCTTTTGGCATAAGAGTTTACATTCAGAATAAATGTGTTCAACTCCCTTCTGTTTGGTTAGCTACATTCCAAAATTCATTCTTCATCTTCTGATGTAGTGTAGGCTTCTTTATGGCACATTCTCCAAATAATCCATTTTCTTTATTTGGGGAGTTATCAAGTTTCTTTTCCAGAATTTTCTCTTAAGAAATTTAAATCTTTTGTTTTGGGAAAATTATACTATCACTTGAGGAGGGTGTTAACCAACACCCAGATGAAATCAGGAGACATGAGTTAAATGTAAAAAGAAAAACCAAAAATATAAAACAATAGAAGAAAAAATTCAAATTTGGGAGAAAAAATCTCAAAATCTATGTATATAAAATTTATGACTAAAAATAATAAATCTATGACAGGTCCTTGTATTACTAGCAAAGCTCAGTTAAAATGGTTTATGTCCTACAAGTCTGCAGGACAATTATAGTAATATAGCACTTTCCTAGTGGTAGCCAGGACTACAGAAAAATGCCATACTATAAAGAGAGAAAGGGACTAGATTTTGAAGTAAACAGGAAGTATGTGATTCCCTGGTCTATACATAATCATCTTCAACTTACTTTTAAACATATCAAATTGGATGTCCAGTAGACTTGTAAACTCAATATATATAAAAGAGAATCTATTTCCTTTACTCCTAAAATCTACTACATACTATCTTCTCTTTTACTGTAAAGGTCACAACTGTGTTTCCAGTCCTACAGCATCATTATGAAGTATCATTTTGATTTGTCTCTATCTCTCACACACCATATCTAATCTTTTTTGCCAATGAATTTTGATTTCACCTTCGCAACATCTCTTGAATATACTCCCCTTCTCCTCTGAAAATACTACCATTCTGGTACAGGCATTTATCACCTTATGCTTAGACTATTGCAATAACCTGCTGGAGGGTCTGCCTGCTTCAATTCTCTTCCCACTCCATTTAATCCTCCAATGTCATTTTCCTAAAGCACAGGTTTGAGCAAAAACCCATCTCTAAGTTCTGGGAATTTTCTCTGGTTGTCCATCATGCCAGCAATGCTATCACTCTTCATCTATATCTACTAGATTCCATAATTTGTTTTATTTATCAACTAAAATACCATCTCCTAAAGGAAACCTTTAACAAGTCCTGTAAGTTCAAGTGTTTTCTTTCTTTTAAATTACTTCTTGTTCATCCTGTATGATTTTTTATGTATGTGTTTCTGTGCTGTCTCCCTCACTTGCTTATGAACTCTTTGAAGACAAAGATGACCTTTTGTATCTTTTTTTAGATTTCTAGCACTAAGTACAGTGCCTGGCACAAAGTAGGTATTTAACACAATTTTATTAGATCATTGTCTTCTTTGTAAATATGTAAATATGGAGGCCTATGTGTGCAGAATTTTGCTTAAGATATTAGACTTGCTTGTAGAGACATTCAAGTGACGTAATAGAGTCTTGGTCCAGGGAGCCACGTGAGTTATATGTGGGACTGGACTCAAAATAACTCAAGTACAAATTTAGTATGATGACCTCAGTGAATTTACTTTATCTTTTTTGATTTCATTTTTGTAATATCTCTCAAATATACCCAACTTAAGACATAATTGGCCAAATGGAGAAAAGAGAGTTACAAACTTGACTAAAGAAATAATTGCTTAAAAATTAGAACTGCAGAAGTGAATACTAATGAATCTAAGACATTTTAAAACTAGAAGAAAATAAAACATTTTTAAAAGAATAAATTTTGATTTTTTTTGAAAAAAATTTACCTGTAAATTAGAATGAGAAGAAATAATATTTAAAATTATTGAAATACCTAAAATCCATGATCAAAGAAAATACTTAGATATTATATTTTAAGAAATTGAGATTTTTTTCAATAAAAAAAAATCCAGAGGGTAAAGAGAAATCAAAGCATTCCATTGATATTGAAATTCCATAAAAAAATTCCCAGCAAAATTACAGAACTATTTCAGAATGTAAATTCATATAAATAATTTAAACAATAAGAATGACAGAATTCAGATACTGTGGAGCTATAGTCAGGATTAGCCAAAATTTAGCAGCTACTTTTACCACAATAAAGTACCATAAAATTTGGAATATGATACTCCAGAGGGAAAAATTGTTGGGATTATAACCAAGAATTATCTACCCACCAAAACTGGGTATAATTCTTAAAGGTACATAGATATTTAATTAAATAGAGGGTTTTGAAATTACCCCGAGGAAAAGACAAGAGCTGAATATAAATTTTTATTTTGACAATACAGGAATCAAGAGAAGCATAAAAAAGCAAGCATCAAAGGATCACATGAGGGACACAATAAAGTTACATTCCTGCTGGGAGTCATCAGGCCATGATGTCTTGACAAAGTCACTCATGATAGCTAAGGAGGTCACACAGTGGCCCTTGGCAAGATGTGACTGCCCACTCACTACCCCTTGCATAACCCTCTCATTAACATCCCTTACCTATGTAATTGACATGATTACTATCCCCCCTAGTCTCAGAAGAAATAATACAAGAACAAAATACCTGTACCTTAATTCTCTAAAACATTACCAAAAGATCAGACCCTCAAACCCAATCCCAAAAGACTATCATGGGTTAACTTTTACTTAGGTACATAACTCCCAGTAAAATCACAGCTACAAGCCAAGCCCAGAACTTTCCCACTTACAGAAATTTATTCTCATCAAGTCTTAATACAAATAAATCATAAAGACCCAAACAAAATGTACAGGTATACCAAACTTCATCATGCTCAGTGACTTGATTCTTCCCCTTGAGAAACTCCCTAGTAAACCTTGAAATTGATCACTCTAATATTAAATCTGAATTGTGTTCCCAGTACCTCTCAACCTCAATGATATGATTGTTTAATTGCATGTAAGAACTTCTGAATGATTATTTATTTTTATTTAAAAAAATAAATAAATTTACTTGATTATTTATAAGCTCAAACTCCTCACGGGGTGATGAAAAAATTAAGCAACCTGTGATGAAATCATTTATCTTGTGTGAAACTTTTAATTTTGTCAAGAATCTATAATCACAATACAAGAATATATAATGTTAATCAAGTGATTTGTTAAAAGTTAATGTATCACTTTTCAAATTATCTCTATTTAGTCATGTCTTAGGTAATGTATTTGTGTGTCAAGAAAATGGGTATAAAAATAAACATCAAGCCTGGGGATGAGGGAGCAGCTATCAGATGCAAAGCATGCCCATGGCCATAAATATACAACTGTCTTCTGTTTGTTTTCTTGACTGATTGTTCGCCACCTGTCAGGAACCCCTGGAGTCACGAGTGAGGCTGGACCTTGTCCATGGCACATTCCTACATAAGAAAATGATCCATATAAGTCACAAGAATTTTATCTTTATTAAAGCAAGGAGAAGAACTTATTTGCGAGTTAATTATGTTGGGCTGAACTTAAAAAAAAATAAAGAGCTGAGAAAGAGTGATGCACTCATTGAGAGGAAGGTAAAAAGTGAGGAACAATGGAGAAAATTATCTCATCTAAAGAAATCATTCCAAAAGAGCTCTTACATTAGAGGGGAAATGGGTGAACTATTCAAAGTTTACAACTCAGTTTTATTGGAACAGTTTCAGAGAGGAAAAAAATCCATTATTAGTTGGGTATAGAAATCTATCTAACCCAATTGGGAAATAGAAGGAGAAGGTGATAATAGAAGGTTGAGAGGATGATAAAAAGGGTGAATTAATGGTTATTCTCAGAAGAAAAATAATCTTTGAGGAGGGACAGAATAAATGAAAGAAACATAAGGAAATGGATAGTAGAAAATAAACAATTAGCAATCATAATGGTGTATATGAATGAGATAAAGTTACCTATAAAATAAAATTAGGAGAATGGATTATAAAATGTATTTTAACAATACTTTATATAATACATAATTGAAACAGAAAGACCCAAAGAGAGTTAAAATAATTGACTAGAGCAGAATCTGTTAGGCTACAAATTGAAGAAAAAGGGCAGGTGTAGCAATCATGACCTCAGACAATAGACTTAGTTAAAAGAAATTAACAGGGAAACAACATTTTCTCCAAAAGGTACCATATAAAATGAAGTAATATTAAAAATTACAGCAATATTCTTTGGAAAATGTTTTATTCTATAAATATATAATCAAATATATACAATTTATAAAATGTAAGAATCATTCCCCAATTGAAAAATGGTCAAAGGATATGAAGAGGAAGTTTTCAGGAGAACAAATCAAAGCTATCTATAATAAAATAAAAATATTGTCATTATTGATTGGAGAAAGTGGCACTTGAATGAACTAGGCTATTATTTGTACCTATTAGAAATGACAAATGCCATAGGGAAAAAAAGAATATACATTCACTAATGAACTTTTGGTGGTATTGTGAACTGGTCAAATTAAACTGGAGGAGAATCTGGAACTATACCCAAAGCACTATGAAACTGTTCATATTTTTTTGACTCAAAAATATGACTACTATTGCCCCCAAATACCACTACTAATAACCAAAAGAGATAAAAAAGGGAAAGTGCTTACACATACAAAATATTTATAGCAGCTCTTTTCTTTTAATTGGCAAAGAATCAGGAACTGAAGGATACACATTAACTATGAAATGTTTGAACTGATTTTAGAATATGATTATGATTGAGTATTACTATGCTACAAGATATGGCAAGGGGATAGTTTCAGAAAAATATGGAAAAACCTATAAGAACTGATGAAAAGAGAAATGAGTAGAATCAATATATCACTGTACAAAGTAAAGGCAATATTTTAAGGATGATCAACTGTAATAAAAATGTAAAACTGAAGGGAAACTTTTACTGCTTGATATAGAGAGGATGAACTGAGGGGAACCTGTTTCTTCACAATGGCTATGGCTCTCTTTTCTGGCAGGCTGTGTCTAGAGAGGCTGCTGCAGGGGCCTGAAACTGCTGAGGGAACCTGAGGCTGCTTACTGGTAATGGAGGACAGAGAAATGCTGCTGGGGGGATGCTGCCACACACAGGGATGCTGGTATACAGGGAACTGCCCTGGGGAATCTGCCTATTAATCCCTAATGATGGCTGATCTATTTTGTAACCTCCTTCCTCCCTCACTCCCTCCTCCCTGCTCCACTGCCACCCTTCTTCTCCCAATTTTCCCTCCCCCCCTGCAAGAATTATAAAATAGTCTAAGTTTCTTTCTCAGGTAAGGGGTTTATTGGGATAACAGTATGGGAAACTGAGGTAAGGGGGATGAGGAAGTCCCTAGTCTAGTTGAATGATTTTAGAAAGGTTTGAGGGAATATTCCAGTCACAAACTGTGACTCTGAGACAGGGAGATGGAGGACAATGGCTTTTCAAGATCTTCTTTCTTCTTCAGTTAGATTTCTCCTTCTTGTCAATTTCAACTGTCCAAAGTCAGAGAACTTCAAGTAACCAAGTCAGCCCCATCAGAGTCCAAAAGCCCAGTGAGCTTCACAAAAGTATCTCAGCCAATTTCAAACTCCAGAAAGCAAATGTGTATCCCCCAGTCAGAGACCCCAAGACCAAAAAGCCCCTTGGTCAACTCCAAGTATTCAGAGCCAGAAAGCCAGAGACTAAGTTCAAAGTCCCAGTTTCTCTTATCAGTATGGCCAGGAAAACCTCCAGGGAAAAGTATGACTTACAGGCTCAGACACAGAGACACAAAAAGCCCCTCCCTCAGCTCCAACTGCCCTGAGCCAGAGAGAATCAGTGAGTAAGTTCAAAAGCCAAGTTTCTCCTCTCCCACAATATGGCCAGCAAAACCCCAACTCATCTCCAACTGCCAGAAACCCAGAGACATTCCATTGGAATCCTGGCTTGATCAACATCTAGAGCTAGATTCATCTTGGTCCATAAGTCCTGCAAAATCTCTCTCTCTCTCTCATATCTCTATCACACAACTGTGAAAGACTTAGCTACTCTGAACAATACAATCAAAGAAAATTTCAAAGAACTTATGTTCAAAATGCTAGCTATTTCCAGAGAGAGAATTGATGAATTCACTTTCCCCCCTTTTTTTCTAATATGGTTAATATGTAAATATGTTTTGTATAACTTCATTTGTATAATTGATAGCATATTTTTTTACTTCTTAGTGAGTGGGGGAAAGGCTATAGGAAGAGAGAATTTGGAATTCAATTTAAAAAATGTTAATAATAAGTACTAAAACATCAGTAGAGTTATATATTGCTTAAAGTTTCACACAGAAATTTACAAATATTAACTCACTTATTGCTCAAAACAATTCTGGGAAGTAGGTATTATCAATATTGCCTTTTTATAAATGGCTCATCCATATTCACACCAATAGTTTCTGAATTTGGATATGATCTTAGATTTTCCTGATTCTATATTCAACATTCTATCAATCATGCCACCAACCTCACTTAAATATTAAAAAGCTGAGGCCTTTTCCTATTTTGACTTGTCTTAATTACTTTCATTTCTTTTCCCCCATTTTCTTCAATCTGTTTTGTTTGATTTTTTTAAATTCCATTTTTAATTTTTTAGAGCTTATGACCAATTCTCATTTATTTGGAGATTTTGCATGTCTTTTCTTATTTCTCACAACCTCTAGTTACTTCTATTTTTTACTCATTTTCTCCACAGAAATCTTTGAATATCAGGAGTTTGTGTGTGTGTGTGTGTGTGTGTGTGTGTGTGTGTCTGTGTGTGTTTTGCTTCTGTTTGCTCATTTTCCCACCTGTGACTGTGAAATCTGCATGTTGCTGGCCATTTCTGTCTTAACTTCTGGTTCACAAGGTTTTGCCCTGGGCTTGTCTTCAGTTCTGCTGAGGAGGCTGGACCTCCAGACTTCACTGCCATGACCTGGAGCTTCTTGGGGTGAGTCTGAGGTGCTGTTATGTTGGTGTAGCCCACACCCCAGGACCCCAAAATTGCATACTTCCTGGTTCTGCATCTGCCCCAGTAGGTATGGGGGAGGTTGTCCTGCACTTTCCTTTTGCAGTTTTCCTTTTGGTTCCCCTTTATATAATGGAAATCTACTCTTTCGGCCTACCTTCCACATTGTATTCACTAGGAGAGCCCCCTCACTCTCTTGCTTTGATTCTTGTTATTTTGAGGCACCTTTTAAAGATTGGTTTGGGAGATATTCAGAGGAGTTTCAGATTTTCACTGCTACTACTTCACCATCTTGACTCCACCACTAGACTTGTCTTCAATTATTGCAGCAATTATTATCTGTACTTGAATAGGAATTGGGATGCAGTTTTGGCCAATACTATATCATCTTGTTTGATCAGCAATAACTTTTTTAGCTTTCTGGTACATCCACCAGATAGTATATTTTTTGTCAGAATTTTATTATGTGCCAGGGATGCACATCTCAGTATCTCAGTACTAAGATACAAAACAAGCGAAAATAAAAGTCTATGTCTTCTGAGAAGCTTAAATTTTACTATACATAAGAAATATATTCTTGGAAAAGGGCAGGGTTAAGGTCAGATTATCAGGTTGAAACCAATTGCTGCCAGGCATCTTGAGAAAATGTGGGCTAGATCAACATTCTATATGTGAACTTCATATAGGAAGAAAATCTAAAAATTAAAAAAGGAACCAATAATTAATAATTATAAATTATATTAATTACTAATGTATCATATATAAGATGTTCTATTATATATAAATAGTTATATAATTAATTATGAATTAATAAATTATACATTTTACAATAAAAATTATAAAATATTTTTAATAACTAATCATTTTAGGAGGAGTATTTGAAATAAATTGGAGGAGAGAATATATACTCAGTCTCTCAGAGGGGAATGTGGTTTATTCATAGAACATCAGTGATTCAATTCTGAAGGCTGAGGGGAGAAAAGAGAAATTGCAAATTTTTTGGAAAAGAATGAGTGTAAGTGGAAAACAAAGGTCCTTTGTGTGTCTGGTGTTGGTAGTTGAAGGCATTAGGTCTACTTGAGGAAAGGTGAAGTTGGGTAGAATTTCATGCTTCTGAATCACTCTCCCAATGTTTAAATATGCCCTCAGATAATAGTGTAGGCAGGGGGAAAGGGACTTTCTCTCAAGGGAGGGGCATTTCTGGAGCAATTGATATTTATTTTGCAAGTGTTCTTTTACCAAAGTCTTTTTGGAGGTCTTTCAGGTCAGGAAGATGCCATCAGATAATCAATATTAGATTTCTGAATGTTTATTAAATGTAGGATAAAAAGAGAATTATTAGTGTGGAAGTGATTGGAGTAAAATATAAATTTTTCATTTTTAAATTTAAATAACCTATAAGAAAAACACAAGGTACTTTAATTTATTAGCTAAATATATTTATATTTTTATATTTACACAAATAATTGCTTTGCACTACTCAAATAATTTTGATTTATATTAACAAAGTTATGCTGAAGTAAATTTACATTTATAAAAGAAAAATTAAAAAGCTGTATATATAGGGAGAAAAAGAAGCCCTCTTTACTTTGAATTGATTATTTTTATTTCATAATTCAATCCAACATGTGTCTACTATGCTTAATACTTTCAAGGCATTATTCTAGGTTCTAGGAATATAGACATAGATTTGAAATAGATATCACTATTTATGAGTTTGGAACATCAAAGAGTTTACAAAATCTTTGTATAGGAAAAGAACAATGTACTATTATGTGGTCTTTAACAGTGCTTTTTTAAACTGCCAGATTTCAATGGAGATAGTGTATATGTATTTCTATATGTATAGATATTACATATACGTGCATCACATTATATTTTTATGTAAAATGCATACATATATGCACATCATTGCATGAAGCATTTACTCTAGGAATGCTTAGCTGATATTTCAATATGTTTATGTACCTTTCTCCAACAATATTAGTGAAAGATTATATTCCTAATCCTAAACCTCATTTAATTTTTTTTCATGAGATAGAAGTAGCTAAATAGTTAAACTATGATGTTTTGATCCTTGTTTAAAGATATTGGCAAATGAGTTTAAAGTTCTCAGGGAAAAATAAAACAACATAACTTCCAAATATTTGTATCAAAAATGATTAATCTTTGAGAAAGGATTAAAATAATTCGAGCACTGAGATAATTTATTTTCATGGGAGGAGAAAGGCTGGTACATTTGTTACTTTTGGTTTAAGACTAAAAAATATTAAATATGGTTTAGAAAAACAAATATAGAACTGTGCATACAATATGTACTTAGTATCAGGGGAGGCCTGAGATCAAATTTGACCTCAATGACTAACTTTATAGATCTGGTCAAGCTAGCTAACCTAGCAGAGATCTCCCTGGATAATCACCTGAAAGTAGTTACCTATTGTTCTCATAGTTGCAATGATTCATAAGGTTGATGGATACATTTCATTGATAATAAAATCCTACTGAATGCAGTCTGTTTGAAAGTTAAGTCTAATTTAGCTGGCATTCAGAGGTAATAGGCAAAATTAGGGTTTGGGTGAACTTAAATGGACATTTAATCTAACCAATAAATAAGCCAGAATTCTTTCTACTATAACCAAATGCTAGTCATCCAAACGCCCATGCTAGAATGAAACAAGAAAGTCAAATGGGTTCAAATTTCTTGCAAGTAATAGAAAGAAGAAAATTGTATGAGTCAAGAGGCATGTAACAAACATTATTTAGGCAGTTAAGCTCAAAAATGTCTTTACCACCTAATGCCCTCTTTGAAAGATATTTATTATTATTCTTTTAAAGCTATGATTTGAGGTACCACTAATGTTGGTGACCTAATCTGTATTTTTGTTATTTGTCTAAGCTAAGAAAAACTATTTCTACATGGAATGTGCAAAGATTCAGATGAACAACTAGAGTAGAAAAATGTGTTCAAGAATTTCTCTGTTGTATTGTGAGACCACCTTACACTTTTTTATACTATGTATGAATTTGTGAATCTCCCTTGGGACCCAAACAATTAACTCAAAGTAGTGTGTCTTGCCTGGTTTTTTGCCTAAAACAGGCAGGAGAGTTTTTGTCATGTCTCCTTATGAAGGGATATCAATAATGATTATAATGATCATGATGATGACAATAATAAATAACATAAGGTTTAGAAAAGCATTTTATAAATATTATGTTATTTTATCCTTCTAGCAGTCTTGGAAGATAGATGTTGTTATCATTCCCATTTTCCAATTGTTGAAATTGAAAGATTCAAGGATTGTGAGTGACTTTTTAAGAGCCACGTGACTATACATATCTGAGATATAATATTAATTTAAGAACTTGTAATTTCAAATTTAGTTCATTATCCATTGTACAATCATCTACAATGAGTTTATCTTCAGGTAGTTAAAAAGGCTGAGGGAGGTATTTAGAGTAGGACAAATTATGACAGCTAATATTTCACAATAAAAAGACCTCTAATTAAATAAACTATATTTGAGAATGTAATTCTGAACATCTTCAATTTCCTCTCTTAAGGTACCAAAGGAAGAAGTTAATACCCACACATTGTCATTTTCTTGAGTTCCTATAGTCCATAGTCTCATCATTTTCTTGGCTCTGCTTAACATAGTAAACTGCTACTTAAAATGCTTTTCCCCCTAGATTAGTGACTCTAAGCATTAACATAGTGAATAAATTCTTAAAGAAATAAGTCTGTGAGGGATACTGACCCTATCTCATCTGATTGATGATTGTGACTAGCTTTCCTTATTGCCTATTGTCTGAAAGAGATCTGTGGTTCCCTTTTGTCCCTGGGACAGATCATTTGTCTTTCAGAAGTCTGGTTGTGTGCTAATGTATTGACTTTGACTATCTGTAATTAGGTTCAGAAAGTTAGGGTGGCAGAGGTCAGTGATGAATATTATCTTCAGGTCCATTTCTGCATTTTAGTTTTAGTATTTATCTGTTATAGGATCTATTTGGAAATCTCACCAATTTGCACCAGCAGAAGGAAGAGATAAAGAGAAAGAGAAAGAATTTGTCACATTACATGGTTTTCTTATTTGAGTCATATATCATTGCCACGAATTTTTATACATTTGCTTTCTAATATTTATAATGCTAATAATAGATATAATTTTGAAATTGAGTTTGCTTTATTAATTTTTCAATATTCAATTTTACTAATGAATGCATTAAAAGTTAATTGTCATTTTCATTATGCTATTTCTAATGAAAAAACATATAATGAGTGGTACATTTTATTATGGATGTATATAGTGGTTAATAACATTTATAAAGAAAAATAAATTACTTCAATAAAATGTTTTTATTTATTCAAACAGTATGACTTTTCCTCTTTGTTATTAGCATATTCATGTAATGACATAAACTAATGATTTACTTTCCTTTCCTATTCTGGAAACTAATGTTTTTAAAACTTCCCTTAAATTATTTTCAATAAGTAATATATCATGTTTTATTCAAGCATTGTGTATATTTAGCACTGAGGATTTTGAGACTAAATAATATAATACATCTCTGGTTGAGCCTTGAACATTGAAAATTTTGAAAATGATAAGGTTTTTTATCATTAAGATATATATATATAATACTAAAGTGGTGGTGTATTATGTGTGTTATGGCAATATTTTAATATAGAACTGTCCTTCTACAAGAGTAAGCAAACAGCAGGTATTGAAACTTTTCCAGAATCATATACCCAACGTCTGAGACAAGATTTGAACTCAAGTCTTTTGATTCTAAGTATAGCAGTTTATCTGCTGAATCACCTAGCTACACTCATATAAAAGTAGTTTCAATTCTAAATAACAGTTCATTCAATATGCCTTATTAGATTCTCAAAAAAATGGAATTTTCTTATTACTAAGATAGGGAGATTTGAAAGATCAGTGTAATTTCCTCTAGTGATTATTCAGAATACCTTAACAAAAAATAATCTATCCATATTAGTATTCAGGGCAAAACTGAATAATCCACCAATTTCCTCATCCATTCTAATGGACATTGTAATAATGAAATAATTTCTTATATGAGAATTTCACTGTCAGTTACTTTGTTTTGCACAGATATAATGCAATGGAAAACTAACCTATTCTTTTAGGGATCTAGATTAGGGAACTAATAATAGATAGCTAAATTCTCTATTTCAACCCCTTTCCCTTTCTTCTGGATGTCAATTTCTTAGGAGCAATATGAAGACATAAATAAATTATTAGCTGCTCAAAGATCTACAAGTTATAGAATTCACATTTTTAAACCAGAGTAGATAGCCAGTATATATCTGAGTCAGATATCAGCACAGCTCTTACTGACATCAGGTAGAGTATCCTAACTAATTAGAGGTCTCAAAATATATTAACATTTTTTGGCTACCATATTATTGACTCATTGACTTTATAGTCTGCTGCACTCCCTCCAAATTTCCAAATTGCTATCTAACACTAATGGATTAACCTACACTTATGAAACTATTTTTTAAAACTTAAATATAAGATTTTATACCTGAATTTGTATGTGATTATTTGTTATTGCTCAGTGGTTATTACGTTGTGTCTGACTTTTGGTGATCTCATTTTAGGATTTTCTCATCAAAGATTCTGGAGTAGTTTGTCTTTCCTCCTTTAGCTCATTTTAGAGATGAAGATAGGAGCTAACATTTAAGTGACTTGATTAATATGTATCTGAAGCCATATTTGGATGTGGGAAGATGATTCTTTCTGAATTTAAGTCTGGCCCTAAATTCACTGTGCCACCAAGCTGCCCTATATTAGTTATATCACAATATACATAGTAGATTTCCTATTTTTAATTCATTTTTATTAATTACATGAAAACATAAATTTTAACATTAATTTCTTTAAAAATTGCCCCCCAAATTCTTTTGTTTCCTCTCTTCCACCTCACCTTATTGAAAAGGCAAACAGTTTCATGGAGATTATATGTTTGCAGTCATGGAAAACATTTCTGTATTATGAAAACACAGAACAAAAGGAAAAGAAAGAAAATGTTAACAGTATTCTCTAATCTGCATTCAGATTCTATAAGTTCTTTCTATAGAGGTATATGACATTATTCACCATAATGCCTTTGGAATTGCTGAAATTTGACTATAATACAATATTTCTGTTACCACGTACAATGTTTTCTTGGTTCTGCTCATTTCAATTTACATCAGTTCATATAAGTCTTTCTAAGTTTTTCTAAAAACAACAACAGAAAAAACCCTCTTACCTTCTATCTTAGAATTAAAACTAAGTATTGATTCCAAGGCAGAAGAGCAGTAAGGGCTAGGCAGTGGGTATTAGGTGACTTGCTCCAGGAAGTGTCTGAGGCCAGATTTGAAGCCAGGATCTCTTATCTCTTGACTTGACTCTCAATACATAGAGCTACCTAGCTTCCCCTGCTTATCATTTTTAAAGAACAATCATAATTGTTGTTATTTAGTTGTTTATGTCATGTCCAACTTTTCATGAGCCCATTTGTGATTTTCTTGGCCAAAACACTACAGTGGTTTAATGTTTTCTTCTCTAGCTTACTTTACAGGTAAGAAAACTATGGCAAAAATGGTTGAATGCCTTGTCCAGGGTCAGATTTGAACTCAAGAAGAGGAATCTTCTTTACTTTCAGCCTGACACATCATCCACTATGCCATTTAGTCATCCAATGATTTTTGCAAGCATAAAGGAAAAATATAGTTGGCCATTCCCTAATTGATAGTTATTCCCTCATTTTCCAATTCTTTGTCACCACAAAAAGAACTGCTTTAATTATTTTTATGTACATACATCCTTTTCACAATTCCTTTGATCTCTTTTGGATATAAACCTAGGAGTGGTATTGCTAGGATATGATTGGTCAAAAGATTAAATTTTAAGAACCCTTTGAATGTAGTCCCAAATTACTCTCCAGAATGATCAGATCAGTTAAAAATGCACCAGGGGTGCATTAGTGTCCCAGTTATTTTCCACATCCCATCCAACATCTGTCATTTTCCTTTTCTGGCACATACACAAATCTTAAAATTGTGAGGTATATGTTAGAGTTCTTTTGATTTGAATTTCTCTAACCAATAACTATTTAGAGCATTTTTATACATGACTATAGATAACTTTGATTTCTTATTCTTAAAATTGCCTGGTCATATCCTTTGACTTCATATCAATTGTTGAATGATTCATATTTCTTCAAATATAACTCAGTTAATACATTTGAGAAATGAGTCCTTTATTAGTGAAACTTGCTGGAAATATTTTCCCTAGTTTCCTACATTTCTTTCAATTTTAGCTGTATTGGTTTCCTTTGTGCAAAATCTTTTAATTTGATATAATCAAAACTATCTATTTCATGTTCTGTAATGTTCTCTATATCTTGTTTGGTCATAAATTATTTCCATATCCCTAATGACAGATGAAATATTCCATGCTTACCTAATTTTCTTCTATCAGCCTTTTTATCTAAATCTTGTATCCAATTTGACATTACCATAGCATGCATTTTAAAATACTGGTCTATATGTGATTTCTATCATGCTGTTTTCCAGTTTGCCTAGCAATTTTTTGTCAGATTGTGAGTTCTTATCTCAAAAGTTTAAAAATAATGGAAAAATCTTTGCATTTATCAGATACTAGGTTACTTTGGTCCTTTACTATTCTGTCTTGTGTACCTAATCCATTTCACTTAACCATTTTTTTAGCCAGTAACAGATTGTTTGGGTGATTACTATTTTATAATATAGTTTGACATCTAGTTCTGCTAGGCCACTATATTTCACATTTCCCACCCCCATCGCATTCCATTAATATGCTTGAAGTTTTGTTCCTTCAGATGGATGTTACTATTTTTTTCTAGTCTTACAAAACATTTTTGCTGTAGTGTGATTTGTATGGCACTGAGATAGTAAATTAATTTAGGTAGAATTATCATTTCTTTTATATTGGTTCAGCTTACCCATGAGCAATTAATATTTCATCACTTCTTTAGAAATGACTTTTTTTCTGTGAAAGGTGTTTTGAATTGTTTTCAAATAGTTCCTGGGTTTGTCTTTGCAGATACACTTCAAATATTTTCTACTGTCTTCAGTCATTTTAAGTGGAATTTATCTTTCTATATCTTACTTCTCGAGAGCATTAGTAATATATAGAACTTATGATTTATTTTAAATGTGTTGAACTTGTTAATTATTTCAACTAATTTTTAGTAGACTAAGTACATCATCACATCATTTCCTAACAGTGAGAATTTTTTTCCTTGTTAACTATTCTAATTCCTTCAATTTATTTTTCTTCATTTATTGGTATAGCTAACATTTCTAGTAAAATATTAAATTATAGTGATAATAATGAGCATCTTTGCTTCACTTCTGAGCCTTCTGTAAAGTCTTATAGATTATCACCACTAGGATAAATTCATATATATATAGCCAGAAATTGTACACTGTATAATTAAAAAAAAAACAATCCATGGCAAGTTTTATTTCAATTGCACACTTATCATGATATGAAATTAGGTGAAACTTTTTTTCCTTATGTGAATAGCTACCTTCCTAAGTAAATAGTTCTACTTAATTTTAGACCTCTTTTGTGAGACTCTTTAATATTTCAAGACATAATACAAGGAAAACATCAACCACAAATGGAATCATTTTGAGAACCTCAATTTAGGGAATTTTTTTTCCTCATCTTCTAGTCTTCCCTGGTTCTTCTCCATGGGAGTGGTAAACTCTTATGACATTGCCTATCTTTTTGTCTCATGTTTGATTGTTTAGCATGTTTTATTTTGTTAAATATTTCCCAATTATACATAACATGAGACAGCACCATTGCAGAACATTTCAATATTAGTCATTTTCAATAGAAAACATAGATACAATTTAGAAAACTAAAAAAGGTTAATGAAATTACTGTTTAATTCCGTATTCAGAGTTCAATTTCTCCCTGGCAATGGATGGCAGTTGTCATCATGGGTCCTTTTGACTTATTTTGAATCATTTGTTTTGATCATAGTAGCTATCTCTTACAGCTGATCATCCTTTAAATACTGCTTTTCCTGTGTACAATATTCTCCTAGTTCTGCACACTGCATTTTGCATGAGCTCATAAAAGTATTCCCAGGCTTTTCTGAAACCATCTTGCTTGTCATTTCTTTCTTTTCTTTCTTTTTCTGTTAATCATTTAATATGGCACAGTAATATTATTTTTTAACTTTAGCTGAAAAATGTCACATTTTGCTTCAGACCTTTACCTTTATTCTGTATGTGTCTCTGCTTTTAGTGATTATCTTTTAGAGAGTAAATTCTGGAATTCTGGTTTTTAATCTACTTAGCTGTCCCCTTACATTTTATAAATGAGTCCATCCCATTCACATTCAGAGTTATGATTACTAACTCTGTTTCCCTCCATCTTATCTCTCTCATTTATACTTTCTTTCATTTTGTCCCCTCCTTGTTGAGAAATATTTTTATTTCTTTTTACCTGTCTCTGTATCTATACTCTTTGTCTTTCCCACTTTGTGCCAATTCTAATGAGAGTAAAGTTCAATTGTCCACCAATATCACAACTTCCCTTCCATTGTATTAATTTTTCCTTGCTTCCTCATGAGAAATAATTTACTCTCAACTTTCTCTCCTTTTTCTTTTTTCTAATGAATACATATTAATATTATTATAATATAATATCATATCATATCATAATGAATATATATCCCATTATATTCCTTATCTCTGTGTTTTTTGTTTAAATATACTGCTATTCATTGTCCTAACAATGATAAAGTTGTTAAGTATCTTTAGTACCATAAGCAGACTAAACATTTTGTGTATCAAAAGTATTTAAAGTATCATAGATATCAGTAAACATGTTAGTTCATACCTCACTTGTAATATAATCAATTTAACTTGGTTTCCCTTGATTACCATAAAGGATCATAAATATCTTAAATATCTCTTGTATCATAGTGTACTGGAGGCAAAATTACTGGGGTGTTTAAGGAAAAGAGAAAACCTGGGACAATGACTCTAAGAAATAAGGTCAAGGAGATATTGAATTCTCAATTATCCTCCCTCCACCCACTTCCTGCTTCTTTCTATTTGATCCTAACAGCTATTCAGAGATGGTAAGTGATAGCAGCTTTCAAATAAACTAATTTCACTTGAAAATACTGGGGAAGTATTTATTTTAAAGGAAGAAAGGGTAGGAAGTGGGGAATAAGGGTAGAGGACCTAAGCTATTATAAATTCAATATCAAGAAAGTAGAGTTGAGCTCTTCCCAATGCATGCTGGGAGGGAAAGTCCTTTCCGGTTGCCCTCAGGCTTAGGCCACTTCTGCCAGTGAACTTCAACTCCCATCAAACCCCGGGAAAACCGCATCAGGGTCACGTGCCATCTGCCGGGATTCATACTCCTCTGACTTCCTATTTTCCATATATCGGAATGGATAAGTAAATCCGCAGCGAACTACCAGGACAAGGCACCTGTGGAACCTTCTCAAGAACAGTCAGTGTTGTATGAAGGGTCAAATTCAGCTGTTAGCATGGAAGTTTCAGAACCTGTTGGTAAGACACTTTCTGACCATATTAATACAGTAATATGAAACTTTCAGTCTCAAGTTTTAAGGTGCAAATAAAATGGAGAGACAGAAATGTCCCCAGAAGTATCATGGGAGCACAAAGAAGATCCTAGTGAAGCCCAGCCAGGGGGTGGTTCTTTGGGAGATGGAGGGCCTCCAGAGGAGAGTGTCCAAAAAATGATGGAGGAGGAAGAAGAAATACCAAAACCTAAATCTGTGGTAGCATCACCAGGTGCACCTAAGAAAGAACATGTAAATGTAGTATTCATTGAGCATGTAGATGCTGGTAAATCAACTATTGGAGGACAAATAATGTATTTGACGGGGATGGTTGACAAAAGAACACTTGAAAAATATGAATGAGAAACTAAAGAAAAAAACAGAGAAACTTGGTACTGTATGTCATGGGCCTTAGATACAAATCAGGAAGAACGAGACAAAGGTAAAACTGTAGAAGTGGGCTGAGCATACCTTGATACAGAAAAGAAGCATTTCACCATCCTTCTTAGATGCCCCTGGGCACAAGAGTTTTGTCCCAAACATGATTGGTGGTGCTTCTCAAGCTGATTTGGGTGTACTGGTAATCTCTGCCCAGAAAGGAGAGTTTGAAACTGGATTTGAAAAAGGAGGACAGACAACAGAACTTGCCATGTTGGCAAAAACAGCTGGTGTAAAACATTTAATAGTGCTTATTAATAAGATTGATGATCCAATAGTAAATTGGAGCAATGAAAGATATGAAGAATGTAAAGAAAAGTTGGTGCCATTTTTGAATTGAAGTTGGCTTCAATCACAAAAAGGATATTCACTTCATGCCCTGTTCAGGATTGACTGGTGCAAACCTTAAAGAGCAATCAGACTTCTGTCCTTGGAATATTGGGTTACCATTTATTCCATATCTGGATAATTTGCCAAACTTCAACAGATCAGTTGATGGACCAATCAGGCTGTCAATTGTGGATAAATATGGGCACTGTGGTCCTGGGAAAGCTGAAATCAGGCTGTATTCGCAAAGGACAGCAGCTTGTAATGATGTCAAACAAGTACAACGTGGAAGTTCTAGGAATCCCTTCTGATGATGTAGAAACTGATTCTTTAGCCCCAGGTGAAAACCTCAAAATTAGATTGAAGGGAATTGAAGAAGAAGAAATTTCCAGGATTCATACTTTGTGATCCTAATAATCTTTGTCATTCAGGATGCACATTTGATGCCCAGATAGTGATTATTGAGCACAAATCCATCATTTGCCCAGGTTATAATGTGGTGCTGCACATTCATACCTGTATCAAAGAAGTTGAGAGAACAGCCTTAATTTGCTTGGTAGACAAAAAAATCAGGAGAAAAAATAAGACAGGACCACGTTTTGTCAAACAAGATCAAGTATGCATTTCCTGTTTAAGGACAACAGGAACCATCTGCCTTGAGACCTTCAAAGATTTCCCTCAGATGGGTTGGTTTACCTTAAGAGGTGAGGGGAAAACCATTGCAATTGGAAAAGTTCTGAAACTGGTTCCAGAGAAGGACTAAGCATTTTTCTTGATGACCCTGCACAATACTGTGAGGAAAATTGACTCTACAAAAGCCTACTTCACACTGCCTTCTCTTATTTTCTGCCCATTGATAAACTTCTCCCGATATTTTGCAAAGACAAATTTCACAGCAAAAGTCCACATTATGTCAGCTTTCTTATATTGAGAGCTTTGCTATGCCACTATTGAATTTCCCCCAAAGTTTTTTTCTCCTCCCAAATTCTGCTTCCTTGGACAGATTTGGCAATAGGTTTGTAAGTGATGTGGACAGAATTGCCTACAATAATGAAAACCTAAAGGAATTTATTTTTAATTTTCCCCTTAGGCATATTTAGACATCTTTTTTTCCAGACAGATCATTCAGAGTGTGCGAGTGTGTGTACACATGTTACAAAGACAACAACCATGTT
This sequence comes from Monodelphis domestica, assembly GCF_027887165.1. Taxonomy (NCBI): domain Eukaryota; kingdom Metazoa; phylum Chordata; class Mammalia; order Didelphimorphia; family Didelphidae; genus Monodelphis; species Monodelphis domestica. The sequence continues at coordinate 681,056,728 of NC_077227.1, forward strand.
AATAAAATATTCAATTTGAACACCCCCCCCCAAAAAAAAGAAAGTAGAGTTGAATTGTCTTCAAGGAAATATTGTTAAAAAATTTTAAAAGATCTTCTGAGCTAACACCAAATCTTCAAGTTAAAACCAGTAACCAGAAACTACAGAGTAAATCTCTCTGTCAGCTTTCTTCCTCAGAGTTTCAAGGAAGAAGGAGTGAATAAATCAGTTTGTGTGCCAGCTTATTCAAATTGCCTTCTCCCTGGCCACATTCTTCTCTGGAATTTTTCTGATTGACAGATCTTCAAAGTTCCATTGCTTGCACTTGCTTACAATTCTTTCTGTAGCAGCAATCAGTTTTTCACTATAGGCACCTTAAGTATTCTAGTTATAATTTTCCCATCAAAAGAATGTAATTAGTTTAATCCCATTGTTTCCTTGACTATTTTAAGTATATTAAATTCTTTAGGTATGTATTGCACTATAGAAATCTTAACTCTCCCAGTTACAACTTTCCTAAGCTAGGATGTGATTAGTTTAACCCCACTGAATCCCTTGACTTATTTTCTGTTTATTTTTGTTTGCTTCTTTTAATGTTCAAATTGTTTATTTCATTTTCTTTTTGGCTCTGGTTATTTCACCAGGAATATCTGGAGTATTATACTCAGCATCAATAGGTAGGTGATTTGTGGTTGTAGGCCTAGATCCTTTGACTTGAGAAATATCACATTCCATAACTTCTGATATTCTAATGTATAATATGCCAGATCCTGTGTAATCCTGACTGTGATATCAAAATATTAAATTTTTTTTCTCCTTGACTTCGTATTTCTGGAATTTGACTCTCATAATGTTGGGATTTTTAAATTTAGGATTCCTTTCTGATTGTAATAGGTAGATTTTCTTAATGTCAATTTTCTCCATTTAATATCAGGGTAGTTAACCCTGATAATTTGCTTTCAATATAGTGTCCAGGTTCTTTTATTTTTAATAATGACTTAGGCAATACAACAACTTTGATTATCTCTTCTATTTTTTAAGTCAGTTCTTTTTTTTCCAGAAAGAAATTCTAAATTTTTTCCTACATTTTCATTTTTTGGGAATTTGTTTTATTTCCTACTGTCTGATGAAGTGATTCAATTCCATTGGTCCAATTTTAATTCATAGGGAGACATTTTATTTTTGAGTCTTTGCATTTCCTAATGGAAATGACTTATTGTTGATTTTTCTTTCATTTTTTCCCTAATTTTTTATATTATGTGTATAACATGCATACAAGTTATTTAAATTCTACTGGGCACCTCTTACTGATAGAAATGAAGTTATATTTTCCTCCTACATTTTTTGGAACATTCCCTTCCTTCAGAAAAATTTAATATTGATTTTCAATGAAATTTAAAAATAAAATATGCAAAAATGCAATAAAAGTATGGACTTTTTCTAAATAATAATTTTTTCCTAAGTGTTTCACTTTAGAGTTTAGAGAGCAAGTACTATGTGCCTTTCTCTGTATGTTTCTATTTAGCAAATGGAATCATTCCTAGCCAATTATTAGCAAATACATTTTGACTAATTTAAAACTAGAATCTCATGGAATTTTTTTAAATCTTCAGTTTATAGATGAGTTAATATTCTGTGCGATGAATGAGGAGACCCTACTATGAAGATACAAATAAATAAACAAATAAATAGATAATTTTATTTTTAAATAATTTAAAAAGGAATTTTAACAAATTTATGGTTTCATTGACATTTAAAATTCACTTATTTTCTACTCCTAATAAAAATGTGTATCAAAGTGGGCCAACAAAAATCAATATTTTAAAGTCTATTTGTTCTACATATATAGTTATAATTTTCATTCATATATTTTATTTCAGGGCCTTTATAAGAATAAAACACAAAACAAATCTTAGAAAATCCTAGGTAATTCCAAAGAAAATGAGAATACACAGATTTTGCAGATTTTTCTATTGAAAAAAACTACAAAAATTTAAGCAGTTAAAATTTCCCCAGAGATATTAAAAAATGTTTCAGGTAGATTAAACCTAGACCAAAAATTAAATCAAATTACATTCTGTGTGCTCAATTTTCTGTAGGGAACTACAAGCCACTGGAGTGTAAAATTCTAATTAATTATATGGAATGCTAATGGATTTTAAATTAAAAATACTTGCAGTTGAGTGTCATCTCACTTTAGATAGGCTTACAACTGAATATTATAATGAAATCGTAACCTGAAATTTAGAATTCCTTGTGAAGTGCAATAGCTACTATTCTGATTCAATCTGCTATTTGATAATAATCATAGATGTTAAAGATATTGCTAAATGTATTTATGTGGACCATAGTCTCTATGAAGCTTAAAACTAAGAGTAGAACTAGTTTTGAATCCTAAACATTTATTAAGTCTATTAAAATTGGCAAGGCATTTGAAGTATATAAAGGCACAGAGAGACAGACACAGAGACAGAGATCCAGAAAGAGATGAAGAGAAAGATGCACAAACACAAAGCCAAAGCCAAAGAGAAAGATTCAGAGAAATAGAGATAAAAGCAAAGACAAAAAAAGAACTGGGAATCTCTCAAGAATGTAACTCCAAAGACACAAAGGAAATATTTACAAAGGAGAAGAAAATAAGATATTTCTGAAGAGATCATAGTGGATTCTAATGCACATCATACAAGTTTCATATTCTTTCTTATATATTATACATAATCTTATGTAGCATTTTGTATTAAATATCACATATAATAATACCTTTGAATTTTAGATGTGACCATGCATAATTCATAATATAAAGTACTTTCTTGCCCCCACCCCTGTTCTGCTTTTGAATCTCTAATCTGTGACAATGTGACTCTGTTGCTTTTTCATTTCAATTAAAAAAAAAATTAAAGTTGCCTTTAAGTTCCTATGTTACTCCCTCCCTCCTTTCCATTCTTTTCATCTCTGCACTAAAGAAGACATCATTTGACAAACACACACACACACAAAACAAACAAAAAAGAATGTATACAGAAAACTATGCCTTGCTTGTTTCTATTTATCAATTCTTTCTTTGGTGATAGACATAGACTAGTTACTCTTCAAATAAATATATTGCTATATATAACGTTTTCTTAGTTCTCATTTTACTCTTAATGATTTTATGTAGGACTTTCCATGTTATTTTTAAAATTAACCTTATAGAAATTTCTTACTTACTTAACCTAACTGATCTATTATTTCTCACGGCACAGTAGTATTCCATCACAATCATATTATACAACTTGTTTAGCCATTACTCTCTTGATGAATTTCCCCCAAATTTCCAGTTATTTGCTACCACTGAGACAGCTATTATAAAATTTTAAAAACATAGATTCTTCTTTCCCTTTTCCTTGATTATCTCAGGAAAGAAAACCAATAGTGGCATTTATGGTCAAAGGACATACACTGTTTTATAACTCTTCAGGCATAATTCCAGATTGCTCTCCAAAATGGTTGGATCAGTTTACAGTTCCACCAACCGAATATTAGTATCCCACTTTACCACGTCCCCTCCAAATTTGTCATTTTTTCCCTTTTATCATTTTAGTCATCCTGATATCATTCCACAATTTTATTAATGTGTGGAGTATCTTTACCTCAAAGAATTTTTCTCCTTTTCATTTTGGTGAGTTCTTTCCAGGAGTTGTAAAAATAGACTCGAACTCTGGGCTTCAATCCTCACAAGCCCTTGCTCCACTTCCCCAAAATGCTTTGTAATCTCACGGAATTCTGATGTGGGCCGAGATCAAGAAGGGATTTAAGCTGATTGCAAAGGTTTTTGTCTCTCTTTTTTGGACTTCCATTTTAGAGCAGAGGCATCTCTTCCATGATGTGAGGTTATCTTGTCTGGGCCTCTGGCCTAGGCACGTGTTGTTTCTTATCCTGTATTTTCTTTAATCCTTAATCTTCAATAAACCTCTAAAAATATAATACTCCTTGCAGAGAGAAACTAATTTCTACCTGCCTCAGTCTTGCCTAAATTTTAATCTTTACAGGAGTTCTTCTCATGAGACAAGCCTAGGTTTGTAGTTTAATCCCCAGTACCTAGTATAATGTGTGGCATAATGTAAGCACTCAAAAATACCTTATTACTCTCTTCCATAATAAATCAAATGTTATATATAAGATCAAATATTATATTTATTTATATATTATTCCCCAAATTAAGAATTTAATTTTGCTGTCATAGAGAAACCTGTTCGTGATGAAATCTTTCTGTCTTTTATTAATCACCTCTTTTGTAGATTGCTCCTGAAAATATCTTCAATGACCCATTCTATCATTCCTTCAGTAAGTCATATTCTTAGATCACAGGTATTGTGATCTATTTTTTTTTTTTTAATAATTGAAAATGTTTGCTTTTATCCAGGCCTGTATTATATGTTTCCTTTTAAACCAGGTCTTTACATTGAGATATTGAGAGCCCTGGCAAATAACTTCCAATAATTATTTGATTGTGTCAGTATGTATTTCATCTAATAATAACTAGGCCACATATAGATAAATAGAAATCTAGATAGATAGATCTATATGTTTTGCCTAAATTTTAGCAAATTATTTACTAATGAAATGCATTTTATTGTCTTGGGGAATATGGGAAGACATATACTAGATGATAGATTAATTAGAAATACTCAGAACTGTTCAAAGGACTAAATTCAAAGAATAATCATTGTGTCCCATATTAATACAAAGATAGGTTCTTCGTTTGGTTTGAGTTTTATTATCCTTTTTTTAAAGAAGTGATTGGATAAAGGTATGATTTATATACTTATCATATTTTTTCTAATGTCATTAACTTCATTTCAGACTTTGTAAAATTATCTTGACACTCTATAACTGTGATGGCAAAACTTTTAGAGATAGAATGCTGGATCCTGCCCTCACCTCACCCCACCCCAGATTTAGTGCCATGCTGCCCCCTCTAGAGCCCAAGTGCCATGTCACATGCCCTCCAGAGATTGAATGCCTCACCCTATCCCCCCATCTCTTCCCTAACCCCCATCACCTTTCCCCAGATAGGGAAGTGAGGAAGTATTCCCAAGTGGGCTGCTGGGCAGAGGAGTATATGATGAGAGACATGTGTGGAGACAGGAAGAAAAGGGTAGCCTAATCACTCTGCTCCCATCAAGCTGTGTCCCCCTCCAGCCATGTGCCATGCTGTGAGCTATGCTCCCTCAAACCTAGCTCCTCTCCAAATCTACCACATGAATCACCTTTGTCACATATTCAACAGATTGCCTTCAATACCAAACCCTCTCATAATATGTGAGTCCACTCCCCATCCCCAACCAGTGCCTTACTCCAGACAGGGAGGGGAAGAAGCACTCCCATTAGGGTGCTGGGCAGAGGGGCTGGGAAAGTGAGGAATGTCTTCAAGTGCATGGAGAGGGGGAAGGAAAAAGCTTTACCCTGAGTCCCTCTGGCTTTCTAGTAAGGAATTCTGGTGGGGGACTTCAGGCAGGCCCACAGAGATGGCTCTGCATGCTCATTTTTGCATCTGTGCCAAAGGTTCACCATCACTGCTCTATAACATTTAATTAAAATGTATTGGGATAAAATCCAATAGGGATAAATGGAAATCCTTATATCAGAGTTCAAGAACTCAACCTAAAACATGAAAGATAAATGACATTAAAGGAGATAATATTAAATCTAAATCATTTCTGTAGGCACTAGTTTTAGAATAAAGGGTAAACAAACCATGCAAAATATGACATGTGAGTCCTAAAGATTATAGAAAGTCTGAGCTGTCATTGGCCCTTGTGAAAAGGGGAAGGGACAAGAAGCTACTATAAAAGGCTCTGAATTTCTGGGGCTAAAAAGTTGACTCCAACAAGGAGCTTGGCTTGAAAAAGGATTTGGTCTTCAAGAAGGAAGTCAGCTTCAAGAAGGTTGGCTCAAGGAAGAAAGTCAGCCTCAGGGGTCACCTTCAGCTCAAGTCATCATCTTGTTCTGCCTCTTGAAGGGAACTGGGTGAGTGGATAGCTGACTTTCTCTTCCTAAGTTCTGGAGAGAGTTTAATCCCTGTTGAAGGTCAACAAGTTCTGGCTGAGTTGAGCACTGGAGCAATATTTAGTCAGGTAGTCTAATGTCTTTTTTACCCTTTTGTGTTTCTCTGCTTTCTCCCTTTCCACCTCTTTTGTAAATAAAAGCTAATAAAGTCATTTCTACTTTGAGCAATAATACTTTGAATGAGCAATCACCATTATTATTTATAAACTTCATATATTTTAGTTAAACCATTAAAATTTAATTCCTACACTAACTATATATAATCTATGCTATCTTTCCACCACTATATGCAAATGGAAACAGGTAAATAATAGTTAACTGATGGTGAGAGTATTGGACATGTTACTGTTCCTTGTCAAACCAATATTAAATTTGCAGAAGGTAAGGTGTAGAGAAGAGAATAATTTAAATGATGAGGCAGGGTCTAGATTTGTGATGATATTTCTTATGCAAAGTTATTCAAGGGGGAAAATAGAAATATGAAAAGCAATGTTAAGCTAACAATAGTGATTAAGGAGGATGGATAGAACAATAATATAAGGAATTGTATTAGAATAAATCTATGGAGAAATCAAGGCTGGTTAGGTAAAAATATCAGAGCTGTAGGGAATAAGGATTTGATGACTCATGTCAGCAAGTCTGGGAAGGATGAAGTATTAAATCAAGATTATAAAGGAGGGTTTTAACACTAAGCAGAGTTCCTGGTGAGTAATTAGGGAAAAAAGCAAAACATGGGTCTCCATGGTCAATGGTTGAAACCCTAGGAGTAGCAGTAGTCATGATGAATCCATGGCTATGTGTTAAATTAAAAAAAAATTAAATTCATTTGAGTAAGATTGGAGAAAATGTTGTGCCATTGCATGTCCCTTTGTCTAGAGGTAAAGATTATTGGATTCCAGACATGGATTTGTTATTAATTGTGCAACCTCAGTAATCAATTATTTCTTACTATTGTTTTTCTTTTCTATTAAAAAGGAATTTGGAGCAATTTCTTTCTAGAGCTGTTTTACATCTGAAATTCTATGATTGAAAATATTAGTGAACATTGATTACACAACAGAATTTCAGAAATATAAACAAAATCTCAGAGGCCTCTTAGTCTAATCTGCAATTCACCAAAACAGTCCTTCCTTAGGATAATGCACATTTTTCATATTTTTCCATGATATATGTAGATACAATTTCAATAATCATTTTCTGACATTCATCAGTACATGTTATTTCACTCCCTCTAATCTCTTTCCCCAAGAGAGCAGGTAATAAGATATATATTGTGCATGTGCTAAGTTTCAATCACAAATTCCATGTTTATCATGGTGAGAAAGAAGATAAATATCATTATATTTAAAATAATTATGGAGAGCTTTTTGTGATAATTTTGTTTGTCATTTCTTATGGTATAATAGTATTCAATTGCCATCATATAACATAACATGTTGAGTCACTCCCCAGTAGATTGACATCCTTTCAGTTTCTAGTTTTTGCCTAAATACTTTGTATAAGTAAATCTTTTTCTCCATTTTGTAATCTTTTTGAGAGACTGATCTAGTAGTACAGATCTAGTAGTGGTGTTGCTTAGGTCAAGAGGTATGTATAGTTTGATGATGCTTTGGGCATGGTTCCAAATTGCTCTCCAGAATAGTTGTAGCAATTCACAGCTCCACCAACAGTATATTAGTGTCCCAATTTTCCTATATATTCTCCAAACTTTATCATTTTTCTTTTGTACTTGTGTCATATTAGCCAGTATTCCAGATGTGAGGTAGTACCTCAGAGTTTGTTGTTTTTTTTTTTTAATTTGCATTTCTCTAATTTGTAATGATTTGGAGCATTTTTCATTTGATTGAAGATAGTTTTAATTTCTTCAATTGAGAATTTCCTGTTCATGTTCTTTGATTCTTTGCCAATTGTGGAATGCTCTGTGTATGTATAAATGTAATTCAATTCTCTATATATTTGAAAAATGAAGCCTTTTTCAAGATATACAAGCTGAAATTTTTTTCCAACTTATAAAATGATTCTTTACCATTTTTATGTGGCTGACTTCTTGAAACTCTAGTTAATGCTATGTACTCCTTAGAATACAGAATTTTAAATGTATAAGTTAGATAGGATAACTAAAATAACTTGAAATGCAGTTAAGATATCTTTTAAAAAATCTATGATTGCAATTTGAGAGTTACAGGTCTATATAGAATCCTTGATGAATAGTTTTCTTTCCTTTTTTAAAGATCTCCATTAAAAGGAAAACTTTTTTCCATTGTGTGATAATTCTATTTTTCTAGGAAGTTATTTACTTTAATCTCATTGGTCTCTCTGAACATATTGTTTCAAAACTCTGCCTTTTGAAAATAATCAAAAGAATCTCCTTGTGCTTGAAAGACCTTCAAACACTTGAAGTTTGGAGAATTTCACCAATAATATTTTCCCTTTGAATGAGTTATGGAAGGTTGAGGAAAAGGGATAGAGGTGGAAAGTTCAATGAGGTAACTCTTTCAAGAATCCATGTAAAAGGATAAAGGTCTTAAAAAGGTTGTTGATAATAGGACTAAAATGGACAGAATGATCTGATAGAGCAATTGAAATGACAAGATAAAATGACAGATTGCCTACATGTTCCGAGAATCCTCTATGTGTATCAAGGCTGAAAATGGCTAAGAGCTAGCCTGGAACCATCAAAGAGACAACTTAAAATAATACAAGGCATCTATAGAAATAGAGTCCCCAAACCTTTGAGGTGATGGCCTTTAAATCACATGACAATCATGACAGAGAGACCTTCTAGTATTTGAAGCAATCAAACTTCTAATATTCATATTTGAAATATATATTCAAAGTTTTGAAACATGAATGCTGAGTAGAGAGACACGTGTGCTTAGAAGTGGAAGAGAGAGCTTGGGAGGCAGATAGCCCTTTAAATACTAAATTGTGTTCTCACACTCAGGTGAGGACTCACGTGAGATTATAGGGAATTCTGGGAAGTACCAAGGACTTCTGGGAATTGAAGTCCAGAATTCAAATCTCCATTTTTTACAGTATTCACCCATTTTACTTAGATTGTCAGATTTATTGGCATATAATTGTATAAAATAGCTCCTAATAAACACTTTAATTTCTTCTTTACTTGTGGAGAGTTAAACCTTTTCATTTTTAATGCTGGTAATTTTATTTTATTTTTTCTTTATTTAATCAAATTAACAAGTGCTGTTTTGTTGTTGTTGCATACAACCAACTCCAAGTGGTATTTATTAGTTCAATGGTTCTATTATTTTAAATTTTATTACTTTCTTCTTTGATTCTTAGGATTTCTTATTAGTTTATAATTAGAAATTTTTAATTGTTTCTTTTCTAGTTTTTACTTATTTGCATGCCCAACTCTTTGATCTGCTTTTCTCTATTTTATTGATATAAGATATAAAATATTACAAAAGTACTGCTTTGGCTACATACCATTATTTTTATATGTTACAGCCTCATTGTCATACTTTTTAATGAAATCAATGATTTTTGCAATAATTTGTTCTTTGAAATTCACCCTTTTTAGAATTATATCATATACTTCCAATTAATTTTTGGTTTTTTCTACTGATATTTATTGATTATATTTTATAGTATTGTGATCTGAAAAGGGTACATTTATTATTTCTACTTTTATGCACTTGATTGTGAAGTTCTTATGCCCTAATTGTCATTTTTTGTTTGTCAGGTTCTGCTGAAAAAGAAGGTATAATCAGTTTTCTGATTCTTTATAAGCTACTAAGATCTGTATAATCCTGATTGTGATTCTATGATATTTGAATTGTTTCTTTCTGTCCACTTGCAGTGTTTTCTTCCTGGCCTAGTTGCTCTTGAATTTGGCTATACTATTTCTAGTAATTGTCATTTGAGAAGATTTATTTCAGTAGGTGATTAATGAATTCTTTCAATTATTATTTTGCTCTCTTATTCAAGAACAACAAGGCAGTTCATTTCTTGAATTATGATTCTAATCATGCCTTTCAGGTAGTAAGCAATTATTAAATTATCTCTTCTAGATCTATTTTCCACGTCAGTTGTTTTTACAATGAAATATTTTATGGTTTCTTCTATTTGTTTTCTTCATTTGCTTTTGCTTCGTTGTTTCTTGATTTTTCATAAATTAATTTAATTAGCTCCTAATTGCCCAATTTTAATTTTAAGTGACTATTTTCTTCCATGAGCTTTTGAACCTCCTTCATTTAGCCAAATTTCATTTTATTAGAAAGTCTTTTCTTCATTGAATTTTTGTACCTCTTTTTCCATTTGGCCAATACTACTTTGCATTCCTTCCATTTCTCTTCTCCATTTTTTCTGCCTCTCTAATTTGATTTTTAAAATCCCTTTTTAGCTCTTCCAGAGCCTTAATTAAATTTCCATTTTCCTTGAAGTTTTGCATATCATATTCTTCTTTTGAATCTATACCTTCCTGTCCTATGTCTCCATAAGTTTATATAATTAGGTAGTTTTCTTTTTTATGTTTACTTATTTTCCTAGCCTTTCTCTCAACTTTGACTTTTATCTTAAAGGTGGGTTCTGTTATCTAGTAGAGTGGGTTTTCTCTTAAACATACATTTTTCCTTCTTGTTTCCCTAAGGTCTAATTTCGGTTTCTGGAATTTTCAGTTCTTCCAAGGTGGTATTAATCTATTTTTTTAAATTATTTTAAAATATTTTTATGTTCATGTGACTAATTTTCCCTGCCCTCTTCTCTCCTCCCTCCCAGAGCTGACAAGAAATTTCAATGGGTTGTACAAATGCTATCACTTGATACCTATTTCTGTATTATAAGTGTATAATAAGTGATATTATATGTTCTTCTTTTTTCTTCTTTTTCTTCTTTTTCCTTCTTTTTTATTTCTACTCTATAGTTCTTTCTTTCAATGTGCTAGGCATTCTTTCATATAAGTCTTCAAAAGTGTCCTGGCTTATTGCATTGCTACTAGTAGCAAAGTCCATGACATTAGATTGTTCACAATGTTTTACTTTCTATGTACAATTTTCTCCTAATTTTGTTTACTTCAATTTGCATCAGTACTTTAAGGTTCTCCCAATTCATATAGAAATCTTCTAGATCATCTTTCCTTAGAACACAATAGTATGCCATCACCATCATATACCATAATTTGTTCAGTCATTCCCTAATCAAGAGACAGCCACTCATTTTTCCAATTTTTGCCACCACAAAGAGCCCATCTATGACTATTTCTGTATGAGTATTTTTCTTATTGTTTCTTTGAGGTACAGACATAGTAGTGGTATTGCTGGATCAAAGGGTATACATTCTTTAAAGCTCTTTACCTAAAATTCCAAATTGCCTTCCAGAATGGCTGGATTAATCCACAACTGCACCAGCAATGCATTAGTATCCTCATTTTGCCACAACCCTCCAGCATTTATTTTTTTCCTTTACTGTCATATTGAACAATCTGCTTTGTTTGAGAGATTTAGAACACATTTTCATGTGCTTATTGATAGTCTTGATTTCTTTATCTGAAAACTGCCTATTCATGTCCCTTGACCATTTGTCAATTAGGGAATGGCTTGATTTTTTTGTACAATTGACTTAGCCCCTTATAAATTTGAGAGAGTAGACCTTTGTTGAAGGTTTTTGTTATGAATTTCCTCCTAATTTGTTACTTCTCTTTTAATTTTGGTTACATTGGTTTTGTTTGTATAGAAACTTCTTAATTTAATATAATTAAAATCATTCGATTCTTTATACATTTTGTAGTGTTCTTTATCTCCTGCTTGGTCTTAAATTCCTTCCTTTCCCACAGATCTGACAGGTATACCATTCTATGTTCACCTAATTTGTTTATGATTTCCCTCTTTATATTTAAGTCATTTACCCATTCTGAATGAATCTGATCTAAAGATCTAAGAAGCTGATCTAAACCTAATTTCTCCCATACTGATTTCCAATTCTCCCAGCAGTTTTTGTCCAAGATGTTATTATAATCTATAGACTGGGAGCTCTGAACACACACACACACACACACACACACACACACACACTCACACACACTTTGCCCCATGATTTATTCAAGTCTCCCCCAGGAACTGCTGATAATTCACAGGACCCATAGCACTGTATGCTTCCATGTTCTAGTGCTCAGGCTCAGACTGCACTACTGTTGGTTTAAGAGGGTCTCAGGGTTTTGAAGTTGGTTTGGGCACTGGTCCAAAACCTGAAGCAGTAGCTGTGGAGTGGAGGCCTTGATGTTGGCTCCTTCTAGTTCTTCTTGGCATGGATTTGCTGTGGATTGTGCAGCCTTGTTGTGGGTTATACTCACCTTTCACTACAATGAACAAGATCCTCTCCATCTAACTTTCACGTGATTTGCTGCTGATAATAAAAAAAAAAGCTTCACTCCATCCCTTTATTGGTTCTGTTACTGTAGTATTCATTTTGAAGTATTATTTTTAGATTGGTTTTAGAAGATTCCCAGAGAAGTTCAAGCTTTCTGTTCCTTTGCCATCTTGAGTTCACCTCCTACATTTCATATTTCAACTGAATTTGCATGGATATATTATGGTTTTTGTGTTATGATAGGAAAAATAATACAGAAAACAAATTGACAGAAATTCTATTTAATAGCATAAAAGACAGCCCAAAATTCTACAATGTGCTACAAAGGAAAATTATTTGAGAACATATATATATATATATATATATATATATATATATATATATATATATATAGTGCATATAATACACATATGCCTATACATACCACATGTATTTATGAAATATAAGCATATTCATATAACTA